>NC_064434.1:95092575-95396742 GCF_023343835.1 Lagopus muta
CAGCATGCAATGACTTGGACAGTGTCAACTTCCAAATTGCATTTATTCTTTGTGCCTCACTGTGAACAGTTAGCAACTCCCAGCAATGCCAGGCTTCACTTGTACTGGTACTTCACCATATGAATCAGGATGGATATATTGTGAATAAGTGATGTCAAACAGAACAAAGATTTTGCTGGAGGAATAATTATTTGTATCAGGACCATTGCCAATGAGACTGAATTCAAGTTTCATGTAATAATCTTCTTGTTCAGTGCACCATTAAGGTGTGAAACATGAAGGACTCAAGCAGTGCTTTTTTGAGGACTCTAGATCCCTGGCTGCATTTCATTTCTGATGGCAGCAGAAAACACCATTCCCATGAAGCCCCGAATCTTCTTTGTCTCATTAAAAGCAGCATACATTAGAGACTTTATTTGACAGGTACCATCTGTACTTCACTGACAGCATCCTTGAATCCCACATCAGTATAAATTATGAACTAATTAAGTGTTTTTGCGACATCCCCACAGGCTTTCTCCCTTCTTCCTACCAGGGTGTGCATGTGTTCTGCAGGGCTTGCACAAGTGTGCTGTGGTTGTCTGGGTTCTGGAGGAGAGGACAATTTGCTGCATGGAAGTGAGATCACTGAGTGGCTGTAGGTACAGTGGTATGTGGGCAGCCAGGTGTGTAAAATGTGGCACATAAAGCTGTTCTGAGTGCTGCCTTCACCCATCATTTCTTTGTTTTATGCTGGTTGTGTTGATAGGGGAATGCATGCTAGGAGCCTTAGCTCTGAAGTTAACACAGGTTTTGTGTGGGTGAGCTAATTGGCATAGCAGGCCACACCTCCTCATGCAGACATTTAGGAAATGGTAAAGCAAATAATCCCAGTGGTGCCAAAATCAGAGCGATAGCTGATGAAGCCCTGATGGGGAGAACAGCCAAGTAGCATGAATGGAATGTCAGTAAGCGCAGAAGTTAAAAATATACATCTCAAACCTTGAGGACACTCTGGGGACTAAGAAGCTATATTGATACTAGACTTCAAAAGATCCAAATAAACAGCAGGTTTTTCTCAACGCACAGAACTGCATACTTGTGATGTCAGAGAGATGTTATTTCTGTGCTGCAAATCTCAAGACAGATGCCTAAAAAAGCAATTCAGATATGTTGCTTCCTATTTAATTTATATTTTATCTTATTTCCATTTATCTTAGAAACTTAGTTTTAGATTGATATTATGACTCCATATTTATGGTAAGAACATCATGCTAATGCTTATTTAAGGGAGAGTGCATGACCTGCATGGTTCTGAGCAGCATTTTGGAGCACTGCGGTTCAGTTTGTGTCTGTGTTGGATGACCTTGGGCAAGTAAATCAGGAATAATAACATTGATCTGCTCTGTGAGACACTTTGAGATTCACAGATATGAAGGGCAGAGAAGAATGAGGTATAAATCTGAAGCCAGATTTCTCCTGGATACTCCTTGATATTTGAAAGACCAGCACGTCACTTTTCTTGGTGCAGGTGGCTTCCCAGTTCTCAAACCCCATGCAGACTATGGTTGTCTCTTTATTCCAAATGAACAAAGGTATATACAGTGCTTGGGTGGAAGCTGCTGGAAGTAGCTACAGTTCTGGTATTTCCATCCGTGCTTGCTTACTCTGTGAAGCAACTGGGAGTTGCTTTTGCAGTCACACTTTAACTCACTTTGAGTTGTGTCTAAGTCAAAATGGAAAGAGTAAGGTAGGGAGAAAATGTTGGTCGTAGTGCACTAGTTGGTCTAATGGAGAGCCTATACAAAAGCTGAGGCAAGACAAATATGGACCACAAAAGAGAGCAAGTCATACTAATTTCTTTTAGTAGAGAGTAATACTCTGGAATAGCTCACTGTGATATAAAATCTTCAAATGAGTTGAAGACTGGATTAACTGACGATTTTGTTCTATGTGCAGATCAGATTGGTCAGTTGTAATGGCACACTCTGAGGCAAAGAGCTAAGCAACCCTGTGGAGGAAGCTGAAGAGCCTGTTGCTCTCATGACAAGGTGTATTTATGATAGATGCCAACTTCTAACCGTGTACCAAATCACATGATTTATGAGTTTGAGAGAGTTGCAGCTAGTTGCTGCAGGAAGAGCAACCTCACTTCTCGTGACAGTATGGTTTATGTGTAAGTTGACAAGAATAAAAACAGCAGCATCAGAATAATAACTTCACATGGTCATATAGGAGCTTGATTATCTCTCAGAACATGGAACTCCTCTATTCTACGTGTATTGTTTTAACTAAGCTAGGCTTCTCAACAGTGACACTGAAAGTGTTAGAAAACATGTAAACCTGGGGATTTCTAAGACAGATAGTAAAAGCAACGTCTAGATTCACTGGAGAGAATCAGGGACTGTGGTCCATACCCGCTGTGTAATTGAGTAGTGGTGGAAATCCCCGACTGTGCCACCATTTAAACACAGAGGAAGCGTTCTGCTCTTGTGGATGGTTCTGCCTATGTGAATTTCAGCATAAAGAGAAGACCTTTCTGTGCGTTTCCTCTCTTTCTATTTTAGAGAACGCTGTAGCCTTCAGACTATGAAGGAAAATAATCTTTATAACCTGTTCTGTATTTTTCATGTGTCCAGACTATTTGTATGAAAATGAAGCTGAAATTGCTGAGCTTTTCCTTACGCATCCCACCTTGCAAATGCCTTAATTAATCTCATATCTTCTGTGCTTCAGTAGTGCTGATGACTCTTAATACTAAGCAAGCTTTGGGCAGGAGCTGCTTTTAGAGCTGGATTTGAGCTCTAATATTGAGAACTCACTGGAGGGCAGCGCACTACAAAGTGGGACACTTGAAAGCTAGGAGCTGGGGAGAGGAAAAGTGCTGCATGAGCAAGAAGGGAGATTATGAAACAGAATTCAGCTCAGTGTGTTTGGAGCCACATAAATAGATTAGAGGGTTGTAAAAGAACACCCTCAAGGATTCAGAATTGCAGCCAAAGAGGAGGGGAAATGTAATGCTTTCGTACCCTGTGATTTATGCACCAAATAAGTTCGAATTAGTCACTAATGTGAAGTGGGTTTGGAAGGATTAATAAGCCTTACCCAGCACTTATTGTATGATGATCAGCTATAAATCTTCTTTAGGCAAAACAGGAAGTAGCCAAATCCCTTCTGTCTAGAGATGGGAGATATTTGTGCTATTGTTCAAGGGGAGCAGTTTGAAATCTGCTTTGCTTCTCAGAGTGAGGCTACGGATTGCTTGTGGCAACTTGGCTGTTTCCAGTTTGCTCAGAAGGCACATGCTGCCTGATGAGTCTGCTAAGGGATGGGACAACACGAATTCCCATTTGCAGGCTTATGCAATTAGCAGCATACGGTTCACTTCTAGGAATAGGTTTATTTGCCTGGAGTGAATAGATGAAGTGTGGAAATGCTGTAGGTTGCAAAGTTTCTGTTTGCAGAGCTTTTCTTACTCTCTTTCAGTCCCATACAACTTGTAAGCTCATTTTGCCTATTTGTTGTGGTAGTTTGAAGTGGAAAACTTTACATTAAAGACCAGAAATCTCATTGTAGTTGATGCTTTGCCCATTTGGATTTGTGCCAATAACAGCATGACTTTTGATTTCTTCTGATCGTAAGTCAGCTGCTGACCCACCACACCTTCTCTTGTGTGGTCTATATAAACTGATGCCGACCGAAGCTTCAAAGAGCGGCTTTCCTCCCTGTAGTACTCTACCTCACACTTATTTCCAATAAACTGCCATCCTCTTGATTTTTCACAAGCAATGGTATAATTGAACAGTAACCTCAGTGTATGAAAATCTGTGTGGCAGATGAAAACAATATCATCAGGCTAGAGGCAGCTGGAGCACAGTCATGAAGCACGCAGGGCTCAGCTCCTGTATGAATATTTAGAATTGAAGAGAAAAACCTATTCAGCTGTTTGGTTGAAGTGAAGTTCAGTTTCCACCAGGAAAGTGGCAGCATGAGCTGTTTGGCTAAAGGAATTGTTGTTCATCCAAAGAGAAAGGAAAGGCAGAATTACCTTGTGAGGAGGGCTCGCTGGGTCAGGCAACAGGTACTGCTGTCTGCCAGACAAATTTGTTTGGGCTTATGAGGGAGAGGTACAAGAAGATGCACTGTTCGTGAGTCCTAGGGAGTCCTCTGTATGGTAGAACAGACTACTGCTATGTTATAAAAGGCATCTTTGTTTATTGCTTAATTATTTTAGACTTTAATGCCTTTCTGTTAAGTTTACCTCACTTAGCTGGTATCTACAGCAACTTGGCTGCTGCAAACTCATTGCACAGCATATAACTGATCTGCTTAAGGCATTGTGGTGGACTGAAGCACAAGACCACAATGGATCCACAACTGGCACTTGCTCTTGAATCCATCCTTAGAAATTTTCAAGACTTCATTTCCCTGAGGGCACACCACAGAGGTCTTTGCAGCTGCTGACAAGATGTGTGTAGCAGAAGCAATATCTGCTCTTTTCAGCTTAGCTGAACAGTCCTAGAGAAGAGACAAAGTAGTTCCAAAGCCAAGAGTCATGTGTATGTGTCGCCACAACTGTTGACCACAGAAGTAGTTCCAGCTGACTCTTTCCCATTTTCCAGTGAGAGGGCATTGCCTCTTTGTTTTTAAGTGGACCTTGGCTCAAGCTGGAATGCCCAAATGAAAACCAAGTGAGAACTGCCTTGGAATCAACCTGACTTTTCAAAGTCAGTCAAGTCCGTATGAAAATACAAAGCTGATCAGTAGGGCTTTCAAGATTAGGCTTCTGGTAATACTCATGTGAATAATGATGGTGGAACCAGGACCATAAAAGGCATTAAAATACTCTTCCTGAGCACACTTGCCCCTGTGCACAGCTATGGAATGTGATTTTGAAATGCCTCAAATTCACACTCACACAGAATCTGTCACCATTCCCTGTGACCTTGATCAGGAGCATTTCTTTTAATGCCTCCAGATAAGCCGAGCACCACCCATTGACCCAGGCTGGTCATTATCCTCTTCCTCTTTATCAAGAATCCTTCAGCCAATTAATCACGCACTGCTCTGCAATCTCGAGGCTCAATTATGCCTGGACAAGTGTTGCTCAGCTGTTCCTCCTGCTACAGATGTGACATATCCTGAGATTAGCTCTGATTCACAGAGGGTCACTGATTCAGTATCAGGCGCTAAGAAAAGCCGGGCTGTCTGGGAGGGAAGTGACACCATCTTAGAAGCATTTTATCACAGAGTAAGTGTAGATGTCTAAAAAATCCTGCTTGCCACCACCGCATCACAGCAAGTCCTTTTCACTCGCTGCTACCTCTCATCTTGAGACAATTTACCAGTTTTTTTTCTAGATG
Source organism: Lagopus muta (assembly GCF_023343835.1). Taxonomy (NCBI): domain Eukaryota; kingdom Metazoa; phylum Chordata; class Aves; order Galliformes; family Phasianidae; genus Lagopus; species Lagopus muta. Next base: position 95,097,918 of record NC_064434.1, read on the forward strand.
GAGATGTCAGCAAACTAATAAACTGTTAGTAGTGCACTGATGACAGACAGTAGCTTGTTCTCCTTTGGAGTAGAAGATAGCTTAACTTGAATTCTTCGGAGAAACCTGTTTGTCCCTGATCTGCAAAAACCTGTTTTATGTGCATCAAATAGCTTATGTTTTCTTTTTCATTTTCCTCTTGTTAGCAGTTAGAATGCACTATGTTTTGCAGCCCATGCAGGTACTGTGGAGCACCCACTGAAGCTGAGACCAGGCTGGGCCTGGTTTTGGCAGCACGATTCTGCATTTGTGAGGATATTCCTTTGCAGCCTTTCTTTCTTCAGTTACACAAACATAAGCAAATGTGGAGTTGAAATGGTTGCAGTTCTATAAAATAGTATTATGCTTTTAGTTAAAAACGGCAGATTTTTATTTAAAAGTCCTGAATTTTGAATCTTTGATTATGGTTCTTGCTGTGGCTTTTTTTCTTTTTCTTTTTTTTTTTTAATATTTTAAACCAGATAAGCAGATGCTGAATAAGTGATTGTTTACCATACAAAATTATTTTCTATATAGAATAACTACCCTTTCTCACTTTCAAACTTAAGGTAAATTTTATTGGAAACCCCTGCAGAATGGAAGCTGTATGCGTATTGCAGGTGCAGTTGGTGCTGCAGAGCATTGCAAAGCAGATAGGGTCCGGTTCTGCACTCCAGTCCTGGCTGGGGTGCTTTATGTGCTTGTGTGAATACTGAAGTATACAAGGAAATTAAATAAGGTATGCATCTAAATGTGAGCAGTGTGATTTAGCTGGTGCTGGAGCAGCTGGAAGCACACAGCAAGGCTATGTTCTTGCTCAAAGAGCTGAGCCTGCCGGTTTGAGAGATGAAATACCTTTACCTTGAAACACACACATCTTCTACACCTTATTTTCTGCAGATGAAGCTATTGCTACTGTATGTTGCATTGGCATCAAGATGTTAAAAGTGACTCTTGTTTCAGCGACTCTGAGTAAAGGGCTAAATGAGTCTGATCTACAGCATTTGTTGCTGAAAAACTTGTATTTGTATCTTGTAAAACTATTTGTATCTCAGATACATGGTGTGGAGACTGGAAAGAGGATGTTTCACTTCAGGGCTGCTATGCTTTGTTCTGTTTCTCTTAGTGACTAGGCAGCTTTGGCTTAGCTGTTTGTTCACCATCAAATAGTGCAAATGTGTCTATATTTAGAGCAGCTATTTGAATTACAATATTTATATTGTTTTTGCAGTCAGGGAAGTTGCTGGGAAGCAAGCCAAACTGAACTCAAAATAGTTGCCTAATTGAGACATTTTATCTGGAAAGCCACTCAGCTAAAAAGATGTTCAAGAGGTGTGCTGGGCACAGCTAGTGTGCGTGCTCTTTATGAACAATGTATCTGTATTAATCTATATTATTATTCTATAATAAATTACAGTGGTAAAACACCTCAGTGTTTGATATATAGCAGGGAGATGATACAGGACTCTAAACATTGAGTGCTATGGCCAGAGCAACTCACTGTGAATGTATCTGTCGGTTTAAGGACTATTGAGTTCTGTAAGCGATCCTGTAAATGTCTATGCGGTGTTCTTCCTCAAAATCCTCCAGTTCCTGAATCCTGCTTCTCTTCCCTCTCCTCCCCTCAGAAATTCAGGACTCTGTCAGTGATGACTATGCTTTGCCTTTTCTAAGTTCCTTGGTTCTGAGAGTTTGCATTAAGGTCCTATGAGCAAAGGCCAGTATGCATTTGAACACTGCTGTATGCCCCTCTGCTCTAATTTATTACTTTACAGCAACTGAATGCAGAGGAAATTAGAGATCCAGATTTGTACCTTCTCGAAAGAAAAGAAAAAGAAGGATCCCACCAAAATTGCTTTGTGATTCACTTGAGGGTCGTGACCCCATCCCGCTGAGACTTGTGTTGGAAAGTAGTAACTTGGTAGCTAGAGGTTTTTAAAGTGGTTGTTGATTGGCTTAGCTGTAAGAAAATCACATTTCCCTGCAACTCTTAGAGATGCTTTAAATGGGTGGATTATCCAGCTGCCTGATTAGAAGTTTGGGTTATGTAAACATGGAGTGTTTAGGTTTAGGCTTTTCAGTTGAAGTCCAGGCAGCTGTTTGCACTTAACTCCATCAAGAAGCCCAGTTAATCAAAGAGCAGGAAGGATTTCCTACCTCCTTAAACCTGCGTCATTATTTTTGCTGTCCAAACTCTTTGGAGTTAAGCTTGTTGCAGTGTAGAACAAGGAATTTTGGATGTTCTGCTGAGGAAACAAGGCAAATGGATTTTTTCCCTTTTGCAACGATGTAATCATTTCTGCAGTCAAAACTTTGTCAAGCCTCAAGCTTGTGGCTGGCTTGTACCTTTCAAGCTGCGGCACAGAGATGACCTGTACTGTTGTACAGTCTCGTTTCATAGCTTCTCTGCACATCCGTGCATTGAAGGATCATCTTATTCTTGTAACCTTAGTGGCTGTGCAGACCCTGAAATCCAATCCATTTCTGCTGGAGTGGACAAGAAACAGGCAGAGATGTGTGAGACACCTTCCAGTGCATAGACCTTTATGTCCAAGTTCTGTAGCTGGAGAATGGCTCATGGCAATGATCTTTTTCATGGTCCTAGTGCTTATAAATTGCAAGGATACTACACCTTGCACCTTCTTTTTTTCAATAGCTCAAGCAAGTTTACTTGCAGCACTCGTAATCTGGAGTTGTTTGCTTGCTGTTGTGTTTCATTTGCTTTTGGTACAAGCTCAGAGAGAGAAACCTTTGGGGAAGACAAGGTGGGAAAAGAATGGATACTCTGGGTAGCAGGGAGCTGCCACCTGTGGGGACAGAGAACTGCAGTAAGTTTCTAAAGTCACCAGGCCACAATTGTCCTGAGCTGCAAGCAGCTGAAGCTAAGGAAGAAGAAAGAGACTGGAAGCTACATGCCCTTTCCTGTCATTTTCAATGTCCCTTGAGTTATCAGTAGGGAAAAAATAATCAAATAGATTGCTGTTTAAGTCAAACTTGAATTTTTGAGTCTTTTTTGGGGAGCTTGATAGAACAAGAGGTTGAGGCAGATCCACCCCAAAGCTCTGTCTTGCTCGTGTTGCTCTTGTACACACGTCTCATTTCCAAACAGAAGGACCCATGTACCCTCTTTACTAGATTTTTTTAAGGGAACTCTTGACTGTGTGAATAGATAGGACAGCAGAGTAACCAGCTTAACAGTTAAGGATCCAGGCAAAAGAAAGAGTTTGTGTAACAAAGAAACAGGTTTTCTTCAGGTTCTGAAGACAGAATCTTCAAAAGAAAAGAAGAGGAAACTTGTAAAATGGTTGTTCTATTTTGTGTATTCTGTTTTAATCCCTACCAATTTGGAAATTTCAGAAGAAATTTCCAAGCAGGCATCTCTTTACATCCACTTCTGATTTTTGTAATTATAATTTTGCTTTTTAGTTAGAAATCACCAATACTAGTTTTCAGCTTTTTGAATTTTCAACATTTTGATTTGTTTTCTAAATCTAGAGCTAGCCTTAAGGAAGGCTTCAGGAAGTACTTCAATGTGCATCTTGGATAGCATGTATACTTGTCATTCACTTAAAATAATTTATGCTGACTTGAGGGAACATCTCCTACTGATGTCGTGTTTTCACTTACTGTTCAGCTGTGTGCTAGAGTTAAAATTTGTGAAGAACTAAGTTAAGCTTTGTCAAGCAAAATGTGGATTTCTGCCTAAGTCACTGATCTGTGTCATACATTAATGACAGAAAGCTATTTTGTGAATTTTATTGCTAAATATTGATTTGCTTTTAATTTAAAAGACAAACCATAAGTTACACTTACAGGGTATGTGCCTTTCCCTGTCAATTGTAGCCAATATTTATGATTTTGTTAAGAAAGAAAATGTGCATCAAATTAGTGTGTGGAAACCCTAATTAACATGGGGATCACTTTACCTTGTGCACTGCATGATTCCTGGAGACAAAGGTATTCCTGTAAGAATTCAAATAAAAAATAGTCAAATAATGAGCATATGGATATAAGATAGCACTCTGGTGTAAAATTGGCACGTCTCTGCTGACTTTTAATAATGTCATCTAATACTGAGATATTGATTCATAGTTATGGTTTGCAGACAGTTTAAGCTGGTGTGATGGTCCTGACAGGAAAGTCAGACTATTGAATGATCATTTTCTATCTTCCTTCCTTTTGGTTTAGTTGCTGTGAAGATTCTTATAGATGTGCTGATCTCGTAAGGTTTCAGTTGGCTATCAGGTTGTGGTAAAGACTTGATGGCAAATGTGATATGGTACGGTGTTTTTTTTGTTGTTATTGCTGATATTGTTTGTTTTCAGAACACCAGACATCTGGATGGAATATAACTTTATCATAACCTTTGACTTTTTTGCATTTTATACCTGTTTCTTCCTTCTTGCCTCTCTTATTTTTCCATCTTTGCCCATGACAAGGAACAGGCAGTGCTTCAGATATCTCCTCCCAGGTAATGCTGTGCTATTTACTATTACCAGATGTAGAATGCTCTGGTGGCCCTTTTGTAAAGAGCAAGGTAGTACATGGGGTTTGTTTTTGTTACAGCATGCCAGACTGGAATAACAGCGTAAGGTATCAGTCTCCAGGGAAATGTTTTCACTTTCTACCTGTGATTAACTCGGCAGGCCACTTTATGTCACTATTGCTCCACATTCAAATGTGGCTGAGGCAGCATTTATTGAGCAGCGGGGCAGAGGAGGCACTTTCCAGTTTCCTCTGTACTTCAGAAATCCACCCTTCCAGAAGTGGGATCTCAGCATTCCTTTGGCTGGCTGTGGACATCCCCATCAGCTGTGTACCAGCCAGATGACTCTGACTTCCAACACAGGAGAGACCTGGACTCTAGGCTTCCGTGGCTAATTATTTCATTTTAGCCTGTGCTCCCCTGTGACTTCAGCTGGAGGTAGATGGGCTGAGGCATGATCTCATCAACATTTTGTCTTTGTTCTTCAGCTTTTGAGACAGCTGGTTACATATTGAGGTGGGAATTACTGTCTTAGCAGCCACCCGGTTGGAGTGGTAGAAAGGCAGTCTTCCTTCCATGCACTAAGATTGTGGCCAATAAGTAAATGTTGTGCTTGCCAAGATAAGGGTAATAAAATCTTATGCCTGAGGGCATAAGACAATCACTGCAGCAGTCTAGCTGAAATTCCTCCCAGACATGCTGCAGCATTACACAGTTGCCTCAGCCAACAGTTGTCATGAGTTTTCCATAGCATAGCTTCTTTTTACAAGGAAGATACCCTCAGACAGTCTTTTTCCCAGTTCTACATGCTGAATCTTCCTTGTAGCTCTTCCAGTGCTTACTTGTACAAAAAAAAAAAAACTAAGGTGGGAAAAGCTGGTGCAAGGGGGAAGGAAGAACCTCACCTTGATGCCAGTTGTGCTGTTGCTGCTTGCTGGTATCTGTTTACCATCGATATACGTGCTGGTGGTTTTTCCCTCCCTTTGGGGACATATCTACATTGGAGCAGTTTATGCAAACTTCCTGCTGCTGCTGTGGTGTTGGCACAGCTGCAAGGGTGGAAGTGGGAGTTTAAACCAGCTGCGGGTGTCTTCAGCTCTGTGTGTTCTACACTCTGCATTATATCTGGGCTTGGTGGAAAAGAATCATGTGCAAGAGAGAATGTCTGGAGGTTTAATTCATCAGCTGATATAAATGGGCAGTATTCCATTGACCTCAGTGGAATGACACTGGCCTTTGCCAGCTCAGGAGTCTCTGTGGTGAGGAGGGAAACCAAAGAAAAGCAACTGTGAGGCACGTTCATTCACTTGATTTAGCTTGTGAAGTAATGGGAAACGTTCCTTGAGCAACTTAACGCTCAGTCTGGAAAATGCTGTGAGCATCCACAGCCTCAGATCAGGAGGATGCTCCCTGCATCGTGCCCAGGAGAAGTGGTTGCCAGTGTGTGGAGCTCCTGGTGCTGGGCACTGCAAGCTTGGCCCTCTGCAAAGTGCCCCTCCATGGACCTCTTCCTGGCAGTAGGTGTTTAGTGGCTAAAAGAAATGGATGTGAAATGGGGCTCTAGTCCCTGGTATTTACTGTCTTGAGACAGTATGAGGGTAGTATCCTCTTGTTCACCCAGCCTCTGTAGGAATCGGTATGTGAGATTTCTGCTGACACCTGCCGTGCCGCCGTGGTGAAAGCAAATCTGATGTGTCTGTGTCTGTGGTGGTGGCCCCGACATGGAGTTTTGTGCATCTCAGCCCAGGCCCCTGGTGCTGCAAGCTCACGTGTGTCTGGGTAATAGAATGTTCTATTAAGACATGAAACACTTTGAGGTCTGGTGAATGCTGTGTCTGCACAGTGAATCAAATTCATTGCAAAGTTACATAGTAGAGACAGTAAAAGAGAATCTATAATTATGATTCAGTGGGAAAGTATACAGTGGTCAATAACCCACATAATTCTGACTTCTATTTATGTTGTGCAGCAATGTAGTGTCTGTGCCCTGAGCTGTAATGTGAAAGATCTGTGTATATGGGGTTTGCCCAGTACCCTTTGTTCAGTAATCTTAAGGGTGCAGCTGCTGTGAACTTCGGATTTTCTGTTTCCGATGGGAGAGGTGCCACCATATCCATCTACGTGACAGACCAGGGTAGAAAAGGCAATTGCTAAAGTTGAATGGAGGCTCTCAACTGGGAAAAGGTGATCTTGGCCTTTTTAAATTTGGTTGAATTTTAGCACCTAATTCACTGGTAGCATCCGTTGGCATTCAGGGATTTTTAGGATGAATACTTGTGTCAATGATAAAATTGGTTGGAATAATTAAACTAAAATAAATACCATTAGACAAAGGTGCCACTTTGCCCTCTAAGCAGGTTTGATGTCTTCTCTGTGGACCAGACTCTCCGGTTGGTATGCTGTTGTGTGCTGCACCTGAGGAGAGAGTGGGGACAGCTGTGGGCACTGGAGTCCTGCAAAGTTCTGGTTAGTGTGGCAGAGAGGAGAAAGGGTCCTAAGGCAACTTGTTGTAAGACAGAGAGAGTTGTAATTTAGGCCAAAATATTCCCATCAAAATTGAAAGCCAGTTCAACAGCCAGTGGCAAGCATCCTGTGTTTTGTAAAGCTCATCCTGCAAAAAATGAGTTGTGCTTCTAAGTGGTATTCAGAGATAGCTAGAAAGATTACTTTCAAGTATGTGCTTTGTTTTTCTTTATAGCCATTTAATCCTCATATTCTCCAGCTTTGAAATGTAAGCAAAAGATACATTTTATATATGTGTATATACATATATATGTATATATGTATGTGTACTTGTACATATATTGATAAATATATTTACGTGTATATATCAAGAGCTCTAGATAAAGTCATGAATTTTTAACACATCTCCTTTGTCAGAAGTACTAGCTATCAATGTCAATGGATTAAGAAAAATCCAAACTTCCTTTTCCTCTTGCTAGTTACTTTATAGGCACTTCAGCACTCTTAGAGTTGTTAGTCTTTTGGTTTCGAGTGCACTAACTTTAATGATGGAAAAAATCACACAATTTCATAAGTATATGAAGCAAATTCAAAAATGCAGAAGAGCATTTTTGCTATTACTTGCAGATTATCTCTCAGATTTTAATCAAAAGGAAAGCTTTCTAGTGAATCCAATTCTTCACCAACTCTTTTTTTTTCTACACTGTTCATTTGTTCCTCGTGATGCTGAAACTGACTGGTGGGTCACACCCAGTCTTGTTGCAAATTGAGGGTTGTAACCTCTTGGATGACATAAGGCACAACTTTTAGTGCCTCTGAATCTAGGAGGAGTTTAAAGTGACTAAAGGAATTATATATACTTCCATGATATTTTGTCCCCACAAACCATTAAAGCAGAAAAGCCAGCGATAGACAGTAACACAGTGTAAGAAGGTTAATTTGCCAGTCAGAGTTGTATGATGATGGTGATTACATAGTAATTACATGGTTACTTTATTAAGAATTAGTAAAGTAACCTCTCTTTCCTTCTTCTTCGTAACTATCTATTTATTTATTTCTGAGTTGTTGAGTCCATCTGTAGCATTTCAAAATCAGACTCTACCAGAAGAGCAGACCAGGAAACCTCCACTGTTGCTGCAGCGCCCCTGCTGCTCCTGCTTATAAAGCACATCTGTGTGGCAGTAATTATGAGTTGTAATGGAATAGGCCACGTTGCAAAAGGGGCTTGGCCAGACTAGTGTGGCCCAGCATTTTCTTACAGGCATTACCTGTTTCAGTTAAATGGCAGATTGGAGTGCTTCTCTAGGGGAATGAAGTCTATCATTTTTCATGTTTCAAACATAAGAAATAAACAAGACTGGGACTACTACTACAAGGTGCAGAACACCTGAAGCCTCCCAGAACTGAGGTAACCAGGTGTTTTTTTATCCTGTTGCTCAACCTGTCTAGTCCAGCTATAGAAAAAACAAACACGACTCATTTTTTTTAATATCTATTTTTCAGTACATTTGCCAACAGCAGTAAAACCAAGAAAGCTTGTTCTTTGAGTTGCTGATTCAGTATTAGATGTCTGTGTCATTTTGCCAATGTATCCAGTGCCATATGTTTATTCTAGAGAAGCCTACTAATAATAAATAATTCCATACCATCTTTTTTTTTTTCTTTTTTTTTCTCCCGTGGCAAAACTAGTGAGATAACCAGCTGTTAACAGAAGAGCTGTGGAGCAGCAAATGTCCTAGTGTGCTCAGAATATAAAGACATAGGTGTTTGTGAAGAGAAAACAGCTTTTTGCACTGTTTGCTACCTTACATTTTCACTGCCAGTGCCTGGCATTAGCTGCTTCCATTTCTGACAGCCAATTTCTGACCTTTTACTCTCTATGATCATTCCTTGTTTTCGCAAGAGACTTCCTTTCTTGTCCAAAAGTTTTAAGCAAATACAGTTGTTATTATAATTGCCTCTGCAGTATTGGCTTCTAGGAACCACGAAAAATCTCACATCACCGCTGTGTACAATTACATCATCTCAACATCACTGCTGCCAACTCTTACTCTTTGCTGGAGACCCATTATTTTTGCTTTAAAGACACGGAGTGACCTCATGAGCTTCTGAAGAAACCCCACAGCTGACTGCTTGCCATACCAACATAATAAAACAGTCATATGGGACCTTGATTAATATTTCAACACAGAAGCACCTGTGCTCTTTGCAAGAGATCAAGTCCTCTCTGTTAGACCAGATCCTAAACTGAAGTTCCTTTGCTGTGTCCTTTTAAAGGTAGTAGTCTGAGAATGGAAAAGAGTAACTGGTGTTCACAGCTAATCGGGAATGTGTTGGGATTTAAAAATAGTCTGGCCTCAGTTCCAGTTTCTTATTAAAGCTGAAGCAAATCTAAGTATAATTGAAAACAAGAGCGTGCATAGAAATTGTGAACCTGATTTTTATTTACACTGCACACCCCTTGCACCTCTCCAGCAATGTGAAAGGTCTTGGAACATGGCTCAGTTATTTTTATATTCCCATGAAGGGCCTGTTTATTGAGTCGGAGCTTAGAAGTATTTGTAAGAGTGCAGAATTTGCCTTTCAGAGCAGTGGAAAGTCAGCACTGTATGACTACAAGGCACTGTACTTTAACTTATTTAGGGTTTCCAGTTGGACAGTTAGGAGGAAAAATAGAAATTGAACAATGGATGGGTAAGAAGTTCCATGAAGAATGTGCAGTACCTCATCTGTAGGTGATTTGCGGGAATCAAGTAGACCTTGTTGTTGGCTGGAAATGTATGTCGCCTTTGTAGTCTAGGTGAAAGTAAATGGTCTCTGAGCTGTCTCATTGGCCAAATGATTTCATCTCAACTGGCAGTATTTGACAGATACACCCTTGTTTGACATTGTAGCTCTCACTGAGTGACCTAATGGTGCTACAAGGGAATGAAGTGTCCTCATACCCTTATGGGAGAAGATCTACAGGTCAGGGTACTTGGCATCCGGTGTGGGGCACTGCACGGAATTGTTGTTCCTTTGCATCCTTCCATTGCTGTTGCCTTTTTTGTGCCCATTCAGAGGGCAAGCAGAGATATTCAGGTTCCTGGTTGACTCTGTGGTGCCTATTGTAAGGTCTAAATTGGTTGTTGTAAGGTCTAAATTGAAATGTTAGAAAATGGAGAGGCAAAATGAGAAAGTAAAGGAGTTGTCTTGGAGAAACACAGTCGTCATAAAGCTAGCGAGAAAACAAGGGTTTGATTGTGTAGCTCCGGGAGGGCCCTGCCAAATTCCACTGCAGTGGGAAGAACCTGAGCTGGTGGCAGTCATTAGACTTAGAGCATTGACATCCTGTATAAGGGAAGTGCCTTCTGTGCTACACTGAGTGTGGTGTGTTTTCAAGCAACTCCTGTTATGCTCTACAACCAGGACTTGTGATTCTGTAATGCTGCAAGTTCCCTCTTAGTCAGCTGCCTCCCGCTGGTTAGGACTGAAGTGATTCTTCAGTAGGTGGAGAGAGTAAAATGAGGATGCATCTATCTTGCATTTATTATATTATTATTATTATTATTTATCTTGTGTTTTATTAATTCTCATGGTCTTTCTTAACATACGAATTCCAGGAGTTACTGAATAATTTCACCTTCCAGTTTGAAGTGACTGTAGGGGAAACCTGGAAAACACAAGACTTACTAAAGCTCATTCAGATGGAAATAAAAAGATACAAAGTCAACATCTTAAAAAAGTCCTGAGTGCTGCTTAGGGAACATGGGAGAAGAAAGAAGATGGAGATGTGTACATTACTGCCGACAGAAAGTACTCAGCACCATTAAGCACCATCTGACAAAGTAGATCCTTGTCAAGTATTTTTTTAGGGAACTTTTGTGGCGTCTTTCAAGGTCCCTTCCGGTCCCTGGCATTCTGTGGTCAAGGTTTGAATCCATGCTGCCCCGAGGAGGGCAAACACAAGTTCTTCCCCTCCCTCCAAACACCAACTGCAAATCACAGCTTCAAATGTATTTGACTAAAGCAGTATTTTTTTGAATTAACATTCAAAATAGACCTCAAGAAGTAGACCTTAAAAAACAGCAAGAAGAAACAGCTGACTTGAGTTTCCTGTCACTTATGGATGTATTAGGTTTTGATATGAAGTGTGTTTTCCTGAATTGGAATTTGTCCTTAAATTACTCATAAACAATGACCTCTTTCAAGAAAAATAACTACTTGCTTATCACAAGTGCTGTGGTTTTTGTAATTGGATTTCCTTGGCTTATTAAATCCTTTCTTTCCTCTTAGTTGAAGAGGAACTTAAAAATGCCTACCTTCTCTTCAATTTCATGGTTTTAAATTAGGTAATATTCCGTATTTTGCCTTGCTATTCATTCTTGTTCTTCATTGTAATATGCTTAGCTGAGAGAAACTCAGTTTTTTCACTCACTTTACAACTGCTTTGAATAAGGAAGCATATTAACACCAGTGTAAGTACACATGTTCTTTTTACTACTAATTTTACTCTGCAAGATCCCAGTGGGATTATCGTGTGATTGTGTTTGCCACTGAAGTACTGCCATCTGTGGGTGAATTTGAGTTGTTATCCTTCATGGGAAGGTAAGGGGGGATGGAAGAGTTTATATTCAGAATCATAGGGTGGTGTATATTGGAAATGACGTTTAGAGGTCATCTGATTCAACTTACCTGCTGAGGCAAGGTCACCTACAGCTTTGCCCGGACCATATCCTACAGCTGGTTTGATTCCAATTAATAGATATGTCTGTATTTTTGCTGTTCTGGAGCTCATTCACCCGTCTTTAGGAATGTCATATTAGTTGTATGTGTGATAGTGGCATTCCAATCCTTTGACCTTCAGGTTGATGCTGCGCTGATGTTAATAATCCTAGTTCAAGTTATAGTATAAAAAGCATACAGCAAACTCCATGAATGAAAGTTGCAACCTCTATCCTTGATGTCTGATATTCCTTGAAGGTCAGAGTTTGAGAGCCTTCTGTGTCAAGGGGATATATTACAGATGTTCCCAGCAATGTCTTGCAGTGCACCAAGCTTGGGTCTTGGCATTTGTAGCAAGATCACTAATTTCTGCACCTGTGGCAGTATAGGAAGATAAATCCGACTTAAGATTTGATCCAAACCCAGTGAGAAATGAGAGGATGTTTTTCTCTGGAAAAGTTTCTTTGGAAGTCCTCCAGAGCACCAATTCCCAACCAACACTGAATTTTTAAAGTTAGAGCTTGATTACACAAATCATCATGCAAGAAATCTAGGAGTGCAGTGTAGTACATAGGTATCATGGCCTTTTATAGTGCAGGAAAAAGGTATTATGCCAGGATCCTTGTGCAGACGAAGCAATAGAAGCATGGAAAGGTGAAGACATTTGATCAGTCATCCTACAAGCCTGAAAATAGGATATACTTGTTCCTCCCTATACATTATGACATCTGCAACAGTGTTTGTGCACAGCCAAATCTGAATGGTGTTGCTGGGGTTCTTTGCCCTTACAATGTTGTCTGGGCTGTGGCTGCTGCCTTAGTGAGCCAGCCAGTGCTCGTGGCAGTTAACACAAATCCTGATGAATGGTCTGTGTTGGCTGCTGACCTAAGGTTGAGCGGACTTCAAAGGCTCCTGCTGTCAGAACTCAGTGAGGAGGTGAGCAAGAAATGAACGTGAAATGGGTAAACCTTCAATAGATGGGCAATATCAGCAGATACAATTCAAGCTAGAGCAGTCGTCATGTTGAATCTTGCCTTTTAAGGCAAGTGGGTTTGCTACAGCAGTTGGCAAGTAGAAGAACATGAAAATGCATTGCTATCAAGTGACGAGGAGTTACCTAATTTGGAAGGCTGTCAGTATTTCTTACCAAATTTCTTACAAGTGTCAATAACTGCAGAAACAAAACAAATCACAACGTGAAGATTAGGTGAGCTTCAGTTTGCAGTTCAGATGATCACTTAAGCATGTGCATAGAGCTAGGTTGGAGAATTTAAATTTCATTGACCTTAATAACAGCAAACATATACCTGAAGGTAAGTGTTTTCCAGGAAAGCAGTAGTTTCTTGCACTGGTGCTAACAGCTGTAACTTCTAGCAGCATGTTGTAACTGCATTGTCATTATTTCTGGGACACTGAGAAATACAGGTACGGGATCAAGATAAGATATGTATTTCTTTACAGTACTGTGTTCTTTGTGTTTCTATTCATTCAAAAAATTCTTGATTTACCCTCAATGCTGTCGAATTGTGTGCCTGAATGCAATGTCATTTGTAAAGCTGAAAGCAGATATCTTCAACAAGTATTACAAATGAAGAATTGGACTTTCTAATTTGTATAAAAGGGAAATCCATGACAAGGGAACAGAGGATAATGCTCAGATTACATTTCAAATAATAAAAAACTTGCATGATCCTAGAGCATACATTTCACAGCCCATCTGGCAGACAGTAAACATTGTGACTCTGTGGGATGGAAATTCTGAGCATTGTGAAAACTCTGTGCGTGGCAGACACCCATGGCAGTCATGACACATCCCACCCAAAAATATCCATTGTGGAAAGCATAAAGCCAACAGACAAGGCAACATGTCCCTAGTACCTATGAAGCAGACCTATGTGAGCATTCAGCCTGCCACTGAAGTGGCATGGACTGTGCCATATTGAACTGCCATAAGGGCTGTGTTTTTGTGCACGGCCGGGCATTTTTTGATGGTGGATCGGGTTAATGAATTAGCTCTATCTAGTGTTGTCTGATCTCTCTGGAAAAGATTTTCCTTGAAAAGAGCTACTTAAGCTGGGGGATTGCAGAAGCTGGAGTGCCAGCAGTTATGTCAGCTTGACCTTCTATCAGGTGGTTTGTGTTTGTGATTCTGTGGTGAAAGAGGAAATTCAGAAGATGACTCGTTAGACCATGGAATTTTTAGTGTCAGAAAACACATGCGTTATTGTTACTAGAGCTCAGCTTAACCATTGGAAGTTTTGTATATCAGGTCAATGAATGCAGCTGTCTTCTAAGGCTCTACAAGTCCTTCATAATGAATTCATTTTCCTCAATCAGGTGGCTGTCATCAAAGATAAATCCACTGCTGTGAGGCAACTAGGAATAATGCTTGGTCAGTAAGACAAAGACTAGCCCTGGTTTGAAATGTCTGTGACAATTAGCTTCCCACATTCCCACCTTCTCTCACATGTTTAGTTCAGGAGCACTCCATGGCTAAGGGTTGGAACCGTTGTCCAGCATTAGTTTGCATCAGTTAAGGGTGTGACGTAAGGTAGCAGTCCATACCTGCTACTGGCCTCCTAAAACATCTGGATCATGTTGAAGGCAGTCTTTGCTATTAATTTTTCTGGATGAGGTATTTCACATAGTTGATACTGATATGTAGAAGAATCAAGCTTTGTTACTAAAATTTTCAATCTCCTATTACTGATGCCACCGAACTCCATCTCTAGGGTGAGCAAAAAGCAAGTATATGCAAACGTGTTATGTCCAGACCTTGAAGAGTTAGAAAACCTGGGGATTAGCTGAGGAGCTTATGAAAACAGCAGGAAAACTGAGTGTTGTTGTGTTGATGGGTTTTCTATCCATGTATCGACTCATTCAACTCTGGGGCTGTCAACAGCTGACAGAACAGACAGTGCCAAAAAGAAATGCATTTCTACATGCAGCTGCCTTTATGTTATGATTAGCATTATCTGTTAAAGCATCGTTGCAGTAAGATTGCATTACTTGGTTTTACCAATGCCATTCTTGAACTAATAGTGAAAAAAATGTGCTAACTCCCCCCCACACCCTTTTCCTCCCTTCTGATTTCATTCTCTGCATATTTATGAGTGCTGCAGACGTACAATAGCTGAACCATCATGCACCACAAGATTCCTTTGAGATGGAGAATTACCCGTCTGTTTTATAGATGAACAACTGAGACGGAGCAAGGTTGTCCATGACCTCATCAGGATTACACAGGTATCCTGAGACAAAACCAAAACATGCATTTGCATCTCTTAAGTCCCATCTCACTGATTGACTCAGATGCTCTTCCTAGATGCTCTTTTTCTTCTACCCATTCAGACAGCAGCAGAAGGGCTCTCTGTAGCAAACAAAAGCTAGCGAATCTCGGTAACCAGCAAATGAGTCTTAGTAACTGTACATGGGTGTGTATTTGCTTGAGGTGAGAGAAGAGTATTCCAAGATGTTGAAACTGGTGTGCTCATGGAAGCAGCAGAGATCATTTTATAATTAGGAAATTATTTAAAGCTAAAAGCTAAAGGAGGAGTTTCAAAGCATTTTCATGAAAGAGTAGGAAATGTTATTTCCTGCTTTTGTCATTTTGTTCTTTATAGTTGATTAAAAGTTGAAGAGAGATCTGAGAAGCTTGTTGGAGCTTCATTTTTGTGGAGATCCACAGTTGCTTCTTTGCTTGTAGGATATTCGTTTGCAGCTGCGTTCTCAATGATGTTGCTGTTGGAAAGTTGATACACTTTTGTCTCATTTAACTTTCTAAAAAATTCAGTTGTCACTTTGCATGCTCTGAAATGCTCAGATTCTGTTTTATCGTGGCATCTTTGATCTCCAGCCTGTGCCTCCGCTGGAGTCAGGTTGGACTTCTAGGAGGTTGTTGTATTGTTTTTACAGCTCCCAACTGTCTAAAGGTAAATTCCCTGTGATTCTCTGAGTGAGAGCTGTAGGCTGCCATGGGAAGCCAAGAGATGCACTCCCTGGAGTCTCAACATTTGTTGGAAGATGTGGGATCCTTGCTTTGTGGTGTGGCTGCTCATATCCAGGCTTAAGAAACTCAGGTCTACCTCATTCATCAGAAGTAGTGATTATTTATCCTAAGTTCCCATCTTCATCAGGAATGTATATGTTTCTGGTAAGATAAGGCATCTCATATTTGAAGAAAAAAATTGCTTCATTTCAACAAGTCAGTAGGTGGGGAAAATCTTCTGTAGATATTTAAATGAAAAATAGAGGAATTTTTACTTTTTAAGATTGGTGGGTAGATGCTATCTCTGACTGCAGGCCGGAACGTTAAAAGCTATAAGCAGCTACTAAGCACAGTTCTATATTACATAGATCTCTCCAAAAGTAATGCCTCCTAGTTATTTCCACAGAAACTGCAATAGATGTGAAGAGCATCTGTTTGGAAGAGCAAATGTTTTCTGTCTCTAAATGAGCAAAAAAACGCATCCCTTTTTCCTCAGGATTCAAATTGTCAAAATATCTAAACAGATACCTGCAAAAGACTGTTTTCTCCTATTTGCAGACAAATCCATTTTTCTATGTGTCTGTGGACAGAATGAGAATGGCAAATACTGCCTCACAGGAGATCACCTGCAAATGTTCTCCTGCTTGATTTAAAGCAAGTTTCATGTATAGGGAGCAGCTAAGTACACAACTGCTGTTAACTCAGAAGAGCCCTAAAGAACTAAGGGAAGTGGCATTAAAATGAAGTTTGTAGTCTTATGACTGCAGAAGAGCAAATTCTCTTTCCAAATTACTTTTCTAATTCAAATCTACTGAAAGAAGGGAATGGCTCTCATTGAGATTTTTTGTTTTGTGAACAAGGGATGCCTTACTGTGTAAGAGTATCCTGGCTTTGCAAATCAAATATGCAGAAGTGCTCCTTCTGCACTGCATCTTCAAAAGGGCTGAAACATCAGACTGTCCAGACCCATCTCCAAAAGGGAGTCCCCCTGGAGCTGCTCACTGGCTAGAAATCCAACTACCCTGACTTTGGGTTTTCTACTGCGATATTCCCAGAGCGTTGTTGTGGTTTGCAACGATTTCTGTAACAGGAGAAATCCTGAGGTCTAGAGCAGTGCCTTTCAACCTGCCACCAACATGTCCTGGGCAAGAGGCTATTTCAAGGGCTGAGAAAGCTTACAAAACTCCGCTGTGAGAAATCTTATTCTCCACTTGGTGCTGCCATGTATTTTATGTGTCACTGTGTCTTGCTGCAATGGCCAGTCCTTGTTCATGTAAGCTCTTCAGGGCAGGGATTTTGCTGTATGCTTCTACAGTGCTTTGTCTTGCCTGGTGCCTGTAGGACCTATCGCAGTATAAATCACATCAGTTGTAACTGATAGGAATGATTTTTGATGAGGGTGTACAAACAGCCAGAAGAATGCAGCTGGCTCCTTCATACGCATGTGCCTTCTCTAGTACTTACAGCAGTAGAAATTAGGCAGTTAGAAAGGCAGAAGCTTGTAAAGACTTGGATTTTCACAAGAAGCAAACCTTTTGAATAAATCAGTGTGGTGAAGTATTTTCAAAGTAAAAGGAATCTTGAAGTCAGGAAGAAACTTGCAGTCATTGGGAATAATCTGTGAATATGTAAATGGTGCTGGTTTTGGTTTGTTGATCATAGACATTTTAGGAGAGTACCTGTAGGGATCAATAGTGATACTCAGGTAGCATTTGTGGTTAATAGTAGCAGGGGTTTGGATCAGTGGCTGTAGATGACTAAGACAGTAGCTGACTTTAAAAAGCCACAGACTTCAGTTGGAAGTAGTGCAGCTGGCAGGTACATGTTGTACCTCACAGATGTTTACAGCCCTGCCTGAGGTTTTCCTGGCATTAATTTAAAACTCCGTCCTTGTCATTGTGGTGGGGGATCTGATATGCAAGAACAGCATTCTAAAAAAGCAGTTTCCTTTATTTTCTAAGGTGACTTAGAGATGTAGGAATTTTAGACTGATTGGCAAGATGTAGAATTCTATGCAAAGTAGATCAGACATCTTTTGAGAGGTGTTTTTCTGAAAACTATGAGATGCTTACTTGAAATGAAACTCTCTTGAAGTAATGAGTCAATCTTGTTGTATTGTTTGATGTATTTTTAAAATACTACTGAATTAAGTTAGCTATAAACACAAGTTAATTCAGCGAGGACAGGGGAAAGGATGGGAGGGTATTTGTGTCTTCGTTTTCATTTCTTTTAAGGACTGGTTTAAGATTTGAATGTGCTTGGGCATCTTAATTGAGGACTGTCCAGGAAATTAACGCAGGACAGAGGGAGATGTTCTTCACCTGGTTGTTTTGGTCAGGTACTTTTCAGATGTATTTGCTCATCTGTGAGAGCAAGGATTGAATTTATGTTATGAGCCTTAGTTTCATCACCTTATGCACGCAACATGTGTGATGGAAGTCTAGAGTGCCCTCCATGGTACTGGGGCTTGTGATTCGGGATGAAGCACTTTCCTTTTTTTTCTTTTTTTTTTTAATTTATTTTGTTGTAGAGAGAAATCTGTTTGGTTTGGATTTTTTGAGTGGCTAATTCATGTGAAATTGAGGAGTTTGGGTCTGCAGAGCAACGCTGACAGATTTGTACCCAGAAAAACTTGATGACTTTTGCTTCCTTTTGTGCAGGTGTATGCTTGAAGGAAATTGAGTTTGAAATAAAATGTATCTCACTGCTAAGTATTTGAGTTATTTAGTAAACCTTTTCCTACCTGTGCCTCAAGGCAAGCCTGAACAATGCAGTGCAAAACAGTAGTTTCTTTGTTTCTTATTAAAAGGTACGAAGTGTAGCTCCATTCTCAACTTGGCCACTTCTCCATTTTACTTGAGTTTATCTTCAGAGCAAATTGTGCCATGTTATGCACTGTTTTCCTCTGTTTGGAGTGAGCGCACAGGTAGTGTTCTTCATTTGGAGGAGTCAGGAACCACAAGGACTATTCATGCAGCGGCCATGTGACGTGTTAGGAGAGAGAAGGCATCTTTTTCCCCATCTGCAAATCTGGGCTGGCCTGTGCTTTGCTGCTGGCCAAATGTATGTATTAAAGGGTACTTCTGTCAAATGACTTGAATGCCTGTCAATAACTGTTACTAACTTACAGGTAGCATAAACATCAATGAGAAGAATTGTGACTTTAGTAAAAGAAAAAATTGAAAAAATATAAGGTGAAAGATGATAATATTTCTGTTTGGAAAAGCTGCCATAGTACCTGGCTTTAAACTTCTTAAAGCTTTTTAAAACCTGTCTTCTATTTGGACTGATCCTCTGTGGCCTCCTCCCTTAGAGATGATAGATATATGACATTTGAAATGTAATTCGTTTAAGGAGTTTGGCTTAGATGAACACCAAAGAACAAAATCCAGCTCCTGTGGAACATTGCAAAGGCATGCAGAAATGTCTTTCTGCATGGTTGGAATACTTCAATATTTTGAACAATCAGTTTCTTCAGGGGGAAAAGGATCCTTTTCATGCAGAAAGAGCATTTTTCAGAAGAATTGTGTTACGAAAAATACCATTCTTCATCAGAACATCTGTGATTCATTTTCAGACCACTATTTATAATGATAGCTAATTTGATTCATATTTTCTTCTTTCTCCTCACAAGTCATATGTGAAAAGATGGTGATTTTCACATATGGCTTCACATTTCAGCCATGCTTGTCAAACAGTCGTTGCCTATAGATCATTAACAGCTAGTTTGTTGAAAAGACTCAAGATCCAAAACTTAATTGGTGTTGAGTTGCTGTGACTTGATATAGAGGGTGGGATTTTCAAAATAATTGGTTGATGATCTACCTTTGCTGCTGCTGAACTCACAATATGTGGGAAGGAAGATGTGACTTCCTTTGGAGGGATATTTTTTCCAGCAGAATATTAAATGATTGGACAGAGGTAATAGCACAGCATTATAGGGCTTTTTTTTTTTTTTTTTAGGGTACTCAACCCCAAACTGACCTAAGGAAAGAAATGATGAATTCGGTAGAGAAGAATGGGTGAATGGGTGAGTGTACTTGGCATTCTTGAAAATCTGGGCATTTCTTTGAGGTGTCAGCCAGAAAACTGGTTGCATGTGAGAATGTATCCTCAAAATGGTGAACTGTTTCAAAATCAGTCTTCTTGGTGCTTATTGCTTACTACAGTATTTGGAAGACTAGGATTTTCCAAAAGTGTCTGTAGGACTCAGAATCATAGAAGCACAAGTTTAACTGGAGATTGATAGATAATGCAGTGAGGGATGCCTTATGTAAGTACAATTTGGAGATGTAAATATTTGTAAACAGCGAGCACTGAGGTACATCTGAAATTAGTACCTTAGGTGTTTTGGGAAAGAACAAGTGCCATAGACTTTTGGTGGAGGAATTGTAGGCACTTGTAAAATAGTACACACAGCTGCCAAAGTTCTTAAGTTATCTTGGATGTGTCCAGACCAACCTATAAATGCTGAGAGAAAAGGACAGGACTTTCCCATCTGGCCTTGCAATGCCAAAATGAGGAAGTTGTCTGTCTCTCATGGAGCCATTAATCCTCTCCTGGAAATAAAGGGGAGCTTTGTTGTCATTTTAAATCAAAGCAAACTGGTAAGAAAACCAGAAAAGATCTGATGCATTTTAGTCTCCCATGACATTCTTTAAGGTCCAAGGCTGGGCTCTGAAAACAGTTTTCTACCTTTGGGTGATGTTGATCACTAGGCTGCGGAATCATTCTGAGCTTCTTCTCAGCTCCAGTCAATTTTTCAGTATTTTACACAAAACAAAGACACTACAGCGAGAAGAACAAGACAAGACCCAGTGGATACTCTTGCAGCCAGGGGTAAAACTTTGTCCTTTAAACAGGAGAATCCGCGTTTGAATCTTTGGTGGATGATGGACTTTGAATGGTTGAAGGGACAACAACCTGGTATTGCTAAGCTGAGTCCAGGGAGACTACACTAAACACATGATAGATATGATGAAGATGATGTGACTTTGTGGTGTACCAAACAGATCTAGTGGACAGTCTCACTAGATTTCTGAGTCAGCCTAGGATTTAGGCACAGGACTGGAACTGAGCTGCTCGCTTCTGCCACGGCACATGCAGTACCTCCCTGCTGGGTAGATTCACTCCTGGGGGCTTCCCCACTGAAAATTAGGTGGTGGCAAAATTAGAATCTGTGAATGTCAGTCTGCCTGGTAGACTTCAGTCATACTTCAGAAGAGGGTTTTGGTCTGAACTTCCTCTTGAAAACAGGACTTAAACTCTTAAGTCAGTAAAGAGCTTTTAAAAACCTTACCTCTAGTTGTTTTGAAAATCTCAGCCTTGATCCTTACCACCAGTAATTTACAGCACGAATGAAATTAGCCTGGTATGTTTTCTGGCATTACTTTCTTATTCAGAAAGTCTGAATATCTAGTCCTCTCTGTGTCTGAATTTTTCTTTTCTTGTTTCCAAGCCATCAAAACCATCTGGGGCAAATGTGGTTTAATTCTGTGCAGACCTTTGGGGTTGGGTTTTTCTTTTCTTTTTTTTTTTTTTCTCTTTTGCTTTTTAGCCATCAGGTCTGAGGCATTTGGCTTACAGCCCAGAGCAAAGAAAGAGAAATAAGGAGGGAGAAAGAGTCTGACTGAAGTGGGGAAAACAGAGAGAGAGAGAGATGAGCATAGAGAGTTGAAGGACAGAAAGTTGGCTACTGTGGAGGTGGAGGAGTAGCAGCCATGAAAGAATAGAGGATGTGATGACACAGACTGAAGGTCATATTCCATCCTGAAACTTGGTAGAGGAGAAGGCGAAGTCTGCAGCAGGTTCTGGTGAGGTCTGATGTTACTGTGAACAAGTAATTGAACAGTGAGATGCTATCTCTTCTTGTATTGCTGTGAGGACAGCACAGGGCAGATTGGAAAAAAAAAAGAGGTAGAAATGAGTGAGAGAGACACAGGAAGAGAAAGGAAAAATAAGCCAGTGTAGAAAAAAGGAATGTGCTGCTTGGATGAATGAGGAAAGATAAAATAACAGAGAGAGAGGGGAAAGGGTCGCAGCATTTTCCTACTTCAAGTGGAACGTGATTTACTTAATGCTACAACCTTTTTCATACAGAGGAAGAAAACTCACCAACATCTGCAGAGAGACCAGATGGAATCACTGATTTTTATGGGTGATTCCTTTCCTTGCACAGGGTATTGTAGGACAGGGATTTGATATATGTAGTTTTCAATTTAGCCGTTGTATTTTGTGGCCTTTTGTAGCATAAAAGGGTAGGCTTCCAGGCCTGATTGCGGTCTAGAAAGGGAATAGATCATGGGGTAGGGCTGAGAAGAAAAGGAAAAGTCTTTCCTATAGCCTTTATGACCTGAATGTGATGGGAAAGATTAGGGTTGATGGATATTTCCATAGCACAAAGTGCGGGTGTGTTCTTAATTTGGATTTGCTAACCTGAGCTAGATAATTCAGATTAAATCAGATAAACCAAAGCAATTTGAGAGCCCTCACTGTTATTTTAACCCGAATTGGCCTGCCCCAGTTAAAAGCACATACTTGTAGATTTGCTGTGTGCTGGGGAGCTGTTCCCATGTTCTTACTGGCTCTGAGAAGCATAGTCATGGAATGGCTTGGATTGGAAGGACCCCCAAGGATCATCAAGTTCCAACCCCCTTGCCACAGGCAGGGCCACCAACCAATCTCTGCACAGTCTCCATTGGTGGGCTAAGCTCCGGCTTTGCCATGAGCCCCAAGCTCTCTTATAGCTGTGCTGGCCAGGAACAGATAGAGCAGGATTTCTTGCTTGCCTTGCCCAGCACCAAGCCTGGCAGAGACAGGGACTGAGTGGAGACCTCTTGAACTGCAGCCCAGCACGTGGGGTTGGATCAGAATAACATTTAATATTGGGTTTCTGCTGAGATTACTCAAAATTATGAACACTGAATTTCTTTCCCAGGAGCATTCTTCAATACTGATTTAAAACGTACCGTTTCCACAAATATTCCTGCCAGAAAATTAATTTATTAAAGTATTCTTTGAAAGCAAATATGGAAAGAGGGCTGGCACACAGCTGAAGCAAATTAATGTAAGAATTCAAATGGATATTAAATCTCTATTGCAATAGTACATTCCTCTCTAATTATGACTCTGGGTGAGTAGATGAATCTGTAAAGTCTCTCCTGGAAGGTGTACATAGAGCAATCAGGGTGATAACAGCTTTGCAGATCGAAGTGGGTGGATGACTTGAGCAGTATGCTAATGACATCTGGAGCCTTCGCTGTCTTAGAGACAAATTCCTATCTGGTTCAGATCAATAGCGGGGCAAGCATTATTGCTTGTGGAGAAGCTCTTTAACACGAAGACATCCAGAGGCTGTGATATTGTCAGGAGCTGCTGGCTGCAGGCCTGCCAGCTCCAGGAGTAGCCCAGGGCAGGAAGCCAGACCCAAGCAGACAGGCTGAGCAATCACATCACGGCTGAAATACTGCAGGAATAGGAATGGTGAGAGAGAGGTCACCCATTCAGACTCCAGACTTCTGTGGTGGCTTCCATTTACAGCTGGAGACTCTTCTAGGTACTCGAAACAGAAGATTTTGGTCTGAATGAAGGATTTTGAGATGTACTGGTTTATGATACACAGGACATGTAAGGGTCTGTATGCTGTGGAGAAGCTGGCCTCCTGCACCTGGTGCAGTAGAGTGATGTTAGCTCCCAGTAGCTGGGTGCTGGTGCTGCATTCCCAGGCTTCTGCCCTGTGCTCAGAGCCAGCTGTGTGATGCACTTTATAAGGAAAGTTGCTCTCTCTATCTTTCTTTTGATTTTTATTTTTTGCCTGTTGCCCCTTTGATATTCATATGAATGATCTTTCGTATCATGTGAATAGGAAGTTCTGACTTATCTTCCTGTGGCTGTTACTTTTACTTCAGACCCTCCTTGATTCTCTACTTTCCCCTTTCCCCTTATTTTATGCCAGTAGATGGTAGTATTCAGTAAGTTCTTTGAGTGCCAATATAACTTCTTTTGTCACTAGCTGGCAGTCCAGATCAGTAGCAGGCAGAGCTGTTAGTATGTGCAGGAATTTGTTTGTGGCTGCACCGGTGGTGATCTACATGAGCAAGATGTGCAAGTTCTGTTTAAGTTGCTCTTTATTTTCTTTCTTGTAAGACAAGTGAAAGAGCTGCCTGGTTGACAAAGAGTCCTATACATCACCCGATTGTTTGCTGTGGTGTATAGGATTGAGAAGAACCCAAAACAACCAACTCCTGTACACATTTCTGTGGGGTTAGTCAGTCAGCTGACAGAGGCTGCTATTGGGTTTGTAGCCTGCTTTCTGACAAAAAATAAGGGCTAAAAATGAGGAAACATATATCTGAACAAGATTTATCACTGATGAAACAGTAGGGTTCAGGTCCGGATATCTAATACATGGCAACAGGAACAGAAAAGCTCAGCCACCTTTAGAAATCACAGAAATCACAGAAGAATTGAAGCTTCAACAAGCAAGTTCTCAGTGAGCCTCTCCCCTATTTAGGGGCAGGATTTGCAGCAAGATGTTGGCTGAGGGTTTTCCTCCTGTCATGGGCAGTGTAACAGGACTATACGTGCCTTACATTAGTGAAGAAGTGGAATCAAATACCATAACGCCTAGGCAACTCTTCCACCCTGCTTTGGAGGTAAAGGTACAGAAAGCATTTTCTTTCACATCTTCGTTTTGTATGCTTTATTAATTCATGTCACATCCATATTCTTTGAAAACGGTTACCGTACCGCCACCTTGGCGCTTATAAGCTCTACAGAAGGTGTGTGGAAGTGGATGGGAAATGAACCCCATGTGCTTTCTAGATGCTGTCAGAGTTCCTGCTCCGCTCCATGCTGCCTCCTGAGGAGTGTAACTAGCACTGGCCGAAGTTTTTTTTTTTGACAAAAAAAGAAAGAAATGCTTTGGATGTGGAAATTCTCCTTGCCTTGCTTAACATCTTCTTGTAATTTTTGCTTCATGTACCCACTTTGCAGGTTGTTTTTTTCCACCCCAAACTCCTTCTGAGTGTTCTCAATTGAGAACAGCGCTTACTCCATCTCCGAGATTGGAATTTAGACTCCTTTCCTATGGAAAGATTACCTTCAGCAGCAGATCTGAGAACAGTTTGCTTGTTGGGATTTGAGGTCATCTTTAGTAACCAGAAAATATGAACTAAACTGTTGAGGTGTGATGCCTTGATAGGCTTCTGGCTGGAAAATCACTGATTTGATTGTGTGGAAAAGGCTGACAGAAATCTGAAGTGGTGTGTGGTTTTGGGTGTCTATTTAAAGAGACTTTGCAGGCCTCTGGTATTCAAAAGGTGCTGAGTATTTTCTTTCTATAACAAGTTGTTTTAAGTGTTTTTACCTGAGAAACGAATACTTTTCTGATCTGAAGCAGGAGTCACTTCAGAAACTTCAAACATTTAAACCTTTGAGAGACTTTGTGTCTCACTGCAAGAATTCTGCTGTGTTTTCAGTGTTCCAACCTGTCACTGAAAATACACTTATCTCTTTTAGTATCAGACCTGTGCGAAGTATCTTGTCCCAGGAATTGTCTTCTTCCTTTCTTTTTTTTTTCCTCCCAGTTGCAGCACACTATTGTTTCTTGTTCTAGCAAGGAGTGTTTCATAGCCAACATGTCTCCTTCCCGTTCTTTCTCCCCTTTGTCATTCCCTGGGGCTTTACCAGCCTTGATAAACCTTCATCAGCATAATGCAGATTACCTCATCCTAAGATAAGAACTCAATACACAATTACAATTCTATTTCTAAATAACAGTGGGCCAGGCTGCAATGCCTTTTCTCTTCCTCAATAGACTCCACAGTTCAGTGCTGGAGTGGCTTGAAATCAAAATGCCATTCCATGTGGGTAAGAATATCTGGATTGAGTCCTGGAGTCAAGACCAATAGATTTTAATACAGTATTACTTTTTCAACACTTCACATCTCTAATTTTCATCTAGTTTTCATGGATATAGTCCAAAGGTTGCTGGTCTGTGTCTGAAGTCCTTTGATTCTCTGTAAAAAGCATGTTCTCTGGGATGAATGATACCCACCTCCCTTGAACGTTAGCAGTGTTAATAACATTGCTTTGTGTCTGCATATATTAGCAATAAGGCTGACTTAAAGATTACTTTTTCCTATGAGAAAATGTTAAAAAATACTTCATTGTGGATTTTTTAAATGTATGTTTTATCGACCTTTTTATCATGGGAGAGGTCTTCAAGAACAAAAGCAAGAATTAATGTGAACAGAAATTTCGAGATCTGAAATAATGTTTTATTTATTTACTTATTTATTAAACTAAAGGTACAGCGTTTAGTTTGGGATTTTTATTGAAATTGAGTTTTCAGTGAAAATTCCAAAATGTTGTCAACAGTTGAATTGGATTGGTTGAAGAAGCCACCATCCTTGCCCACTTGTAATCAGCAGTGCTGGAAAGATTGTTGGCTTCTGCAGAAGCCCCCTTTCATAAACAGAAAGATGTTATTGGCTCTGGACTTGCTCTTGTTCACGTAGCTGTGGTCAACACTGCTGGTGCTCTATCTAAATGATTCTGCTGAGGACAAACCTTCCTCAATGTGGGGTTGAAATTGTCAGTAGTGCTTTATGACATTGATGGAGCTGAGTCAAGTTTGTCATTGTTGCATACATGAGATTGATTTCCCCCAAAGAATTTCAGGAGAACTGCAAAACATTTCAGAAATGATGAATCTAGTCCTCCTTTGGATGAGGCAGCTGTAGCATGAGTAGAACCCATTTCTAACTTCATGTGCCCACTGACATGCTGCTTTTCACACTACTGTAAGCAGCAGAGCCTTTTGTGAAAGCATGTGTGTCAGACATTGGTCTTCTCCCTTGTTCCCTCTGCAGGGTTAAGAGAGATCGCTCCTGTACAAGGGAGTCCATATGAATAATGTCACAGGCAGATTTCTAATGAGCTGTTAATTTTAGGATTCCTGGCTAATTGCCAGGTAGACACATGATTGACTTTAATAAGCACAGCTCACTTCAGCCACTAGAACTATCATCTAGCATTACTAACCCAAAGCACTAAGAAATCATGAGTCAAGCCTCTCAAATCATACCACTGGTTAAAAATGATGAGATTTTGTAAATAATGCCTTCTGGGGTTTTATTTGACTGGTAATTAGTCAGGTTCGTGTTTCTGTATTTCATTTGCTGCAGCTGTGGGAGTTAGAATTCTACTGTTCTGCTTTTTCTAGTGGCAGCACCCGGTAGATTGTCACACCATGCCTGTACTTTATATAATGTAAATAATACTGGCATACAGACTTCTGTCTTCTGGCCCCTCAAATTTTATTTCAAAACATGAACATGACTTGCCCTGAAAACTTTAAAGACAAGCATCTCAGGTAATTTGGAAGAGGTTTGATTTAGACGTTTCCAGCTATGGAGCTGGCGATTCCATATCATTTTAATTTGGTTCACATGGGATGAGATAGAGATTATGATCTAGGAAATTATATAATCTTATTGGTCCTGTGTAAGTATCATCAATGTTAAATGTGCCAATAAAGCCTGTCACGCTTTTGAAAATAGTGTGCCAGATACCAGCACATCCCACTCTCACTGAAGGCAATGAGGAAAACAAGAATCCTCACAGGGCACAAATTTGCATCTAACTTTGCTGTTAGATAATTGGCTGCCTATCTACAAATATATGTTAGAAGTGTAGAGCAATCTGTGTTAAAAGGATACTTGCTACTTTATTATATTCTCTCTTAGAGCCCATTCCTGTAAAATTTCTGTCACTTCTTAGACCACATAAACAGAGGTTTTGACTGAGAGAAGAGTGCAGAAAGGATTTCTTGATAGGCTTGGAGGTTTTCCTGAGGATGAGCGCATCTGTGTGTGAGCGCATCCTGCAGTGAGTACATTATGAATCACACATGTTTCTATTCAAGGGTCTGACTTTGTCCCAAAGGTTGTCTGAATAGGCTTGATCTTCATAATATTCTGATCTCATCAAATGTGGGTTTTGGTGAGTGTCAGATGAGGAACAGCAATTGTTGACATCTGTAGGAGAACATCCTGTGAGATAACAGGCGCTACAGTGGTCCTCCTAAAAGGGATTCTTTACTTTCTTTGATGCTTGAATAAAAGATTTCCTCTTCAGAAAGTATCATTACTTGTTATTTAGAAAAGGCTGTGTTGGAATGGTGCTCCCATCAGGTCCCAGCTTTCCTTGTTGTGCACCTTACCACAACATGAGGAGCCTGCATATACAGAGGAAGCTGCAAGCTCTCTTTCCAGTTTGAGGAAGGCAAGAGAGAAAAGTACTTAGCTTCTCCCGATCTACTGGTGAAATACCAGCTTATAAAGATCCCCAGACTGGCTCTGGGAACTTCTCTGGTAACCAAAGATATTCGGGTGGCTTCTCTTGTATTCCAGAACTCTCCAGGTAGGTGTGAAGTGTTAAACAGGCTGATGCTGAAGAGAGATTCACTCCAGCTTCCCTTTCATCTGAAGCTGGTAAGGAACTTCCTTTGAAAAGGTTTTTACTAGAAGGAATGAGTCTCTCTCAAGGATCAGTGCCACCATGGGGAAAGGAAATGGCTCACAAGTGCAGTGCCTCTCACATCTCCTTTGTTATCATGCCCAACTAGAAATTCTACTGTGCTTCAGTACCTGAAGTATTTTTTTTCTTAGGGAGCTTCAGGAGCTTTGAACTGAAGTAGATAGTGGTTAGATGGTGGATTTCATACCCCAAATCCATTGGACCTGAGTGTAAAAATGCCTGTTTTGCTACCACATCTGAGAATGGCAGCAGATGTAAATTTTGGGTCAAAAGCTTTCTACAGAGAAATGAAGTAGGAATGCTTTCTCTCAATTCAGCCCTCTGAGAAAGCTCTGACATCTCATCAAAACACATTGCTCTTTCAAAGTCAAAACTTCTGATTGCTTCAGAGGTCTGTCTGTCTTGAGGTTTCCTTTGCCTTTTGTGAAAAAATCCCTGCCCTATCAGTAGGACATTACTGAATTTAAAAACAAGGGAAGTGTTTTTGTTTCTTTGAACCTTTTGGCAGAAGATATTTCTCACTCTCCTTCTAGCTGTGTCCAGAATCTCATCTGCACTTCTCAGGTGTTACCCATATCTAATCTGAGCAGGCACAAAGAGATACTTGCAGCTGTCACACCAGCAGATGTGGAACAAACTCAGAGCAAGTCACTGGTGGGGGAAGGGAGGGTAAGACTTAATTTTAAGCTGGCTGGGAGAGGCATTGTCATTATGTTCTGTGTGCATTAAATGCAAACACGGAACAGGTTCAAAACTGTGGCCGATGCTCTTAGGTGTGACAGCAGTACAAATGAAATAATAATATCAAGTAATCTCAGTTAGTTATTAACCCTGCAATAAATGCCTGTTCTAGTTGCCAGGTAGGAGCACTCAGGGACCTCAGCTAAAATTGGCACCCTTTTGTGCTAAGAAACCTAATTAAAGGCAGTCTTTTTCAATAAAGGGTTTTTTGGTATAGATGGGAGAGACAGACAAAGGAGGGAAGTAAAAAAGAATAATTATCCCTGTTTCATGGGGAGCTGAGGAGCTCTGGTCTCCCAGAGATATTCTGTCTTGGCTGTTTCAGTGCTGTGCAGGAGGCATACTGTGGGTTAGCTGAGGCTTACACTGTAGCCCTGTACGTCAGCCACAAGACCATCCTTCCTCAGCAGAAAGATGTGATGAATTTCTTGTTGATCAAATAGAATGCTCAATTTACATTTTCCTTTTTCCTCTTAAACAAAAAACAAACAAAAAAACCCCGTAAAACAAAGAACTCCCTGAACATTTTGGTTTCTCTCATCCTCTCAGAGTGTTAGTCATCATTTAAAATACACACAATGATTAAAATGAGTCTGATCATGTTCAGGTACAATATTTCAGGGAGGCTACTTGGTATGACTTGCATGAGGACATGAAATGCCAGAAGGACCA
The DNA here is from genome assembly GCF_023343835.1 of Lagopus muta. Lineage (NCBI taxonomy): Eukaryota > Metazoa > Chordata > Aves > Galliformes > Phasianidae > Lagopus > Lagopus muta. The sequence continues at coordinate 95,127,533 of NC_064434.1, forward strand.
GTGCAATCAGCAGCAAACTTCTCTGCCAAACAGAGTGGGTGGGGCCATGTGCCATATACAAGGGATTCATAAATGTTAACTATAATTTGCTGCCTGGTTATATTTGACCTCTGTGGGCTGGCACATGGACTGATTTATTGCATCTGTGCTATCTTAATTACTAAGGACACAGCTGGGAGCTTTTCAAAATTAAAAGTGACATCTTTACCTCAATTACTTAAATGCGGAGGCTCATATATGCAGTTGTATTTTTCTAGCAAGAGAATATGTGATTCATACAGCCAGTTACCTTTGTTTGTGGTTCTCCCAGATACTGGGCTTCACGTACGTGCAGATGCAGGCTCTTGACCCTGGCTCACATGGAATATGTTTACCAAGACTTAGCAAACTTTTCTTTCCCCACTGCTGGTCCTACTTAAAAATGTTGCTCTTCTGGGTCTCAGTTGGAGCTGGAAGGCAAAATGAGGAGAGTCTCTGAAAGGTTGTTCCCAGTGTTTTTCTAGCCCAGCTGGATGCAGGTATTACTTGAGTCCTCATGAGAAGGATTATTCCAACAAAATGTTCACCCTGGCTTCATGAACTAAAAGATACAAACAAGTTTTAAGTAAGTATCCAAACTTGTGCTCACTTAGCCAAACTCAGACACTGAAGCTTTTGATGCAGCTCTACTAACGCGTACATTGTTGGACAAGTGAGAATGTATGACACTAAGCAGTTATGTGGCAGGTCAGCAGGAATTTACAAGTGCTTGGATTTAATTTTTTCATGGTTCTCATTTTGGAAATGCGTCTGAGTAAAGCAGTCTAGCTTTAGAAGAGCTGTTTTTTGTTTGTTTGTTTGTTTGTTTGTTTACCAGCTATAGCCCTGTCTTTTGTAAATTTAAGCAAAGATTATGAAAAGTAGCTTGCAATTTGTAGTTTTCTGTCTGGGACTTGAGACTTGCCCATAGGGTCTAGCTTCCAGGAGCTCCTCAGTGTTTTTTTTTGTTATTAGCCCCTGTGAACTGCAGCATCTGAATTATTCTTATCCTTCTCTTATTTATTATTGTATTTCTGTGTACAGATCAGGTACTTAGCTGTATTTGTGGATCTGAATGTGAAGATGCTCCATCTGTGCATAGCTGCAGAATCAAGTACTATGGGCCTTATTCTTACTTCTTATTAGTTATGCTGATATATAACTTGGCTGCAGCTGGTGGCATTTTTCCTGATGTCAGATAGCATTGCACTGCACTGCAGTGATTTTCAGCATCTAGTCCTGGAACCCCAAGCGTCAGAAGGCATAAAGTCACTCTAAAGATGTTCACATCTCTTCTGTAAGTGAAAACAAGCTGTCAAATCTGAACTGGCATTAGAAAGGTGGTAATTTAATTTCTGTAAATCTCCATGGTGGCTTATTTTGCACTCATTCCTTGTTCCTTGTTATCCATCCTTGTTATGGATTTAAAATACATAATGTAAATAGTAATTTCATACAAAATTGTTTCTCTCCTTTTAACTTGTTCACTTGTTGAAAAGCAGCTAAAATAAATTCAGGCTATTCCAGTCCTAAATCCAACTTCTCTACCAGAGCTTTGGGAGGAGAGGGTGACATTGGAACGTCACAATGCTTCTGATCTGCTAATAAATCTTGGGCTGCCATGGAACAAAGCAGGCAGGCAGCAGACAAGGAGGACTGCAAAATGCCAGCCTGCCAGCCTCATTGCTTCCTGCACAGCTGTGGTATACTTCTGACAGACAACAGGGACAGAGGAATGAGTCCTTGGTCACTGACTGTGCCCCTGCACTTTAACTAGGAGGTATGATTGCAGTGCAGGTAGTCAAATAACAACCAGCTTTAATCTTCACAGGGCTTGTCCAGCCTGCCCAGGATGTGACATGCATATGCAAGAGCTGCTGCCTGAACACTGTGTTTCCACTGTGTAAGATATCCAAAGTAGCTAGATTGAAGCTGGTCAATATGTTGTCCTGCCTTTGGCTGCAAGGCGGACAAAGTCCTAGATGCAAATTAAGATGCTGTAAGCTATCTTGCGCAATAGGAGTTTTCCATCCAGAGTTACTACAGAGATGGTTCTGGTTCTGCACAAATTCCGGGTTCCGTCTCTCTTGCAGCTGTGCAAATAGACATCAGAACCAGCTCTGAAGGACTTGCAGGATGTCTCTCTGTACAGGCAGAGATGGATCTGAAAATGAAATGATTTCTTAACGGTTACATCAGAAGGCCAAGATGATCTGGAAGCAGAGACCAAATCCTTGATCCAGACCCTTAATAATAGCAGATGTTTTTTCCTAGATTATTCGCTGATAGTGAGGGTCTGTTTATAGAGCTGTGTTACAAAAAGTTGTTAAATATGGAAGACCCAGTCGTGGGGAAGAGAAAAACGGGAGAAAAGAAAAAACCATCTGAAACATGAGACAACAGAGGATAGAAAACCCAAGTGTTGAGGTGTAAATACAGATATGTCTGGAACAGAGAAATGTATCTGTAGTTGCAAAATACCAAAGGAAGAAAAGCGTAGGGAACATAAAGCTTTCAAACAGACCCCTGTAACAAGTCAGAACTAACCCTTGGAGCAAGACTGAAGGGAAATCGGCACCACAGAAACCCCGAGCCAATTAATAAAGAGTCATCTAATTAAATCATGAGTCCAATGGCAGCCGAGTCCCGTTTCAATTCATAACTCTGCTGCAATCAGTGGCAAAGCTCCCAGTGATGTCAGTAAAGAAACTCCCAGCATCTGTAGCAATCTCTCCTGGTTCTTCTCAGGTGATGTGGGACTGTGTATGGTACTGTAGTCTGCATGAAAAGCAAAGGCTAGTAACAGATATGCGTGTATACAGAGACTGTATCTCATCAGTTGTATGGCTTTTTGACAAGGTGCGTTTCTTCTGAAGAGTGCTCACTCGCTTTCTAAGGGAAATGCCATTGTCCTGTCAAAAAATGAAACTCCTGAAACAGCGGTGAGTTTTCAGCTGAAGTAGATGACCTGACTGGAAAATATCCATCTTAGCGACCTGACCCATGGAGCGAAAGGGAGGCATGATTTCATTTCCAATGGGACACCACCTCAAGTCACAATACTAATGAATTGGCTGAAATACTGATGTTTTACTTCCACATCACATTTTTCAGCACAAACCCCTGTTCTGTTTTGTGAGCAGGGCAGAAGCCGAACTCAGAGGCGCTCTTGGACAAAACCCTGTTTGTCCAGCTGCTACACAGGAAAAATCAGCTTCTTCCAAGGATAAGCCAGCATCTTGCAGTCTCTCAGATGGTGCATTGTCACCTCTCCAAGGGTAACAGCACCCCAGACTGAGGCTCTGGATGTGAGAATTGTCCCCAGGACCACCTGTTGTAGTCAGTAGAGGGGGACAGAGAGCCACTCCAGGAAAGCAGTGTGTTTTACAGCTTTGTTAGCAGTTGGATAAGAAATTGAGAATTGTGGTGCCAGTGGGTCTTTGGCATAGGGTCTGCATTTTGTTCTGTGTTTGTACAGTGACTGATCTGCTGGAGTGTCGGTCTGTGAGCAGAGCCCCTGTATGCTTTGGTATTACAGATGGAAAATAATAGTTCAACAAAGGAGCATTGTTAGATGTATCTAACTTAAAATAAAGGTTGGTTTTGCAAAGCAAATCCGACGTCGCAGCAAGCAGCACTTTTCATTTTATCTGCTGCTGAAAAGTATATGCTTAAGGGCCCATCTCCAAAGGGGAAATATGTTCTCACTTAATTGCACCTTTCCTGGCAGAGGGAGAGTGTATTATTATTATTATTATTATTATTATTATTATTATTATTATTATTGTTAGACATATTAGAAAGAGCTATATGCTGCAGTATCCTTCATTGCAACCACATTGATTAGTGCTAACTGAGAATCTGGTATAATATTAACACGAGGTGCTGAGGACTCGTTTGGCTTGTCCTGTTTGTTACTTAATTACACATGTATAAAGTCAGAGGCACGGTACCTGTAGATTCCCAGCACCTCCTGTTAAGCTGAGGCAGGAGCTGTAGTACATAGAGCAGTAACCAAATCCTGCAAGCATGTTTACATTTTGAACTTACCAAATCTTCCCAAGTGGAATGCAGGGTCCGGTTTCAGCCAAGGAACTGTTAGCAGTGAGTGAGAGTTAATGGATCAATCTGCTGTCTCTTGTCAGTGCTTTTACTGTTGACTTCTGGAATGTGTTTGATGAAAAGAAAGCAACTTCTTGAGACAGAAGATACAGATGTAGCATGTTAAGGTTGGGACCTACATGAACAATAAAGCAATGTTATCAGTGTTTCGCTTCCCCAGTGCTGCTTGCCAAAACTGACAATAGAACAGCAGCAAAGCATTTCTTTTTTTAAACTGCCATAACTGCACATTAACCATTTGCTCTGATTCTTTTTGGCGACAGTCAGATGTAGTGCTGGCGCTGCAAATGCAGGATGCCAGATATTTCAGCGATAGCATGTTGCACAGCCCCCTGCTGCCTTTCTGAAAAGCTGCATTAAAATGGAATTTGCTGAATTGTTTGGCCGACCCAAGCCTGCTTGCTCCCAGTGCTTTACATGCTGCATGTCCACCAGCAAAATTCCTGGGCGCGGTGCAGATCCGACTGGCCATAGTAATTCTCCCAGTACCCTGCCAGGCCAGCCCTTAGCCAAATTGCAGTGTGTTTAGAGGTGTGTGGGTTATACCTACCCAGCAGCATGCCGTGCTGTGTGGTGATACCCAGGCTATCTGTGTGCATGCTGCAGCCAGAGACACAGTGGTGAGAGCCGTCCCTGAGCAAATTGTGTTGCGCTCGCGGGCAGCACCAGGAGCTTGCCCTTCTCCTGAAGCTAGGCTGCTCAGTTAGCTCTGCCACGCCTGCCTGGTACTTTGGATGCTTGTGCTGTGTAGACATAACTACAGAGGCTCAAACCCCGATCCATGGAGGTATTTAGGCTTTTAACTCTCACTGAAATGAGTAGGAGTTAAAAGCCTAAATACCTTTGGGGATTTGGGCCTAAGTGGCTTACAGAAAGCCTGTGGCACAGCAGAGACTCAGATATTCTGACTGTTGGAGGCTAGCAGCTCCGATATGAAATCATTCTTCCTCTCTACATCTGGTAGCAGTTTTCATTCACGTTTCCCAGCTAGGGCCGTCAAAAATATGCCCATGCTTAGGACAGGAGGTGAAGAATAATTTAGGTAATTGAAGCTACAGCAGGAATGTGGTTCTGTCAGAGGGCTGCAGCCTGACCTGGAATTTAACCAGACAAGTAGGGCTTGGGGAAACTGCGAGCCAGCTCTCGCCTTTCAGGTGCGCTGCAGGCAGTTAGTTTCTCTGCTCAAAGTGGGATAAACAGTTGAGCTTATGTGTGTGCTGAAAAGGAAGCCATATTGCTGAGAATGAAAGCAGGAGGCTTGCCAAACACTTGCCTTGTTATCCACATGACTGTTTATCAGTTATAACTAGAGCTGAGCCAATAATTCTTAATGGATAATTCATATGATGAATATCTCCCCCATACGCTATGTTTGAATGGTCTGTGAACCAGCCATTACTTTCAAATATTTATTTACTAGTCACAATTATTTGTTTAATACTGTGAATAATTCATGGTTTGTGGAATGTTTTCAGGCAGTTCTCTGAAAGTAGCCAATATTCAGGCTATTTTGATTGGGCAGAGAAGTAAATGTCGCCTTTTTCTGATTACACCAGTGTTAGCTGAGGATAACTTGAAGTCAAAAGGCTGGGTCCATCTCTGATGTAATTTGGCATACCTCCATTTTTTTTTTTTCAGTTGACTTCAAATGACTAGTGTTAATTCACACCATCTTACTAGAAGGTCCTGAAAAGAAGAATTGTATGAGGGAAGAATGACTCTCATCATATTGTCCCAAAACTGGTTAAATGTACTATATTTTTCAGTCACATTTTCTTCATGCAAATTCTAGTGTAAATTCAAAATTTGCTTTCTAAATATTATTAAATATCTTGGTTGCCTTATTAATGAGTAGCTTTGCAGTGCATTACACTTTGTGATTGGGCTCACAAAGTGTCAGTTCTTGCAGAAATAGACTGAGTTCAGTTTATGTTTGCAGGACGAGGAGGATTTGTTTTAAGGACAAATCTGTGGCTTGTGTTAAGCTTTACCTGGGAACCATCCATGTTCTGTGTGCGAGACTTTTCATTTCCACCGTTACTCATTACAAAATCTTGCCTTATATATGTCTTACTGACGTCAGTGAAGCTTTGCCACGTTTATTTGCTTTATCAGATTTCCAGTTCTTAAAGCTGTTTTAGAAGACATTTCTTACTGTGTTCTCTGCAGTGCCTTACTGATGGTGGGAAAATCAGAGCAAGGAACTGTTGATCTGTGTCTCTGATTCTTAACCAGTCATTTGCAGTCATTTGCAGTCTCCAAGGTTTATTCTATGTCAAGAGGATTTCACTGGAATATCTCAGACCTTGTCTGTGTCCTGCATCTGTCCCTTTCTGCCCCAGTTCCCTTTATTACAATTGCAAATTGTAAGTGGCGCTTACTCCAAGAGCACGAGGGAGCTGTTGGTCCCAAGATTTCAAGATGATTTCCATTTCTGGATCTCCAGATGCCAGGCTTGCACTCCCAATATTGCTTGAAATTTCCTAGCTGAATCTCTAAATGTCCTTGATGTTCCTGGGTAGGTCTTCCAGCCATGCAGCAAAAACTTAAGTTCTGTCATTTAGGTAGTCCAATAATGTGGCTGTAGATTTGGGTTCAGGACCCTTGTGTTCATAGCAGTCTGATTATTGCCAGACATTGATTCCTTAACTTTGTAAGGAACTCTTGTGACTTTTGTTCTTGTCTTGTTCTTGCTTTGTGGTACTTCTGCTCTATACAGCTTCTAGAAATACAAAAGCAAAAGGGAAAAACACATTTCAGAAAGATCTGTTGTCTTTCGTTGTTGAAGTAGCATAATCTATTTGGATGGTAAAGAACCTACCTCAGACTAAATGTCCAGGTTCATATCTTTGCTCATGACATGTCATTTACTAATGTGTGAATCTGAACAAACAAACTGAACATCCGTATGCCTTCTGGCTGCCTATAAAAATGAGAAAAAATAACAAAGTGGTGTGAATCAGGGTCTTTCTTTAACAGCTGGACATGAAAAAGAACCTAGAATACAACAGCTTTTGCTGCTAGGTACCAAACATCATCGCAACAATTCTGCAACCAGCCAGGGAGCAAATCAGTTTCACAAACCTTACTAGATTAGGGTTGGCTGATAAATACTTTTCATGTCTCAGATTTCACGTTTATGGATATCAACAGAAGTTTCTGTTATGAAATTTATATATGTTTGGTTTTTTGACTGTGCAAAGGTAAGTGTGGTTGTCATAAAGGTATAGCTACTGACCTTTCTTTAATTGCAAACAAATGCAGGGGGTTGATAGATATTACCATGCTGTTGGTCTCTTCTGTTGACTGAGCATTACTGAACGGCCTTCTGAAAAAACAGTGATGTCTTTGTACTGCAGGCTGCAGTTTGCTAGGAACACACCTGATTACACCAAGCCCTTTTTGAGCAGAGCCCTGCACAGTGTCAAAGGAAAATGCTTTATTGTAATGGTAAGGAAGAACAGATGCATAAAAGAAAGGTCAAAGAAGAACAGAACCAAATGACCTGCTAAAACAGAGCGTCTGTGGGGATTTTTAGCAGAAAACCTCTTTGACTTCCAACCACTGTGGTGGTGCAACTGTCAGTCAGAAAGAACTGCTGCACCCCAAAGATATGATGCCTTTCTGTGTGAAGTCCTTCTAACCACCAGTTCAAAGGCAGTAGTTCTCCTTCAGTTGTATGCTGTCATTACAACTGCATCCTGGACTGTGATGCGGGGCTTGGTCTTGCAAACACTAGGTTTCCCATTTGTATTTATGTTTGTATGACTCTTACTTCCTGAAGCACAGTCCTCTGAGACTCAGGCTTGTAAAATTGTCCCTATTGACAGAGGGAGTGACGGAGACGAAGAGCACACATGCATCCCACAGAGCTGACTGCCCAAATGTAGGTACACTCACAGAGAGCTGGAGTGCTACTCATTGGAAATAAAGCCTGTACAGAATGGAAATATACGCACTGTGGGTGTCATTCTTTGGTACCAGTTGTTTCTTTCTACATATTTGTTCCTGTTGTTTTGAAGTATTTGCTGATGCACTCGCTGCACTTGTTGATGCAAGTGCATCAGTGTCATCAGAGATGCCCCAAGTCCCATCTCAGTACACTGATCCTTCTTTCCCCACATTGGGACACGCCATTCGGGACATTTTTTCTTCATCACTTTAAGACTGGGAAATCAGGTTTACTTCAGTATGACCGCCCTGCCCATATACAAATGGTGATCTCTGCATGTAAATATTTTGTCGACTTGGAACAAGTGTGTCACATCTGGAAGCACGAAACCTAGACCTCTTGTCCCACTGCAAAGCTGTGAGGTGTGTAAGGGGCAAAGGGTGAATTTCTTTGTTTCGCCTTGTTGTATAGTATCTGATCGCATCTTATGATAGTCCCCTTCCCCTTACTTGCACTCATGTAATTACTAAACATTGCTGCCATTGCTGCTTTTTCGTGCTGCCTCTGGAGGCTGACACTGTTGAAGCATGTAAGTTAGCTCTCCTATTGACCCTCTGGGGAAAAGATAGGAAGAATCACTGAAATTAAATGTAGGTGGGGTAGCAATTATAATTATGTTGGATCATAACTTCCACTGATCTAATTAATGCCACCTAGGTTGTGGCTTGTGCAACTACCTTGATTTATTGGTTATCTTCACAGTAGGCAAGAGGTTCTTAGAATGACGTTTTTGCACAAGGCCCGTGGCTCTGATATGTGGTGTGATAGAAGTGGTATTTGATGAACATCAAGTAAGTATAGTTACAGTACGTATAACAGTTTGAAAGATGCCTGTTCTGTGATGCTCTTTAGAGGCACTATAAGTTGGTCATCCGTGCAGGATTAATGATGTAGTCTGTACAGCTCAATGAATTTGTTTCTAGCCAGAATCCCTTCGTGCTTCTCTCAAAATTGCGCTTTCCTACTACTGAATCTGGTATAGCAAACTCTAGGTGTTCCCAGCATTAAGTGACACTAAAAGATGACTCTCTCACCTAAGTTCCAGTTTATGTATTTATTTTATTACTCAGGATATGTCTGGATTTTACAGCTGAGTATGTTAAGAACTTAGTTACAAGTTGAAACCACTTTATAATGCGTGGCTATAAAGATCAAAGGTTGCAAAACCAATACTGGAGAGCCAGGTCCTGTTCTTCCGAGGCTCATCAATCACGACTTAGTTCTGGCCCATCTCACATAATTTTACACCATGTGCTGTCATTTGGACAAATGTTTACCCATAGCAGTAGACCAGAGACTCCCACAACTTTTATGCTAAGTATTGCCATCAGTTCCTGACAGCACTTCTCTTTTCCTATTTACCTTGTATCTCTTTTCCTTCCTTGGGTTTTTTTTTTTCTTCTTTAGTTCACAGCTGTTAATTTTTGGTACTGGTTGCACACTGGGAGATCTTCTTTCTGACAGGTGGGCAAAGATCTTTCTTGGTTTCCCCGGACATGTGCTGGAGACCACAACATTCATACTTGCTGAAGTTCTATAACCCTCTGCCAGCCCACCAAGCAGAAATAAGGCAGCAGAAACCAAAATAAAAGCTTTTTCCAGTGAGTCTGACCATATACACCTATCAGCTAGGTCAGTCAAGTAAGAGGCAAGCTGAACTGCTGTCAGTTTGCTCCTTGACACTGAGCAAGTCCCTTCGTTTTTGTTTTCCCATCTTTCTCCTTCAATTGTGAGCCCCTGAGGGAAGAGGCAGCCTTTTGAATAATGGGGCAGCTGTGAACCATGGTCACTGGAGTCTTCTGGGTGCACTGCAGTAGGAAAAAAATGATTGTTGTACAATGAATCGTCCCAGCTTTGTCTGGAAAAGCTGGAATGCACATTATGAATTTTCTTGTGAAGGATTCCTCAGTGGAGGTATTAGAACTGGTAAGGCACTGGGATCACTTGCAGTTCTGGCTTATTAGATCTTCCAGATGAATTTTACCTCGCGGTATTTGATCTGTCAAAGAGAAGGTTCATTTTGTCTCAGGGAAAGTGTTTTATGCAATCTGAAACAAATTGTTTCATGATTATTTTTGACACATATAGACTTATTTATTTTAAATAATCAAGTGAATTGAAATGAACTTTCTAATTGGAAAAATTCAAACTTGTCTCCAGAAATGTTTAAATCAAATGTTTCTAGAAAATGAGCATCTGTGTATTAAATTTAGCATCAAAATCTAACAGCTGTTAACTTCAGTTTTTAATTTACCTACTTTGATGACAAAGCTTGAGGAAATCAGCACTACAAAATCTGTTGATTGGTATTTCTGAGGGCTGGAATAGTTTTGATCTGAAGTTTCCACCCTCTTCTGTTCCTGGAGAAACTTCTTGTGGTACTGCAAGGTGTTGTGTTGAGCTCTTGGTTAATTATTGTGTATGTTACAGGCCTGGAATTGAGAATTAACGTGAACAGCTTTTCAAATAACTAATTTGTTTCCTTTCTAAGATGTCTATTTTTGTAGATCCATCTTCAATTTTCTCACTCTTTGCTCCCCATTGCTTGTAAACATTGCTATAAAGAATAGTGGTGAATTTGACTGGTGTGTCATCATGTCTGGCTCTGTCCCAGGTAGAGGGTCAGATATGCTTTTGCCAATGAAGAGGCTGATTTTCAGAAATGATTGGTGCTTGGCTTTTTTACTGTCTTTTCTTTGGATATCTTGATGAAACTCAATACAAAAAAATGAGCCTTATGTTTACAAGCTACTTGAGAATAGAGTTGTAAGCAGAACTGTTTGCTGTTCTGCTTCATACCATTGAGGTCACAAGAAAGTTGCATGAGAAGAGCAATAGCAAAAACATGAAACATGGAAGTAAGGCTGTATCATTGTTTTAAAGAAGCATTTCAATGCAAATGCATGTAACAGTTAAAGCTCATGTTATCTTGTCTTTGACTTTTGTAACTGTTGGGGTGTGACAGGATTCAAACTTTTCACAGCGTACTAAAAATATTTCTTAACATAAAGTTATGTTGACTAGCTAATGTAATTACTCACAGAGGTTCCACTTTGTCCTGTATTTTGTCTTGTTAATGTATTTACAGCTAGTGGGAGCCGAGGCTGATGGTTACCAGCATTCAGTGTTCCTCACTGCTGCTGCTCAGCCCTGGGGAGTCTGATGGAGGTTTTGTGCAGGAGGAGGTTAGACAGTGTGCTCTCCTCAGGGCTGGGAGCAAGCAGAGCTCCAGGGGTGGGGTCGAGCCAGGCAGGTTGAGGGTTTGAGCCTCTATGCCTGGGTTTCTGCCTGGGGCCAGCAGGGATTTTGGTTATGGTCTGGCTGATCTGTCTGAAGGTTAGGTTGTGTAACGTAAGGTGGGATTTGTAAAGATGCTTAGCTAAATGCCCTGAAACTTGCGGGTGGGCAAATGTAGGCAGGTCATGGTAACCTATGGGATTACATATGGGGTCAGATCTGAAGCTGTTTCTCCATTAGTTCCCATAAGTTCTGAGCAAACTGTTGTTCTGTCTGTCTTCTGAAGATGGAGGTGTCCAAGATAGACATCCCCTGTGAGCACATGACCGTGTGGGTGCATCTCTCCATGCCCTCCTGGGCAGTGGCAGGGACAGAAGCGCAGACCTAGAGCCTCAAGCTGATTTAATCTGTACCTGCCTCAGTAACTATGCCTGACGTCCTCTGACCCAAATTACCTAACTCAGCTGGTATTTCCTTCCTCATATTCCTGCCCTTACATCTACGCATCTCACCTGCTATAGTTTAACTGGCTGCAGTGAGGGAGTTGGGGAAACTGTGTGCTAATGCTGTGCCCACCTCTGCCCTTCTCCCCGCCTGGCTTAGAGAGACACTGTGTAAATGGAATTTTTAACATCAAAAGTTTCAATTACAGCAGGAAATGTCAGACCGACAGAGTGCGACTGTTCCAGGTTTCCCATAAGGAATACTCCCACCCCTACTATTTACCCATATGGAAAAAACAACCTCTGACGGTATTTTTTTAAGTTCTCAGGTAAACGGAGCTGAATGGTATCATCGCATATATGGCAGGCTTTCTACAGGAGATGAATAAGTGTAAATCATAGCACAGGGTCCAGAGTCTTTACAGTGCCTTTTTCATGAAAGAAAATTCTGGGATACAGGCTAAGTGGGAAGGGGCTGCTTGAGAGAGAGCTTAACCTCTAGCAAGTTAGCAGTCTGGGGGAAAGAGGAACAGGACGGAAAGGTTGATCTCAGAGTGGAACATTACAGGGAAAGCAGTGTCAGGCGTGGCACGTATGCACATGGCTGGAAAAGAGAGCCTTCAGGAGGAGAGCTTTATGGGGTTCTTTGTGGGAGGTGTGAGTTGTCAGTGCAGTGACCAGCAGAGCCGTGTGGGAGAGGACTCTGCAGTGCAGTAGGCTGAGCTAAGAGGTGCAGCACCTTTTTCTGAAATAGATGCAACATTATAAGTGCAAAGGTTTAAAGAATAGGTGTGACTGGTGATGCAGGTAAGCAGTAGTACAGTAAAGAATAGCTGCCTTTGCTCTGATATCTTTTTATTTAAATAATACTGGTGGCTGAGAAGCCGAATGAGATGCTCCTGCAATGCTTCCAAAACATCCAGATCGTGTTCACAAAAAACCACAATAGTGTAGGGCAGAAGGCATCTCTGGCAGCAGGTCTTCCTGCTCGAAGCAGGTTGCTGAGGGCCTTGTCCAGCCAAGTTAAAAATATCCCCAAGATGGTGACAGTCTTTCTCAAACTGTTTCAGTGTTTTACCACTCATGGTAAATAGGTTTGTCCTTATGTTGGAATTTTCTCTGTTCCATTGTCCATCTGTTGCCTCTTGCCCAGACTCCAGAAGAGTCTGGTTCTGTCTGTAGTGTCTCAGAGGTAGCGGTGGACAGGAATAAAATCTCCCATTCATCTTCACCTCTAAGGGCTGAACAAATCTAATTCTCCATCTCCTGATGATCTTGTTTGCTCCTTCAATTCATCCAGAAAATACATGCACAAAAACATCTTGCAGATCGCTGGGTCATATCAAGCTCATCTTTAACTGCAAGAGATATAAGACCTATACCACGGCCTCAGAGACCTCCAGTGGTCTTGAGAGCCACTGCTGTAGTGGATGCTACATCCAGTCAATTGAGTGTCATGCTTACAGGGACTGCATCGTCTGCCTCAAACAGGGACAGATCGTGCTTTTAATGACAGTGTTCAACCTGTGGGATTGTTGTGGTCATAGTGGTTCCTTCAGTCACAACTGAGGCTTCTAAAAGCCCGTGACCTTCAGTGGTCACAGTGGATAGGTAAATGTGGCTAGGAATATGGTGCTTAAATCGCCTGACTCTTTTGGGTTATCCTGTGTAACCCAAAATCAGGTGCTCAGCTCGTTTTCCAGCAGAAATATTGTTGCTGTTGACTTTTTAGAGGCATTTAAGCTCTACAACCTGCTCAGCAAACTGTTTCCTGGAGGGAAGCGTCTGGTTTCATGTGTGCTTTGTGTAAAGATCGGTACTTATTTACAAGGAAGGAGTTTTGAATGAGGTCAGTTTGTAATGTCATGCGAAGCCTTGTTGTGTTTCTCTGCAGAAAGGCACAAAATCTTGGCACAATCCAATATATTGTGCAGATATGATGGTACAGTACTCCTGGTTAGGGTGAGCGGGAACACAAGAATTTCATTTAACAGAAAACGGTGAGGTTTCATAATGTTTTTATTTCATAGGAAGATGAAAGCAAGGCCTCTTGAAATGTTTCATGACATAAAATGAAGGGGAAGGAGAATTGCTAAAAAATAGCCGTTAGCTTGGTGGTTAAGGAATTCACTTGGGCAGAGGGACCTGTGCATCCAGCTCACTGCCCTCTATGAAGCAAAGCAGGAGTTTTTACCTTGGTCCTCTTTGTGATCCTGGGTTCTGGTGAAAAGGATGTGTCCTCAGGGGCCCATGAGATGTGTGGCACTTGGGGAGATGAAGAGGGAACAGAGCTCCACGTCAACAAAGAGGTCTAGTTATGGGTGCAACGCAAGCACCATCCTCCTCAGTATCTTGGCCCGAATTCACAGGGCCATGACCCTTTAATCAACTGAGGAGCAGCATGAAGGACTTGAGAAATGATGGGGGAAGGCATCCACAAAAATCTTTGTCTCCAAATAAAAGTTTAATAGATGTCAAGAGTCTTTCTACTTATTTAGTTATTTTAAAGCAACATATGAGCTATGGAAAAAAAATATATAGCAGTATTCCCCATGATGTAAATCTGTATAGATTTAAATTGATGGCAGAAATTTGCAACTTGTGCAAATAGGCACAGCTCTGTGAAGTTGGTGGAGTCACACCAAATTATATTAGCTAAGGATATAACCCATCATTTTTAATGGTATCATTCTTCCATGCAAGAAAAAGCAAGGAAATGGGAGTATGAAAAAAAAAAACAACCCAACGGGACAAGATTTACAAAATCTTGTTCATTGCTTTTCTCAGCCCCTGCGTGGAAAACATCTGCACATTACAAAACACTTTCATGTCTAACATCCAAACTCTGGGCTCTCTTCTGTGCTGAATGGCACATTCACGGGGCACTGCTTCTCTGATGTCAGCTGCCCTCGCTGGGAACAGGCAAGCCGAATGTTGCTCTGAGCAGCTGTACATACACCACCTGCTGATTTCAGTGAGTTCATTCCGCTTGTCTGCAAAGATAAAATATTGAAAGGGCTGCAGTTATTGTTCCTTTGGACATATTAAAGTTTAGAAGCCTCTAATGACTGATGTATGGTAGACCATGATCTTTCCATGGAAAGTTGATGGCTGCTACAAGATAAACCTTGTGTGGGTAAAATAAATAATGTCTTTCTCTTAGAAGCTAATGCATGATGTTTGGTTAACCAGTGGTGCCTAATCTGTCGGGAATATACCTGTAATTATACCAGAGAATCACGTAGCTTTCTAAGTTTGGGAATCTCCTAGGTGAAAAGCTGACTGATAAGGCAGGAGACCTGCTGGGATGTTTGTAGAGGTCTCTTTTGGGACTTTATGTTTACATGTAATAGCTTGGCTAACCAGTTCTGCTTCTAGCCTGTGTGTTAGAGCAGCACTGCCTATGCATACATGGCGGTGTTCAAGTTCTCATTTCCTACTGGAGGTGTAGGGATGACAGCAGGTTGCCTGTGTTAAAGTCAGTCATAAAAGACTACTTAGAAGCAGGCCAAATCAGTGGGCAAGGAGCAAGGGACATGCATAGGGCCAGATGTGTGGCAAAACAACCATGCTTTTGATCTGTCTCAGCAGCAGCTTAGCATTTGACCTCTCGCATGGGATGCGATTCCTCTGATCGTGTGTGGACATCTACAGCTGATCCAGAGCTGAATGCTTTTTGCAGCTGCCAGGGAATGGTACTTCTGTAGGACAGGTGAGTTAATCCCCAGGAGTGCATATCTCACTTCATTACCTATGATAGCAGGTGAACATGGCTGAGAAGATGTAGAGTTTAGTGAGAAGAGCCCACGCTTTGTTCCAAGATAAGTGGTTATCTGGCTGGCTGCTAGGGAAAAACAGCCAGTCAGTGAGAGAAGGGTCAGTCAGGCAAATCTGTTTAAAGCCCTGCTGACCTCTCTTCAGCCAGTACAGTAAGTAACAGGGAAGTGTGCATTTGGAGAACAGGTCCTGAAAGACAGCTAGCTTTTACTGCCTGCCAAGCTATTGCCAGGTGTAGACACCGGTGTAGAGACAGTTGTTTTGGAAAAGAGCCTCTTCACATTGCTGGACGTAGTCAGCACTGGGTTGTTGTGAGCAGTCATGCTTGCTGCTCACTGCCAAACTCCATTTCTCCTGTGGGACCATATTTAGCAATGACATCAGTGATGATGTACATTACAGCTAGCACTATGGATAGATTTGTCCCAAAGGGGGAACGCTCCCTTTTGATCTGCTCTGCAAATCCTTTGCCCTTGGTGTGTGGATCTGTACACCTCGCTTGTTCCACTTACTGACATCAGTGGAAACTCCACATTTAAGCAGGTGCAAAATACATGGTTCTCAGAAGCGTCACAACGATAAGGGCTCTAAACTGCTAGCCTTGGAGAAAAATTCCCTGTCCTACTCCTACATCACTGTTTAATTCTGTGTTACTTAGCAGTGAAGGATGATTCCGTGATATTTCCTCTTCTGAAATCGCTGAGTTTTCTATATGGTGAGGCTCACTATACCAATATGAGTCATTTAAAGAGTTCAATTAGCAATTTATAAAACTTATTAGCAAATTTTAAAGGCCTGGTGCAATGACGTGCTACTTGAGCGGTCTGCTTGTAAAGCAAGCTATCATATCAGATAGGCTAATAATAAAGCAAACTGGTTTGTTTGAAAGAAAATAGTAATTCCAAAGTCACTGTCCTCTGCTATAAATACAACAGTGTAACAGGGCTAGTGCTGTATGATGGCAATGAGCAAAGGAGTAGGGTTTTTATACTGGAATGGCAATGGCTTGCAAGTTGTAATTAGGGATGTATGAAGAACGTTGCTATTTTTCTGTAGCTCATGAAATTTTGTAGCACTTATAAAATGGCATCTGGACTGAGTTGGATCAGAGGATCCCAGAATGAGCTGATGTGGCTGGGGGCTGAGTTATCTTTAAATTACAGGCTTCAGATTCAGGTGCAGTTGTACCATTATACATGGGAATGCTCACATTGTCCAGCAGATAAGACCACTCCACTGCTCATTACCAGTGTTGCACTACATGTTGAGGGTGCTCCTCAGCCTGACTTTTGGTCCCAGGCAGCAAAGATGCAGAACAAGAGGGTAAGTGCAGTTGATGTTCTGTTTGGCCGAAGCTTTCCTTCCTCCAGGCTGCCTAATTTGTACAAGGGTGCAGTCTAGCTTGCACTTCAATCTAAGACAGTCCTCCAAAAAAGTTGTTGAGGTTAGCTCTTCCTCAGTGGTTCCTTTAAAAATATTGAGACTTTGAGCCCAGGAAACAGCCAGGCTAGCAGCTGGAGATGTGGACAAGAAAGCAGGTAAGTTAGAGGACTGGACACACTGGAATTGCTTTGAATCCCACTCATCACACAGCAATGCAGAAATAGCCTTGGATTATATTTTAAAACTGTTTAACCCACATCCCAGTGAAGTCAATGAAATGTTTGCCAGTGACTTAAATGGGTTCTGGAACAGGCCTGCAATGTTACTCATGCCTTCAAATACTTCCTTCACCTGTAGGATGAAAGTCCTTCTCCTAATTCAATGGGCCTCCTTACTTCTTCCTCCCCTCTCAGTTTCCATGGGCCCCTAGCATGGGAAACTCAGCCTTATTCATCTTTGTATTTCCATGTCTCTGAATTGGGCAGGTTCTGGGTATGTTCCACATAGAAGCCTGTTATCTTTTCAAGTGGCAAAAAAGAGGGGATTTTTCCATAGTCACATAGTTTTTCCACAGAAATGTATTCATGAGAGTTAAACTTGCCCAAACTATGTTAATGTATGTGGTTGGCTTCTGTGCCAATTTTCATTGTGAATAAGACGCAAAATAAAAGGGCTCTTGTGCCTCCCTTTCCTCCTCCCTGAATCCCTCCCATAATTTTTGAGTTCATAAGCCCATTTTGTATGCGAATCAGATCAGGAGAGGAAAGGCAGGGGGATTACTTTTTCTTATAAACTGTTTCTTTGCTTTAAACTACTGATAGACACGTGAAAGTTATGAGTGAACCAAGGAGCAGGTAATACAGTGGAGCAGGAACATAAGTTGGTGCAGATCAGGATAACTCTGTTTGCCCTGACTGAGTCTTGCTGATTTACACCAAAGGGAGGACACATCCTTAGCTTATTAGAGGCTCTGTTCATTGGTGTGTTGTTATTCTACGGCATTTTTGACTGACAAGAAGAATGGTGTCTGTCTTGAATACAAATGTTAGGACTTTCGCTTTATGGTAAGCCATGAACCATGTCTTACAACGGCGTATACAAAACACCAGCTGAGTTTAGGCAGCTCTCTTAGCCATATGGCTATGAAACATTCATAATACAAGCTGTAGCTATTATGAGCCATTTCTCTTTTGTGCATGTCCTGACAAGCTGCGGTTATTAAGTTTCAGTGTATTTCTGTTAATGTTACCTACCTATTTTCATTCCTGCATGCTGTCACACTGAGCTGGTTGGCGTGGCCTTGGGAACTGGTCTTCAAGGTTCCTCCCTGTGAAAGTTGCCAGCTCATTTATTTGTTTCTTTTCAGTGGTTGAAGCCAGTGCGTTATTCAGAAACTTCTGAAAGAGCGGTGTTGGGTAAACCTCTGATTCAGTTCATTTGAAAGCACCCTTGAAGTCCTCCTCCACATCTTGCCCTCCTGTGGCTCTTCTAAGGCGTGATGAGGCTGATTTGGAGCTTGTTTCTGAGAAACCAGCAGTGCTTCTGCTGGAAGCGTCCCTCAGCTGGAAGGTCCATGTCCTTCCTATGGCAGCTCTTGTTTGGGCCCTTCCTGATCTTTGTATCAGATGCAGAAGTGCGAGAGAAGGGCAATTATGGTGTGAGATGTGGAGGTGAGCTGGCAGGAAGATCACTCGTATTTTATCCTCATCCCCACATTACTCTGAATGGGCCGTGGTCACTTCTCCAAACTGTGTTCTCCCAATGGCCACTCAGTTTTTCAGAGCTTTAACTTTACAAACAGTTGCAAGTGTTGTCTCCCCATGCAACAGGAAGAGCAATAGTGCAGAGATTTGTTAGGCTATTAGCCAGTGGCGTCATCCCTCTTGAATGGATTGTGCTAGATGAAGTGGTTAGACTGAGAGCTGTAGGCTCTCTTCAACCCACCTTTGCCTTGTGGAAAAGCTGCAGCTGCTGTGTCTGCACAGGAATCTGCACACAGTCAGCAACATGGGTGTGAGCTGGAAGACAGTGACAGCAGTGTATGTAGTGGGTACATGCAACTGAAGTTCTTGGGATCCAAGTGTCATTTCTGACAAAACATTTAAGTTTTGAATGTAATGCATTTTGTTTAAGATTAACAGATGGCTATTTGTAGAATGTATTTTCAGCAATCCAGTTCAGTAGGTTTGCCACTTTATCGCGCTTCTTATGTTTAACTACTTACATTCTGAGAGCTGCTTCACTTTTGTAAGACAGCAGTCATGTTAGCCTTCAAAAACATATAATCTCAAGATTGGCTTTAGACATCCTGAGATTTTAGTACTTAGAAATGGAGAGATGTTGCCTTCTGGCTTTTGCATCTGAGGCACTCAGTTCCCTGCATTCACAGGGGATACAGATTGACTCTAAGTCAGACACAAGATTCTTAGGTACATTAAAATTATTGCAGCGGAAACAATTAGATGTGTAACCAGCAGTGCAAGAGGGGCGAGGGAGGTGATTGTCCCTGCTGCTCTGCCCTTTTGAGGCCTCATCTGGAGTACTGCGTCCAGACACAGGGCCCCCAGCACAAGAAAGATGTGGAGCTGTTGGATCAGGTCCAGAGGAGGGCCATGAAGGTAATCAGAGGGCTGGAGCACCTCTCCTATGAAGAAAGGTTGAAGGAGCTGTGCTTGTTCAGCCTGGAGAAGAGAAGGCTCTGAAGAAACCTCATTGCAGCCTTCCAGTACTTAAGAGGCTTACCAGCAAGAGGGGGACTCCTTTTTTACATGGTCTGATAGTGACAGGACCAGGGGAATGATCTTAAACTAAAAGAAGGGAGATTTAGGTGAGGTGTGAGAAGAAAATTCTTTACTCAGGAGGTGGTGAGGCCCTGGCTCAGCTGCATGGAGAAACTGTGGGTGCCCCGTTCCTGGAGGTGCTCCAGGCCAGGTTGGAAGGGGCACTGGGCAGCCTGAGCGGTTGGGGGGCAGCCCTGCCAGTGGCTGGGGGTTGGAACTGGGTGAGCTTTTGAGCATTCTATGATGCTGTGATATGATTCTGTGTGTTACTGCTCTACTATAGAATTGCCGGTGACCACTCTGAAGAAATCAAGGAACAGCTGATATCTGAAATGATGATTCATAAGGACAGCTTTTTGTTCATGGACAGCTGAATATGTAGCAGGCATCTGAATTACTATTTTCAAATGTTGCATTATTGTGCAAGTCTCTGAGAGAATGGGTGCTACAGGAGTCAGGTGGCACCAACATGCTCAGAGGTGGCAGAAGCTGCATCAGCCTTTTGCAGTAGGCTCAGGGTCCTTCTGTGCTGTGACCCTGTCAGCCAAGGTGCAGGTCAAAAAGGGCAAGCTCTCCTTCTGATTTGTCTTGGTAGCTCTTGTTTCAGCTGCTGCCTTTTGGAGAGAGAGTACACACATAGTAATTGCTTTGTGTTGGATAGAATAAGAAATTTCCATTATACCATCTGCTTGTGTGAATCCGTGTTATCTCTCCCCAGCCTGAAAAAGAAGCAAATCTGTGGCAGGCAGCACCCACCCCCAGGTGCTTAGGTACTGCAGCCAGGCGGTGGGGAGCATGGTGAGGGCACATTACCCAGCTGTGAAGGGAGAATGCTTTTCTCTGCAGCCGCATGTAAATTTTTATGGAAATAGAGAGTTATAAGATTCTTGTTTCAAGAATTGTCACGAATGCTTGGTTTTGAGGCCAACCATTCAGCTCCTGTTATCTCTAGGAATCAAGATGTTTATCTGTCTAAATGATTGCAGTGTGTCTCTGGTATTTGAAGGTGGTTCTTCCTATTTGTGGAAAAAAAAAAAAAAATCAATCTTTGTTTCCCAAACTATAAAAAGCTCAATAGCCTCAGGCAGATCTTTTTATCTGTAAGGAATAAAGCAGATTTGTCCAGATCCTCAGCCAGTATAAATCAATTTAATGCCCCTGGCCCATTATTTTTCCTTGTGTAGTTTCTCTTGAGTGAGATTTAGGCTGCGGATAAGCATCTCCTTGTGTTGTTGTGGATGTCTTGATGCATTTTGAAGCTTGGCAGAATGAGCATCTGTCACAGCTCTTGGAAAGTTTGCACCAGGTTCTGCCCTGCTCTCCACTGTTTGTAGAGTCAATGGTGTGAGGCTGAGGCTTGGTTGGACAAGCAGCCATGCAAGGTGATTGCTTTGAAGGGGCCAAGGGAGGAATATGATCTGAAAGGGTGAAGGAGGTGGAGCCAAGTTCAGGTGACCCCATGTACAAGAAGTGTGCGCCTCTGCCTCTCCATTCATTGCGAAGTGACACCTAGGCTGAACCTCACCAAAGGCCCTGGAGGCTGCTGGAGGTTTTGGCTTCCCGGCTGACTTGGCTGCTGCTCTGGCAAACTGGAGCATATCTCTGGAAAATCTGGTTGCCACAGGAAATCAGCAATGTTCTCCTTGCCTGATGAAAATCTACAGCTCCCATTTGCAATTGGTTGGAGTGATTAAGGGGCACGGAGCTGAAGATGATGTTCGTAGAGATATGCAGCATCAGGTCAAGGAGAGGACGAGGGCAGGACATGAGGCTAGCTCAGAGGATATTGGCAAAGCAGGGCCCTCTTCCCAGACAGGGGAACAGGGATGCTCACTGTGAGCACTGTGAGCAGCGATAACACCAGGGAAGGGCTCTGTGCTGCAGCGGGTGCCTGCACTCCCCACTGTCCAGGAGCAAACCTGCCTGGGTCAGCTCAAATAGATAGTTTGGTTAGGTTGTGGTTGGACTCGATGATCTGTAAGGTCTTTTCCAATCTGAGCAATTCTATGATTCTATGATTCAAATCCTCCTGGCAGCCACTAGCTATAGGGAGGCCCTTTGTGCTCCCCTGCAGGATCCTGTCTCACGAACAAGGCAAGCCCTCTTATAGCCATGGGTGATTTCTGTGGGGGCTGGCCCTTTGAGCCAAGACATTTGGGTTACTGCATGTTCTCCCCCTACTTCTTCTTTTCTTATTTTTAGGGCGTGGTGTATTTTGTAAGTATTATGTTTATCAAGAAGTTGATTGTGTAAATAAAATTGTGGCCTTGTGTGCCAAATAGCTGGGTTATGATTTCCTGGAGGAGAGCCAAGGCGGTGTGTGGGAGCATGCCAGTGTTCGTATGTTCACTTTGGGAAGAAATACAGCGTGTGCGAAGCGGGAGGGAGGACGCGCTCTGAGCCCAGCGCTGGTTAACCCTTCCTGGGCACTGCCATATCCCCACCAGACTCTCCCAGTCACAGGCTTACAGCGTGCCTGGAGCCCAGCCAGATCAGTGTGGGACTGCGTGAGGCGTGGAATTCCAGCCTGCTTCACCTCCCGAGGTGGGAGCCCGGTGTCCTCCAGAGCTGGTGTGAGGAGGCTGCATCCCACCAACCTCCAAGGGGCATCTGAGAGAGGCTGGGCCAGTCACATGCCTGGGTATGCCAGGGCAGTAAAAATGGCCTTGGGGTAAATGAGAATCAACTATGCAACTAATGACTTGATTCCCTATTTCCTAGCGAGTGTTATCCAAAGTTTACAGTTTCTATCAGTGTTTGTCTCCAATGACTGCTTGAATAGCAGGTGAATCACTGAGGAGCTGGAAAGCATTTTCTGCACAGGATGGAGGAGAAGCCTTTTGCCATGGAAGCATCGCTACCAGGGTTTGCACAAGCATCATCCTCCAGTTGTTTGCTTTGCCCTATTTCCCCTAGAAATCATACAATCCCAGAACTGCTCGTATCTCCTTCCACTCATCCTTAGGTCATTACATTGTGAAAGTATTTAAAACGCGTGAATGAAGAAAATGTAAGTTCCTGCTTTCCACCAAAGAGGAAATCATGAGTCGGCTGCTTCTGCAGACAAAGCAAAGTCCCGAGGATGCATGAAAGAACCTCATTTTGCCAAGCAGCAGGGAGCGGGGTTAGACGTGGTACAGTGGGGAGGAGGGGAGATGTGTCATGGGGAATTCTTGCAACTCAGACAAAAATAGTGACTTCTATTATTTACCTACCTAAGCCGGAAACTTGCTTGCATTTCAGGCATTTATTGTAATTCCTCGCATAGCTGGGGATGATAAGCCCTGTTAACTAGTCATTGCACGCTGACTGAAAATGATAGTTAACGTTCATCATCTACCCAAGTAACTTTCTTCTTTAACCCCTTCAAACCTGTTGGTTTGGAGGGTTTTTTGCAGCTAATACTGCTGCTGGTTAACCTCACCTCAAATCTCTGTCTTCATAAAATTCACTTTAGTGGAAGTCTTTGATCGCAGCCTAATCTATATGGGAGCCTTCTCTGAGCAGTTCACACGTCTGAGATACAGTGACGGTTATGGCTCAGATTTCAAAGGAATCAAAGGGAGCCATTTGGCCGACTTCCACTGAATGTCACTGAAATTTGGATGCATAATTCCTATGTGTTCCTGGAGTAAGCTGGGTACCCTGGCTTGAGCCTATTAATGATCCTGAGCCATAGTCCGGTGCAGATGGTGGAATTCTTTTCTTTGTGCCCTGCTTTGTATTATCTGGGCCCAAAAGCTAAGGAGGAGAAAGAGCCTCACTCAGCAGAGAACATATGGGAAAGCTGTAAGTAAGGCTGAGCAAGAAAGTGCCCATTGAGGGGTTGGCTCTAGGTGAGGGGAATGTACTTTTCCCAGCCATGTTTGCACACATGCCTGTCTCTCTCTCTGCAGGCTTCCTGTCTCCTGCAGCCCTCATGGCTTTGCTGTGTGCAAGAGCACTGCTGTGGGGCTGGGCACCCTGTCCCATGTGGGCTGGCCTCAGCTGTGCCCATGGGCTTTGCACCATGTGCCAAGCTGTGATCTTGAGGTCACCATTGAAATGCCTGATGGAATTGTTTGCTGATCTTAAGGGAAATTGGCATGGGGGAACAGAGAAGGACTCGTTGTTGGGCTTCTGCTCAAAGATGTTTAGAGAGGTGGTGTATCACATGACTTCCAGCAGGATGTCGTGCAAAGGACATCCAGGATTTGGCAGCCACAGAGGAACAAGGTGCCTATGGATGTTTTGTACCAAAGTGATATAAACGCTCCTTGCGCAAGCCCAGCAGCTGATTTGACAGGACGTGGAGAGAGACGCATCTTTTTCCAGGGGCGGAATTGAGCTCTACCTGCAGTGTCTTCCCAGCCATGATATAATAACAATACTTAGCAGGCATGTAGTTCTTAAGATCATCAAAGTGATGTACAAGCAGTAACTAATTAATCCTCACAACAGCCCTGTGAGGCAAGTATTACTATCCCCATTTCACAGATGGGATGATGTGACTTGGGAAGGTCGAGTGACTTGTCCAGAGCTAAGGAGTCTGCAATAGAGCTCATTAACTCTTGGCTCACTGCCACTGCTCGCTCTACATGCCCAGCCTATTACTGTATTTTATTATGCAAATCCCCATGGAAATTAGAAGCCCAAAGCAACCCACAGATCTAACCATGTTGCCTTAGATGTAAATGCTAGATACATTTTGTTGGAGATCAGAATTGGGTTTAGGATGGCAATGGAAAAAAACAGAGTGACTGTCATGCCTGGAAGTCTCCAAGAAAAGCAGAAATCACGAAGATGTTTGCTGGTGTCCATCCAGCTCTGGTGTTGTTTGCACAGCCTCTTCCAATGCTGCCAAACAGCACCAAGCCAGACAGGCTACCACTGAAATCGGTAAAATGGTAGAGAGAAGTTTGACCTCTGTTCCTGCAGGTGTATTTCAGGCAGTGCCTGGAGGTTGAGCTGCAGAACCCCTGGAAGACTCCACAGCCACCATGGTAAAGCTGGCTGCAGAAGCAACCTGGGGAAGCCAGCTAACTGCATGGAACTGGGGTCTAATTCAGGCATCAAGCTTTTTTTCAGAACTGGCAAGCTTTGCTCAAAAGCTGATGTTGTCCATGCAAACTGGCACTATTTTGATGATTCAGAAAATAAGCCAAGCCCTGTTTGGCTTGCACAACCGCAACTCTTCCGGAAATTGCTGGGGATTTTGCGTGTGCAAGGAAAGGAAAAGGCATTCAGCATGTTAAGTTGGATTGGGACTGGTTTTTGGCTCCAAGCTTCACAAACTGACAAGTGCACTTCTCGATTTCAGGAGGGTGTCATCAGGCCACCGAAAGGTATTTACACTAGGTCACCCTCCAGGAACTGGGTCACAACTTTTTCTTTCATGAGATTTGGCAGCAATCTCTCGGTTTACTAGAAGCTGAAGAGAGGATGCCTATGTGCAACGCCAAAACCAACTGAGATGTAAGGGGAACTGGGCCCCATGCCACTGCTCGGTGCGTGGCAAGTTGGGCTGCGAAGGCGATGGGACGGGACTTCGGTGCTCTGTAGCTCTGAGCAGTTGCTGCTGGTCGCCATGTGCACCGCAAACAGGTGTAAATGACTGCCCAGAGGCGAGGCAGGGCAGAATCAGGGCCAGATCTTCAGCTGGTGTCAATCAGTGCCTCAGCTTCAATGGGGCTGCATCAATTTGCCTTAGGAAAGGGTGTAATGTGGGAAACAGAGATAAGGGAACTCATGTTCTAGCACCCTATATCCTATATAATTGCTTAAATAAGAGCACAGCCCAAAATGGGTTTGCCGGATGCTGGGGTGGTGCAGAATCAGTCCCAAGTTTTCATGGCAGGTTTATGCACCTGACTGCAGAGAGCTTGTGGCAAGATGGGGCAGCTTGGGTGCATCAGTTGGACAGGTGTGGAGCACAGACCTCAGCACAGAGCCCAGTGGGCTTTCTCTGGGCACTAGGCTGTGCTCGGGCCATGTCTCTGTATTTGTGCTGCTCCTGTGACCCATGGGAGCTGGAGTGAAGCCAGCGCAGGTCTGTCAGCTGGAGCCACAATCATACCTTTGTCTTGCTGGGAAGATGAATAGATAGATAACAGTGAGTTAATGGATGGCAGCCCCTTCCCCCCACAAACGTCATCCTATCACTCACCTCCTTCCCCAGCAAAAACGAGGCCTCGAGGACAGAGAAAGAGCGCAAAGATTAAAACTAACCCATTGCTTTGGAACTCCTCAGTGAAAGGGGCCGATAAGAGGAGGCTGAGATTGGGAATCAGATTTCAGTGGTAACAAATGAATAACCAGAAAACGGAAGGATGCCGAAAGGTTTATCAGAAAAGAGCAAGATGGTGAGCACGTCTCAACAGCTTCTCTACGGGGAAAAAAAAAAAAAAAAGAGGAAAAAGAGGAAAGATATTTCTCTAGTAGCAGATAGAGACACAAAGAGCCGTTCAGACCACTTTGCACCAACCAAGACCTGGACAGATGGAAGAGAGTCTCCAAGCTCTGGTGGATGCTTGTGAGCTGTTAGTCATCCCTGTTTCCGTGCTGGCAGCTTCCCGGGAGCTGTAAGCCCCAGTGTTCTTGCCGGAAAGCAGTCAGTACTGGAAAGACTTGGGGAGCAGACAGAGCTCATGCAACAGGCTCTGGCTCAGACTGGGCAGTGTGGTTTCAGTTTAGGATCTCTCCTCTCAGGAACCTCCGTGAAAGCAGCCTGAATGTAAAAACCTGTGTTCCTACAGCGCGGGAGCACTGGGAGGATGTCCCCTGCTCTAGGGAGGAGCGAGATGTAGATTCCCCTTTCACGTGCTGTATTTCACCCCAATGGTGACATGGGGGTTGTTTAGTTTGGAGGAGGAAGGCAGACAGCAATGGCAAGGTTGCAGAGTTACTCCAGCAAGTGCAGTTAGTGGGTTTCAGCCCATTGTCTGAGTGGTTTGGGCAAAGCTATGAAAAGCAGGCAAGGAAGATCCTGGGGCCGTGTCCCTCCTGCCTGGCATGGGCCGACCTGGCCTCATTTTGGTTCTGCTTTCAAAAACAAATGGGAGCCTGAGGAAAGGGAGGAGGAGTTATTGGCCTTTGAGATGTTGTTTTCCCATTCCCTGTGGGTGAGCCTGTCTACTTACTTACTTGGGCACGTAGCAGTTAATACAGTTTCCTCAATAATAATAGTTTGGGGGCTCCAAGGAGCCAGCAGGTGGAAGCTAGGTAAACCAGTTGCAAAGGTAAACATCAACAGCTCCTGGTGTGGCTCCAGCTATCCCACAGCAGCCTTGGCCATGGAGCTGCAGACCCCCCTTCCAGCTGCTCTCTGGAGTGCAGAGCTCTACGTGAATGGTATCAGAATGACAGTGTGATTGTCAGCCCTAATGGGTATCCTTTAACTGCCGTCTGAAAGGTGGACAAATTGTGCTTGTGGTGTTTTCCTTTTTCTGAAATACTGAGTTTCCTGGGTTTTGAGCATCTCTGGGCAGATCCTGAGGCTGGTGGGCACCATCGCAAGGACATAGGTCCATTCCTAGTCCTAGATTTCCAGATATGGAGGTTAAAAGACCTACTGGGTACCGTGAGTCTTGGGGAAGCCTTGGAAAGGTAGAAAGTTTTCCTGGCAGCTATTCTAAGAACTATTTTTAAGCCAGGTTTACATGAAAAATTGCATTGATAGAATTTTTTGGTTAGGGAAGACTTTTTTTTTTTTTTTAAACCACTGGTTACCGTTGGATATACACATGAATGCAGTTGATTTCGTGTCTAAGTGACCTGTACCTTTTCTTTCTAGTGAGGGCCTTAGAGTATTCACTCTTCAGATATACTCCAAGATGCACCTTTGCATGTAGATGAGACATGAACGGAAGAGACTTCATTGCAGCACTGTAAGGGTTGAGCAGGAAGAGAATTGCAGTCTTGCTTTATATTGTTCCTACACTGTGCTGCTGAAGTTATTTTCCATCTCCTCTTATTCCGAGTCATACAGGATTCAAGGCTATATGGCAAGATGTTGTGGGATAGCTCATCTTCACCTCCTTGACCACAGAGGAGCAGAGGAAGACCTGTGCTTGCAGATTGTGGCTATGTGTGAAGCTAGGGATACCATCAAGTTTTCTCTTTTAGCCAGTTTTCTAGAACCAGGGAATGGCCTGACTCTAAGGCTGAGTTCTTAAAGCAGGAGATGTTTAAGGTTACTTAAAATCAGAATCTGGATTTTATATCAAATCTTGTAAGTAATATTTACGCTTAGGATAAATCAGATCAAAATCATGAGGTCATAACTCTTGACCGTGTTGTGCAGGCACCTTTCCTTCACAGAATACAAACACCATGTGTCTGCACCTCAGGCAGAGCTCAGCTCTAGGTCAGCATGCTTTTGATGGGCTCTGTGGGCTTGCTGGCTGTGTGGAAATGCCAGCTGAGCCTGGTGGGTGAACCAGACTTGCCTCAGCATCAGGGAATTGCATGTCTGAAAGTCCCAAACAAAGAGATCAATTTCTCAAACACCTTTTAAGTGACATATCCAAGTAGGGAAATGTTGGGTAGAAAACCAGGCACGCAACAGCTTTTCTTATGCTGTGTGTAATTCCTCCCCAGTAGTTCTTGACAGGGTCTGTGAAATGACTTCATAAAGTCTTTCCCTGAGGTAAGAGTATTCCTGCAGTGCAGAGAAACAGAAAGCTCTGCAGGATCCCAGCATGTCCTGCAAAGGTGTTTTGTGCCTGACTGCACAATAACGGAAACATTCAAGAAGTATGAAAAAAACATTCTCTGGGGCTTCATCCTGTTGTCCAGCAAAGATATCATCAGGGATCTCACACCTGAACAATCTTACGATCACACATTTAGATTTTCTGTGATTCCTCAGGCAGATAAGAAGAGACAATACAGGGAGATAATGAGGTAATAACAGACATCCCATGAAGTAACTGGTAAGACTGTCAAACTTATTTTCTTCCCCTCTCTACGGTACCGGGTCACAAAACCTTCTGATCTGCGCATGTAGAAGAACTGGCATGTTCAAACCTGTTAGCACTGCCATGTCATTATTAGCAGTATTACTACTATTAACACCGCTACTACTACTAATATGTTAATGAGTCACATCATTAATAGATTAAGAATGAATTATGTACTGAGGTAAGCCATGTTCCACTTTGATTTCAGGCAGAGGTCGTTTGGAAATGTCGTGCATGTCTTACTGTAGGGATATATTTCCTTGCTTAGGAACTCTGGTGTCCAGAGAAATGTTTGGCATTGCTTCTGTTTTCCTAGAAGTTTTCCACAGAATTGCAGTTTGTTAAATGGTGCTGCTTATTTTGCTCATGTTTTCATTAATGAAATAAGGAAGGACCTAATTCCGTATTTTTGGAGGCCAGGAAATTTCTCTTTAGTTTTGAAAGGATCAATGAGGAACACAAAAAGTACAGGGCTAGCCCTCAAACGTGCTTTTTTAGGTAGCAGGTAAGAGGCAGCAGAGAACATTTCTTTCCAACTCCTGCAATTTGAGAGAGTATTCCCTGAGAAGCTCCTTTAGCCTGGTGCTAGCCGTGGTTACCTGCTGTGGCACACAGTGCTTCCGCAGCGTGCCGTGCAATGCGGTATTCCTCCTTGTCAAAGGAACGGGATTTGATTTATATTTGTAGATCTGAAATTTGATGCCACGATTTAATTTTGGGGGGAAATGTGTTCCCTCCCAGGGGAAATTCTTGCTTAAGAAAGAAAGAAGGGGGGAGGGGAAAGAAAAAGGAAGAGTGAGAATCACAGAGGTTACGATAGTATTATGTTACCAATTGGATAAACTGACAGAACAGCCTACTGTGAACTCGGAGAGTTTAATTTTGTGCATTTTGGCAACTTCTTAAAGCAGAAAATGAGAGCAGTACTGTCAACAGGGCTTTTGATATGTCTTGGTGTTTATTCTAGAGATGAAAGTGCATTCTGAATTAGGGTGGAAGGCAGCAGGCCAGGTTCTGACTTTGGAGACAAGAGGTGATAAACGCTGCAGATTTACCCCCCATAGCAGTGGGTAGGAAATGGTTCTCCTGTTGCACAAGATGTTGCAAGATTTCAAGTTTTTTCCATTCTGCCTGAAAGACACAGGATCCATAAAGGTTTTGTTTTTTTTCTCATTACCACAGTAAACCAGTTGATAGCCAAGTCACTCACTTGGCATACGGGAGACCCAGCATCATGTTCCTGCTCTTTCTGGCTCAGTGTTCTGGCCTCTGGGCTGCTGAACTGGTCTCACTGTTACCAGCAAATATTTTATTACTTACATCCAATCTCAAATGACTCCGACAGGAAAGCAACATCCAAGAGTGGCCTCTTGCCTAGGGGTTAAGATATGCCTCTTGGGTTTAGCAGATCCAAGCTTAGCTCCCTGATGTGTATCAGGCCTCGAAACGTAGGGCTTCTGCACTCCAGCAGAATGCTGAAACCATTGGCTGCTCTGAGTGGCCAGTGTTTATGTGTGTTTTGACCAGAAGTGTCCTGGACCAGAGAAACCTTTTCCCAGTAGAAGTTCTGCTGAAGCCAATAAGTATAAACAACCGAAAAACATTGGGAGGGGCAAGGTGACAGACTATCAGAAGCAGCTCTCTGAACAAGGATGGGCTAAGACTTACTTTTGCCAGCAATTCAGTTCAGTTTCTGTGCTGTTGTGTCATTTTGCTAAGATTTAATGGAAACAGCTATAAATTGTGGTTATGGTTAGCCAGCAAGAAAGGTATCTGTCAGGCAAGTTCTGCCACCCTTACTCATGTGCAGTATTTCATTTCACAGGTTGTCTTGGCTATTTTGCTGGACCATCCCTGTAAGGCTGCTCTGCCCTGCCTGCCTCCAGCAGTGCTATTAAGGGAAGGAGGGAGCTGTGAATTCCTGCAGTCTCTGGTAAGGTACAACTTCCTTCCTAGCTTGCAACTAATGAGAAAGGCTTCACCTCTTCTCCAAACCTTCTTGCCCGTTTATTTATAGAGGCTAGTATCCAGACAGTATGGGTTATGCTTCAAACCAGACTTGGACCTGGGATGGAGGTTGGTCCAGCTCAGCTACATAGTAGAGTTTTTGTTGGGTGGAGGCATCTTAGTGTCCTGCCTGGGACATAATATCTTGCCTCTAAATAAATGGTCTGCCCTGCAGGATAAGGTGATTCTCAGCCTCAGTGTGAGGCTGGTGGAACTGGGCTTATAAAAATATCTGAGCGGGGGAAGAAAATAACTACTGTTTTCCAAGAAGATGCATTTTTCTATTTTAATTTTTGTAAGGCTGTGATAAAATAAATGTTGCCTATGATGTAAAGCTGAAGGGTTGACCAGAACTTCCTTTGTGGTCAAGCTCTTTTTTTATTGATTGAT
The DNA here is from genome assembly GCF_023343835.1 of Lagopus muta. Taxonomy (NCBI): domain Eukaryota; kingdom Metazoa; phylum Chordata; class Aves; order Galliformes; family Phasianidae; genus Lagopus; species Lagopus muta. The sequence continues at coordinate 95,158,581 of NC_064434.1, forward strand.
TTTAAGTCCTCTAAATTTGTCAGGCTCACAAGTGCAGCGGTGACTTAAGTTATAAGAGAATGTTTGTGTCCTTAAGGAAAAATACTGCACCCCTTCCTCCCCCTTGCCCTTCTCAACCTTGCAAAGAAACCTACGCTTGGCCAGAATATTTTTTTCACCCTCAGTGGAAAATGAAAATTAAATATTCAGGGGAAAAAAAAAAAAAAAGAGAGAGAAAAAAAGAAAAAAAAAAGCAATTTAAATCCCCAGTCTCCTAAATCCAAGGAATTCTTAATGGGCTGAAAATAGTGGCATTTTGGTGTTGGTTTTTTTTCACTTTTGTAAAAGCTTAAATCTTTAGAAGAAATATATTAAAAAAAAAAAACCTTTTGTGTTGATAAAAAGAGGCAAATTTTTAAGAATTTCTATATGAGCTGTCCTGCAGTTGAGCTGGATAAGCAAAACCATAGGCACATGGCTGCGTTTTTCTTTGCTAATCTTTTCTTCCTGAGCCAGAAATGATTCTGGTTCAGCTTTTCAGCCATTCTCCACACTAGGACAGACATCAGGGTTTGATCTGGGATTTTCTGAGTGGTCGAGTGCAGTCCTGTCACACTGTATGGATACTGCTGCTCCTGTCAGCCTGAGGGGTCTGGTGTCAGGATCTCTCTGCACTTTTGGAGTATCTCTCTGCTTTTTCAATGGAGTAAACTTCCTTCTCTTACTGCTCCCCACTGCTGTATTGCTTTGCTGCTGACTCAGGTTTGTTCTGCACTGAGCAAGTGTGTTGTGTGCAGAAATACAAAATGTGAAATGGTCAGGTGAGATGACCAGATTATGGCAAGTCAGTGACCTGAACAGCAAAGCTCAGCTGAACTCGATGGGATGAGGCCGCAAAGTGTTCAGCCCTCAAACAAAATGAAATTACTCACCTACCTTCAGAATCCATGTGTATTTGCATAGCTGGCTCTTGAATATAGAAATACATGGAATCTAGAGTTATGAAGTGAAGTCCAGGTAAGAGAAAAACAACATGATGGACATGGAAGAGCTTTGCAGATCAGCGCAAGCCTTAAATATCATTTCTTTTATTTCTTGGTCATACTGACTGCTTCTCTAGTGCTTTCAGTACTCAGTGCTTCTCAGAGTTTTCTGTTCTGGCTGAAGACTTAAAGAAGCTTTAAGTCAATCTTTGCAAGATGTTGTCAGTCTTTGCAGAAGTGGAGAAAGAGAAGATGGAGTCCGGTTTTGGTATCGTTTGAGTTTATTTAGACCATTTAGGATGAAGACTTCTCTGCTTTATTTTCCCTCAAGGAAAGAGATACAGAGAAGTTGAAGGTGCTCTCGTGTATGATTGTACAGTCAGTCAGCAGCAGAATCAGCCATCTAGGTTGCCTGTGGGTGTATCTTGTGGTGTTGGCTCAATGTAACTGTTGTTGAGGTCAGTTCATTCCAGTGCCCTCTATTATGGGAGCTGAGGTTGCCCATTCCTCATCCACATCCCAGTTGTCAAGGGGCCCTTATGACGGCCAGTAGTACAGCTCCAGAATAAACTAGAAGCTTGAACCTTTCATTGGGTCTATTGCCAGCAGGTGGGAACCTTTCAAAGTTGTCCTTTTACTGAGAAAGGCTGAATCGTCCGCCCTAAAGCATCCCTTAATGCAATTAAAACCAGCACTACTGCTTCTCCAACACTGGGGCCTCCGATACTGGGAGGGGAAGCGGTGGCTCCTCTTTGAAGTCCCACCTACGTGAACATCAGTGGCAGGACTTCAAAGGGAAGCTGCTATTTCCTGTTGGAGCTCAGCCCTGGTGCTCAGCACTGCTAACAAAGCAGTCGGACTGGTTGCAAAGGAACTGATCCAGCAGAGCCCTTAAGCACATGCTGAAGTCCCTTGGGACTTAGCCACGTGGTCTGCTGGGCTGGGACTCAGCTGGGCTGGAGATGGGGCTGATGGCCAGGGTTACATCTCCAGATACACTTTTCAAGGTGAAGAGACAGGCTCAAAATCTTTCACAACTGGACAGGTGCTGCAAAACTTGGCTCTGTGTTCATAAACAATGGTCTGTGGTACCTGTGCAGCAGCAGCAGATGGGAAATAGCATGAGAAATCAATATTACTGAGTCTAGCAAAGGTCCTGGCGACAGAGAACAAGTTGTAGTAACTAGTAGCAAATTCTTGTAAATCGTGAATTCCTGCTACATGAAATCAGCTTTGTTGAGTTCACCTATAAGAGGCTGGCCAGATGAGGATCCAACCCAGTAAGCAGAGTTGTAAACACAGGAGGCTATTTGCAAGCAGGTAAGAAATGCTAAAGGCATAATCACTCAGTTTCTCCTTTATTTTAGAGTTACTCTGCTGTCTGAGGAGCTACTTGCAGGCTAACGGCAGAATGGGGATGTAATTTTCTAGCAAGCATTATTTAAGTAATTTCTGTAATTTGCACCAACTTCTGCTCTCCTTTCTTGTCCTCAGGCTAGAGGTAGACCTTATGGTCACAATACACAACGGATGGCACATCTGCCACCTCCAGCCTCATTCTGAGTATCACTTCACCACCTGTCCAGTAGCAGTGCTGCATGACAGCTTCTCCCTTATCACAACCTGCATGAACCCCCACAGCTGCTTCATGTGTCGAAATTAAAAGTTGGGAGACATTTCATGTGTGGCTCTTTGTAACTGGAAAGGCTTGCAGAGCAAATGTATCAGGCTTGAGTGCAGTGCTTTTTGTAGGCTTTGGAAATAAACAGGTCATGAATCCTAAAAAAGCCCAGTCATTTCCAGGTCTTGCTCCCAGAATTCCTCTCATGCTTGAGATACCCCAGCTTGCCAAGCCTCATGATAGACTGCAGTTTTCCTCTATGTTGCTATTCTTCTTACAGGTTTGGAATCCCAGGGGGGAACTCATGCCTATTTGCTAATCCCCCATCCCAAGACACTCTGCTGAGAATAGTGTCATTCCTCAAGATTGTTGTCTCAGACAAGCTGGAAACGTCTTCATTTAGATCATGAAAATACCCAACTGTTAGGACACTGGATTTGGATGTCACTGCAGACATATATGCCCAGCCATTCAGGTTCTCAGAGGAAATTTCTGACACACCTTTGCTGTGCAACTGTACACCGCGCAGTTAGTGCTGACCAAGGCAGCAAGATTCACTCAATTCCATGACACTTAAGTCTCTGCTCTGTGATTTTATGTGGAGGTCTGGTTTGGAAGTACCCACACACAAAGCACAGACATGTATTGGATGGAGCAGTTATTGACAAACAGACATGACTCATTGCTCATGCCTGAATGCTCTTTGTTCCCGAAGGTGAGTGTGGTCACTTCACTTGGGAGTGAAGCTGATGACCTCAGAGACTTGGAAAAGTGCAAACTCAGCTTTTCTGCACCTTGGGAATTCACAAGAAGGTTCTGAAGCAATTTCTGAGGAAGGGAGCCTTGCGTTGTCTCTGAAGCTTGGGGCTCGTGTGTGAGGAAACTGTTCAGTGCTTGGTTCTATTGTAGGTGTTACGGGTGGCCATGAGAAGTTCATTCACTCTATTTCTTTGATTTCCCACCTGTAAAATCATGTGGTAACACACTGGCACAGGCTACCCAGGGAGTTGGTGGAGTCACTGTGCCTGGAGGCACTGAACAACCGTGGAGATGTGGCACTGAGCAATATGGGTTAGTGGGCATAGTGGGGTTGGGTGATGGTCAACGTGATGATCTTAGAGATCTTTTCCAATTTTATTAATTCTTTGATTCTGTAAAATGGATTAATAGCTTCTTACTCATGTGGCTACTAGCTAGCAAGTTCTTCAGGTAAGGAGTCAGTCTTATACAGGTACTAGCTTTGCTCTTCAGCGAGATTCTCCTATAAAATGAATATATAATATCAACAACTAATTGAGGTAGGATGGATTTTTGGAAGAATTTCTTCCAGAAGCTGCTTGGATTCAAAGAAGGTACATTTTGTTAATCTTCATTTGTGTGGTTTCTACCCATGGGTTAATACTGAAAAGGTTTTATCCAATTCAGGGTATACAGGGTGCAAATATTTCTATTTGAATAATGCTGGAGAATAAATTTAGAAATGTTTAAAGAGGGTATGAATACCTCAATCTGCTAGGTGGAAAAATTACTACTTCTTGTGGGTAACCCAACCTGTTTAAGTTGCTAAAAACATACCTGCCTTAAAAAAAAAAAGAAAGAAAGAAAGAAAAAGAAATAGCTGAAAAGAGAGCTTTTTTTTTAAAAAAAAACAACTCTCTCCAGATTTCTAGTTTAATATTTCAGTATGCAACAGTATTTTCATAACTGCAGCTTTTTTTGGGCAGAGGTGGGGGAAATTAGAATATATTAAAGAACTCTGGAAACCACTTTCTATTTGTAAAGCATGTTGCGTGTGTATCATAACACCTACAGTACTTGTAGCCCTGCCAGACTGTGCATTGACTGCCAGAATTTTCCTCGCTAAATGACATTATACTACTTTGTGGGTATCAAAACAAATATTTTGAGGGGAGGGAGCATTCTCATCCACAAAACATTCGTCATGCTTGCAATATTCAGTAGTAGCGTTTTACTTGAAGGCTGCTGTGCTTTTCAGCTGCTTAACATAAGCCAAAGGATAGGTGTGATGAATGTTTGGTGCTTTCCAGCTGTCCTTTGGCATAATATTTTTTGCAGTCTAGCAGCCCCTAGGGTCTCTTAAGGATTTTAGGGCTTTGTGATGCTAGGTACTGTGTGAAGACAATGGAAGACAGGAGTAGAGATAATAGAATCACAGAATCGTAGAACAGGTTGGGCTGGAAGGAACCTCAAAGCCCATCTAATTCCAACCCCCTGCTGCTGGCAGGACTGCCCTCCACCAGCTCAGGCTGTCCAGGGTCCCATCCAACCTGACCTTGAGCACCAACATGGAGCACCACAGCTCTCATCACTGCAAGGAAGGAGAAAATAGGTGTAGAGGTTGCTGAGGTCTCCTCAGTTCAGCCACTAGAACAGCCTCAAGTGGGCTCTTCCAGCTGCTTCTAAAATAAAGCTTCCATAAGCTGGCTCTGCTGACACCGAGACCCATGCCCCAGCTGCGGCCTGCTGGAGCTGCTGCTGTGCCAGAGCTTGAGAGGAGCAGGGAGCAGAGAGCATTGCCCAATGCCTCTGGTACACTCATGGCATCAGTGTGCTGCAAGCTGCATCAGCCAAGCAGGGAAGTGGAGATATTTGCTGACATTTTATTTTACGTTTCAGTGGCACTCCTTTTTTTTGTTTGGGATAAAAGCTGCGATTAAAATGTAAGCTAATTAGTAGTTAGTTATTAACATCTATTTGCTTTTTAATCATAATGGATAGTTGTGATCAGTTTTCACAGGTGTAAAGAGCCAATGTCCTGCTAAGAGCAGTAATATGCTTTAAGCTGCAGCTCTGCAGTTTTCTGACCAGAGAAGCCTGTTGGATTTTGGGATTTGTTATTAGAGATGGATGGTTAAAATAGAAAAGAAATGGAAAGCTGCGTTGCAGTCAGTTAGGAAAAAGTCTTCAGGAATAGGTTGTTCTGCTTTTTCCACTGTCCTTCTAGAAATGTTATTGTCTGGGATTGATGGGGTTGCTCCAGAGGCTTCAGGGCACATTAAAGGGTAATAAGGAGGGCATGGGGTGAGAAAAAGGTTCCTGCTGGGTTAAAGAGAGACACATGATAGCTCATCTGGGAGCAGAGAGTCGGGTTTAATAATGTCCTTGCTAAACGCGGTTAATAATTGAGGTCAGGGCCCTGGGTGAGGGTAATAAGGGGATAGGCTCCCATGTGTGGAGTGATGGGTAAGGACGAGCTGTTTGCAGCTCTAGTGATGCTGATAGGAGCGCTCAGCAGGCTGGGCTGCCTCACTGGGGACAGTGATGGCCTCAGGTAGTTCGCAGAGCTCTCGGTTTTGGTTCTTTTGTCCTGTCTTGTCTTTTAAAATGTTCGGTAATCACATTACTTGCAGAACAGAGGGGCAGCACAGAAGTAAGCATGCGGGCTTAGAGCAGTCAGAATACCAGCTAATCAGCTGGTGGAGATCTGGATAAGACAACAGGCTTATCTCACTCCATCTTGCTGGTGCAGTAATGTACAGCTGGAAGTAGAAGCTGAAGGGCTCTACATTTCCCTCAGAAGGATTTCATTTAGGTAGCTGTATGCTGTACATCTGAGTCCCTCCCAAATCCCACTGTGGTCATCCTCAGAGTGCTATGCTGAAGGCAGCATTGCCTTTTCATTGTGCAGAGAAGGAATAAAACTCAAAACAGCCGAAATACTTGGTTCAAGCCAGGCTGGGAATCTCTGATGAAACAGTTACTGATCAGACTTTTAGGTTTTTGTTCTAATGGGGTTCTGAGCAGTGTCCGTACAGCATTCACATTTACATTGCTGGTGTTGCCACAGACCTGAGGGTATTCTCACAAATATGCTGGGAGAGGGCCTTATACTTGCTACAGGGGCTGAAATACAGGGCAATTGTGTTCAAGGCATCAGTTTCTAGGTTACAAATGAAAGCTACTCTTAATTGTCCTCACTCTGAAAAGTCCCAGCCTCCTTATATCAAGGAGATAGTGAAGAATAGCCTTCAAATGAAGAACCCAAACTGGAGAAATATACCGCTTGCTTTGTGTGCTGCACTTCCTGGCCCTGCTCCTGCCGCTGGGTGCAGGTGGGATGATGCTGCCTGGTGCTGGAGGCCCCTGGGTTGCTCCCCAGGGATGTCTCTGCACCAGGTCTGAGCTGCAGCTTGCTGGGAGCAGGCATGTATTCTACCTGGCATAGCAAGGGGAAGCGAGCGCAGCCCATCAGCTTCTTCCACCTCGTGGCAAAATTGGAGGGAGGATGGGAAAAAAAACACACTCTTTGATTACAACCCATGTATGTGCTTTGGCAGAGAGAACACAGTGTAATTGTGAGCCAGAATTTTGCGATTAAGCAGTAAATCCTTGAAAAGTGTAGTTCTGCAGGCTTTAGGTGAGGGAAAAGCATGTGTCTCAGGTTTGCCCTGAGGGCTAGGGGAATGGTAATGTGCTGGCTGGGCAGAGGCATTACGGTGCTGTGTGGTTCTGAGTTCAGCTCCAGACACTTGCACAGTGTCTGTTGCAGATTCCCCCACCGAACATTCCATCTTCCCAACCTTTGTTGGCCTTCCTATTTATTAGGAGGGGGGAAAACCACCCTTGCCCAGGTAAAAGGTGTGGGGCAGCCCTGTGCTCGTCACTGCTTTGCGCAGCACAGCATCGCCACACTGCCTCATGTAGAGAGGGTGACCCACAGGGACTCTGTGCCAGCAATTAATAATAAATCACAAATATCACCCAGGTTCTCTGACAGACCCTTCCTTCCTTCCACAGGCTTACACTCAAGGTATGGGGTAAGAAAAACAAAAAAGGAAAGAAATAGCTTACTCCGTGGCCAGATTACATTAGTTTGGCAGCGTTTGCCTGAAAAAGGCCTGGTAGCACATGAAAAATTAATCAGTATGGGAAGGACTGGAACGCTAGCACGAGATCTAGCAGGCTGATGGAGCACTGAAAACACGGCATGAATAAGTCATTCATAGCTTATCAACCCAGTAATCATTTCCTCGGTGATAACCACTTTTTAGAAAGTATTAAACTGAACATGGCATGGACTTAAAATGTAAGATAAATCCGGGTTGCGCTTTGCCTGGTGGTGTGGCTGAATGATGGAGGGGGCCGGCAGGAACCCAGCACTTTCTTTGGGCTCTTTGTGCAGGGCCATGTGACAGGCACGTCCCTGGGGACGGCAGCGCCCAAGGGGACACACCTCTGCAGGGATGCAGCAACATACTGCTCCTCTCACATCCCAGTGCTCCTGGGTCAGCAGAATACCTGGCATAGTTTGTGGCTACCCAGACTTTTCATGCTCCCCACTCTGAGCTTGGGTCCTGTGCAAAAAAACAGCATGCTGTCTGCAGAAAAATATTCTGCTGTGAGGCATAAGTTAATCTTAATTGTTGCATTTCCTCACTTTTTGGCTTGGTTTTGTCGCTGCCGTGATGTTCTCTTAATAACGTTGTTGTTTCTTACATTGAGTGTTCTACAGATGATGGATGGTCAGGGCTCTCTGATGTTTCCTTGCAACAGCTCAAGTATGCGTGCTGCTAAAATACTGGCCAAAGGAGATGATTAAGAGCATGTGACGGAGTTGGGGCTTCTGATCCTCTGTGTGGGTGCCGTCCTCACAGGTATTTCCAGCTGCGATTATGCTGTTGTACCCCTGCTGTGCCTTCATGTGCGTTACTCCACCGTTCCCAGAAGAGAATCCATGCCTGCTGGTGGTGAGGGGTGCTCCCAAAGTCACAGAGTCCCAATTGTCTTCTCTGCGCGATTCATTTGCCACATGTTTAAAAATGAATGTAGCTATGTGAATAAGAGGAAAAGTTCAGGCGGAGGAATAATTTATAATTCCCAATAATATTGCTTCTAGCTACTGTTCTATAGTGCCAATTCCTGCCCGCTGTGGTTTGAGCAGCTAACAGCTATAAAAGTTTGTTGACCCGAGAGGCTTAGTATCAACCATAGGTACAGTCAAAGTCAATATGGAGGCTGAAAATCTAGTGCTAACAGAAAAATAGAAGTCAATATTTAGGATGTGAGTCAGGAACTTAAAATAGGAAAGTGAAACAGATGAGGGCTGTAGCTGCAAGAGTGTTGGAGGTGAAATGTTTAGATCCGAGGACCACTGCTGATTACTATCTTCCCCTCTAACAAGGTTGCTCAGTCTGCTTCAGAAATTCATTTCCAGTGGCCAGGCCACCTCCCTGACCTATATTCCTCAGACTGCCATTACGTCAGAGCCTGCCTATTTGGGGCTATAAGTGAAATCCTCTGTCTTCTAGGTGAAATCCACAGGTAATTATACATGGGGCAAATATGGGCTGGGGCACAGAGAGGCCAGCAGAAGAGTTTGGCTTAGGTCTGTTTATACTGGAAAATCCCCTTCTAAGGCTGTACTGTTAATTCTTCAAGGGGAGGGGAGGGGTCATGGGGAAACTCCCCTCGTTGGAGGCAGTAGCTGACGGGAACAGTGATTTCACAGTGAGGCTTTTCCAGCTAAGCATCAGGTGGAAAAGTAACCAGCCTTAAGTGGGGGTTTTCAGACTGGACAGGGGCACGATGAACTGAGAGCTTTTACCCACAAATGAAAATGATGTGGCCTTATTTACACAATGAGGTATGGGGAGCAATGCCCGAGCACACTGATGATGAATTTATATGCCCTTCAGTGACATGGTATTTTAATTTATACAACTTTCCTCAGTTTGGCTGCATTGGACCAGACCTCCAGGAGATGTGAATCTGTCCAACCCCATTCAAGTGGAGCCCATTTACTCCAGCTAAGGTTCTAGCCCACATCTTCTGGAATTTAAAGAAATTGGCCCCCAACCATGTTCTCCCATTGCAGTAGCTTGATAGCTCAGAAGGTTTACTGTGAGTCACACTGACATTATTTTGCTTCTGTAAGAGAACTCCATGGCATCCCCCTCTGACACATGTGATGACATTCCTTTGTTTTGGCTTTGATATCATAACACTGTCTTCACATACTTGCCCTGATCTTATTGTGACAAGGTCAAGTCCCATTCAATTCAAGAGGAAAGCATTAATACTGAGGTGAAAAACCTCTGGTATTAATTAAGCTCTGAGTAGTAACTTCAGGCATATGCTGCTGTCCTTATTTGTTGCATGTAAAATACTTCAGCCAACACAATTGGTCCATGCTAATGGTCCATGCAGTGCTAATTTTAGTTCTAAATAATATGTGTACTTGAATGATTGCTGGGCTGGATAAAAGAAGAAAAAAACAGATATAAAATCTGAACTGTGCTCAAAAGTAAGACCAGAAGTAGAAGGGAAAGATGTCCAACAAGCAGCCTTGCAATACAACACAGCTGAATGGGAAAATCTTTTGCTGAAATTATTTTTGGGGGTGAAAAGTAAGGTTTTAAGTCAGCTATATCTTTATGTAAATTTGAACTTTTTATTCAGAAACCCAAATCTCAAGTATTTCAGCTGAAACACAGTTTGATTGCAATATGGTTCCTGTTTCTTGGAACCCCATCAGACTATCAAGAATCTTGCCAGCTTTTAATGTAACATAATTGCTGACTTGCACAATTTGCTAGTGTTATTGTAATATCAAGCAATTGTTATTTTGTACTGTACTCAGGCAACAGGGATAGTGAGCACATCCTGAAGTATATACATGGGGACATACAGTGCCTGGTAGCTATTTCCCTTAGTATTTAGTATAACAAAGTATAGAGACTGCAGTGCAGGGAGAGGAATGACGTGCCTGCGGTCCTAAATGAGACCTGCTGTACATTCGGAATGTAACAGGATCCCAGGCTGATGGGCTGTTTCCCTGAGCTGGAGAACCCCTGGTCAGCTCATGGTCCCATTTACTGCTGCCTTCTTTCTCCCTAAGGAAGAAGTAAACCAATCTCTGTTTTTTCTCACCTTGGGGACTAATATTAATATGGATGCCACACCTTTCAACCAGGCTTTTCCAGCCAGAGAGTTCTCAGAGATAAGGAATCCATAGACATTATCTGTCTGTAAGGATATGTGTAACAGGCTTTCTTAAGGCTGACAGAAATCCGGAGTTTCTGGTTCTCGAGAAACCAGAGGAAACTACTTTTTCTTTCCTTTTTTAGTGTCAGGTGTTCAGCAGTTCAGCAGCGGCTCTGGGGTCTGGGAACTGCTCCATTTCCCTTCTGCTGCATTTCTGCCGAGGCCCGTTCTTTCATGCCGTGCTGACTCTGGTGGCAAAGTGAACATTACCCCTGGTTCTCCAAAGCTTTCTGTAGTGAGCATCTCAGCTAGGAGCAGTTATCATCATCATACGTCTGGACTGGTACTGAGACTTCTGAAAGGCTAAACTGTGATTTAGTTTGAAACAAAACTGCTAACAAGGGCCTAAACAAAGATGTTGTCTAAAGCACTGGATAAGTGTCAAATGCTTTGAAGGTTTTGTTTTAAACATAGTAGGTATTGTAAAATGTTCTTGTTACTTACTGCTATCAGATGCAGCAGTACAGATTTTAGAGGCACTGAGTGTCCTAAATTGACCTAAAATTGTTTTATTCTGCATAAACATGTCATGATTTTTAAAGAACTTAGGCTCTTTCACGGACAGAAACTTGGAATTTCTCCCCTCAAACAGTACAAAGCTTTCTATTGTGAGCTCTGACACGTCAGGAAATATTGGATCTCAGACTTACCATTCTTCAAGACTGAATATTGTGTATTCTGTTGCTCTGAAGATTGTAGTTTTACAGAGATGTTACCGCTAAGGAAGAATGCGTGAATCGCTGTCACTTGGGCACATGTCTAGAGATACATCTTCGTGGAGGTCTAAAGGAGGAATACTGAAATCTGTTTCCTTACTCTGCTTGCCATAAGGAGGGTGAAAATTACCTTGACGAGAGGATATGAAGAACTTCACAAGGCTGGTCTAAAAATGAGCTGCAAGACAGAGCAACAAGTCCTTTAGTGAACCTATGCCATCTCCAAACGGCAAAAGACAAAATTCTTTACTGTTGCCCCAACACAAAGAAATATGTGTCTGGACATATTAAACACCAGCTACATCTTCCTGCAAAACTGACTGGGAAAGGGAAGAGGAAGAAATGGAAAATCCAATGCTGCTTTCAAAGTAGCTATTTGACAAAGATGCACAAAAATTTAAAGGAGAGGTAAAAAGCCCTCAGAGCATTGCATGCCTCTGGGTGAGACTGGGAAACAACCGCAGGCTCCTGGGCTAGCCTGCTGCAGGTACATTGACCCTTTTGCCTAAGATGTATTTCATTAGTTTATCTCAGGGAGGATGGGCTGTTAAATAATTCAAGCTGGATAAGATTTGCTGCAATGGAAAACTTGTATGCCTCTATGCCTGTCTAGCTGAAAAACCATTAGCAAAAAGAGATCAGCACAACATTGTTGAAAACTGGACTGTAAACCTAAGAGGAGAAAATACAGCTGGATTTGAAACTACATTTTAATTTGCCACACTTCTAAATAATTCATTGTACATCTCACAATATATTGAAATTAAAACCTGAAGTATGACATACAGTAAATAATTCAGAAAGGCTCTTTCATCAAGTGTGAGCTAGGTTATTGATACTTCATTTTAGTTAGATAGACAGCAATGTCAGCTCCTGCAGGGATCTCTCTGCTGACGGCTTTTGCTGGAGTTGGTACTGGTGAATCCTTCGTAGGCTTCAGCCTTGCAGCTGCCCGTGTGCATGCTCAGCACTAGGCTGCAGGGCAAGTCGTGAGCCAGACCGTGCTGACATGCAGCACTGTGCCCCTGATAGAGGGCAGGCACTTGTGTGGCACTACACCTCAACTCGTCCCTGCAGCTTTGGGATGTGGCTGCCTGAAGAAGATGGGGCCATGCTGGGAAGTGTCCAGAGCAGTGCTTTTGGTGGATGTGCAACCTGCTTTGAAGCTGGAGTGCTCCTCTGCAACTGCTGCTCCGGGGGGGGGAAGAAAGTCTTTCAAAAGCAGGAGAAAGGAGGCCTTAATTACTTGACAAAACCAAATATTGACATTTCCTGCATGTTAAAACTTTCATTCTCAAACCATTGATAAGGAAAAATATTTTCAAGCTCAAAACAAATTCTGAGGGTAGAGCATGAGAGTCAGGGGAGGCTGTCTTTAAAGAATGGATTCTGAATTTTCTTGTCACGTTTTATCAAGGGCTAGTCCCAGAAATGCCAAGGTCTTGTAACAAATGTATTCAGGATGGTCTTCAGCTGCTTTGAGTCAGCATAGTTTCAGCTGAGCTCTGTAGGTTCTCCAGACTGACTTCCTATTTCTCTCCAAGACTTAAAACGGAAGCTCTAAAACATTGTCAGCAAAAGTGGTACTAAAACAGAAAGTGTTCTGTATTATACTGATGCACAATCAGACAGAAAGAAGCTCTGTGTTGCCATAGAAAAATCTAGGTCTGTATCTATGATCTGATTGCGATTATTAGCAAACTTCACTCCAGACATAAAAACCATCCATAGAGGCAGTAAAGAACATTTGTAGACCTTCAGGTGGGCACAGGAAATTGAGCTTCTAATATGGTGACACCTGGGCAATAAAAAGGAGAAATGAATGTCTTGAAATCTGAAACAGTCCATCTTCCTTCCCTCACTCAGAACTCCTTGATCGCTCTCAGGTCTTAATGGGACACAGTGTGCTGGGAACAAATGTGCAGTGAGAGCCAGGTAATACAGCGGGAGGTGACACCATGCCCAGAGAAATGTCTACATGAGGTCTGTGTGTGGCTGATGCTCGTGGAGTGTGGAAGTACTGTCTTACCCCATCCTTTACTTTCTGCATCTGTATGTCCATGGGTTGAAGGTGTTTCTTGCTGCACAGAAAGCAGTGGCTTCAGCCCCCCCTCATGTTGGGAAATTGTTTCAGGGTGTTTCAAATCATTCTGATTAATGCTTCTCTTGGCAGGGAGGGCTGGAAACTGTTTTAAGACACATCTACTGGTTCTGTCATCCTGGTGTGAGGGACTGCCTGGGGTAAGGGTTGTTTTGGCATGGGAATGTGAGTGGGTTTCTTCTGATCATGCCTGTGCTTCGTCTTAACTAACTGCGTTTTGTTCAGCATGGCAGGGAACCGTGCATGATCCTTTGCTGTGATCCCTAGCAAAAGCCAGATACCTATAGTTTAAGTATCACCCAAATCTCCACGGAATCACAGAATCACCAAGGTTGGAAAAGACCTCTAAGATCATTCAGTCCAACTGTCTACCTACCACCGATATTTCCCACTAAGCCATGTCCCTCAGTACAACATCTGAACACTTGTTGAACACCTCCAGAGATGGTGACTCCACCACCTCCCTGAGCAGCCCCTTCCAGCACCTCACCACTTTCTCAGAGAAGTATTTCCTAACGTCCAGCCTGAACCTCCCCTGGTGCAACTTGAGGCCATGATGTTTAGGGTTTCTTCTGGGGGAGTGCTATGGTTCATGAAGATGTAGTCTGCCAGCATGCAATGAGAGAGAGTCATAGCTCTGGGTGTAACAACTTCTGTGAGATCAGGTAGGGAATCTGGTCTGGAGGTGGCCACTGAACCCATGTGTCTATGGCAATGCCCATCAGGTCACTGGTGCAGGAGAATGCCATCTCTTTGCTGAGCCCATGATGGCAGGCTGACCTTTTCCAGTGATGGGACTTGTTCCGTGCAATTCTAAGCTGATAGGATGCAACTAGAAAAGCTGTCAGTGGGAGACACAGCACAGCATGAAAGGTGTGCAGGGCCAAGGATCCAGCTCTACGTTATGTTTCTACAACTCGGCATCAAGTGGCACTGAAGCACTTTCTGCTCTGTGGTGACTCTCAGTGGCCCCTCAGAAGTGCCTCCATCTACACACACATTTTTCTCTCTGGCTGACTCGCTTGGCTGCTGCAGGGATCCAGCTGGCACTGCTCTGAAACTCTTTTCACCTTCCATGCGCTCTATCATTGCTTCAAAGCCTGCTGCTGCAGAAGACCTCAACTTCAGGAGAATTTCAGTGAGATCATCAAACTTTTGCTTTATAGGCTTTTCTCCGCTTTGCTTACTTTAATGGTGCTGCTGCTGCTGCAGTTGGTGCAGATTACACAGGCAGCACTTGCAGGGAGACTGAGGCACCCAGTGAGAAACATCAGCTTGGAAAAAGCACTCCTGTCCATACATCTTTGGTCCTCCTCCCCCCATCCTCCCTTGAGTGTGTCATTCTTACTTGGAAAAAAAGAAAGGGAGGGGGAGGGGAAAGCTTTGAAGGCTTAAATCTCAGATGTGAGCTTACTTGAGCTTTTATTGCCTTTTTTCATCCCAAAAAGCTCATGTTCACTCAAAATGGCAATTACTTGAATCTAATTGGAACCATTTTCTGTAGCTCCAGACTCATTGCTTGATCTCAATAATAAATGAACTTACCAAATATTTTTGTTACTAAAGGAATTGTAGTTGGGCAGGCTACATCATCAATCACAATTTCTTTTTGTAGGCTTAATATGAACCTCATTTGATTTTGAACAAAACAACGTTAGCTAAAATGTTAGCTACTGTACCTTTGGCTGAGCCAGGGAAGGGATTGTGGCTCTTCCAGATTTGGGAATTTGTTTACAAGTAAAGGATTTGAACTGAGATTTTAATTACTCAAAGAATTTACATTTAATTCAAATATAAATGCAAAGAATTTGTTTGTAATGTGGCAGTTCCAACCAAAATCAGGCTGCTGTTACCCAAAGTGCTGTGTGCACACCCTGAGAAGGGATTTCTGCTCAGCCAAACCTGCTGTGGGAACCCGCTCACTGCAGGAGCATTGATTTTGGCAGAGGAGCTGCAGTGAGGTGCTGGAGCCCAGGAGGAAAAGGAGGGAAAGGTCCTTCATTTCTTGGGCGGATTGGCCACTGGAAATGAAAAGCCTGCATCTAGGCAAGGTGATATTGAGCTGCAGCAGGGATGGGAGAAGTGCTTCACCTTGGTTATGCAGAAGCCTCAGGAGCAGTGATTAAGGCAGTGATTAAGCAAAGATCACTGATAGCTCAATTTTCCAGTGCAGAGCTCCATAAGCTTTGGCAAAGCTGTGCACAATTTGCGGCACTGCTGTAAATATTCTCTCTCTTGGACAGTCTCCATGCACAGTTGGTTCAAGCAGTCCTGGGACCTGTTTTTATTCCATCATTTAAGACTGAAGGAATGGCATTAAAAATGCCTTTGTAGTAGTGGGGCTAATGCAGGGATTGCCAGCAGTAATCACACTGCTCTTGAGGGACACTGAAAAACCCAAATTCTCTGAACACGATGGGGATGTTCCTACTGATGTTCTATGGCTCTGCTTAGAAGTGTTGATGCAGATGATCACTATGTTGCAGTTGAGGTGTCTCCTCTTCCTGTTGTGCTCTGGGAAGGCCACAGAGCAAATCAGAGGTTGAAAAGATTGGGTTAGACTTTTAGATGTCTGCTGCAACAGCTGACATCTTTTGTACTGGGACCAACAACACAACAATATCAGCACATCTCCTTGAGTTACTCAGGCACCCTGCACGTGTGACTTACCTGCAGGATGCAGAATTCAGGTAGCTTACTGCACCAGGATGGTTTCCCATGGGCAAGGAAACCAAACAGTGCAATGAAGTCTCATGCAGATGGTTTCTTGCAGCTTTACCAAATGTTAAGCACAGTGTGACTGAGGAGCACACAGCAGGCCAGCATAGGGCCCATGTGCTGCTTGAGCAAAATCTCACCAAGTTCCATGCTGCCTGTAAGCTGCCCTAGCTCTTCTATACAGAGAGTTCAATCCTTGAACCTACAGGTCTTGTTAAATGTGGGAGAGACATTCCAGGTAGGAGTCATCACTGTAATTCAGTCTAGAGGGTTTTTTTTATTTCTAATGAAATTAGAATTCATTATTTCTAGTGTAAGCAAACATGTAAAATAATGTGTACAGCTGCCTGGGCACACATGGCAATGAGATGCAGATGACATTTCCACAGGCCAGCTGTGAAATCACTTTGGTTTAAGGGAAAACCTCTATTTTATCTGATCTCTTTATGCTTTCATTTGGAGAATTTTTGCTTTTTTGTAGCTTTGACCTGTCTAAATCCAGCTTGTTTTATTGGAATGTGTCCAGTATTGTAAATGAATGGAAGGAAAAAATAATATTTACATATTATTGCAGAGGTATGTTTCTTTAATCTATCAAGGTTCCTTATTATTAACATCTGATTCTAGAAGTTGTTTAGAGAAAAAAATGGATACAAAACACTCCAGTTTTTATTTTGCAAGGAAACTGTTTTCCTACCAGCTGCAGAAATCAATGTCATGTTTAACTTCATAACTTGCAATTTCAGTTTTCCATTGGTATGGAGAGAGTGGCCCTAATTTTTCAATGATTTATTCATCAGATTAATTTTTTGATCATTGGAGTTCTTCCTGGGCTGTGTGAGCATCAGAACCAACACTTACAGAATTCATTCCATCGGTGTAAAATGAATGGAGTTGTTCTCAGTGTTGTTCTCACAATGATCCCAGTTCTGCTGGCTGTCTGTCCTGGGCACAAAGAGGGGCAGGAGAAATCTGGAGAGGTTCTTCTCCTTCCTGAAAGCTCAGGGGCTGTTGGGGATGCAATCAGGGGGGTGAGATGCATGCAGGAAAGCAGGTGAGAAACACAGAGGTGCAAAACAAGTGGAGTTTTATCCATGGTTCCCCAGCTGAGCTGCACTGTTCTGGAGGTGATGGCACACTGTGCAAGGGAATTCACTGTGCCCCTCTGCTGTGGTGGCTGACCCAGCAGGGGAACAAACAGGTATGTCAGTACTGAGACAGGTATCTTCATTGTCCCAGCTGAGGTTGCAAAACACGCTCTCCCCAGCACAGATGGTCTCACAACGCCAGAGCTTTTCTCTGTTGTTGAATGAGGTGATTTTATTCCTGCTAGAACTTAAGGTTTTCAGTACAAACTACAAACAAGGCGCTGCAAGAATTCATCAGGAAACTGTTGCATAGATTTGGTATTGGGATTTTCAAAAATGTCTGCATGAGCCGACTGCTTACGTCTCGCTGAAGTTTTAGGAATTTCTGTCTCTAACCTGATTATGCATCCTCGAAAATCTTAGTGTGACCTATATAGGTCTTTGGGCTTCTGTATACCTCTTAAAAAACAGTCTTTCACTGAAACTGCTTTTCCCCTTGTGTAAAACATGAGGGGTTGTTGATCTTCCCCCTTTTGGAGAACGGTGGGAAGAAAAAGTACTGTGATGTCCAGGCTGCAGACGTGCCAGGGATAGATGTAAAACAATTCAACATGTGCTGCTTATTATTAGTTTCTGCAGTTTGGAGTGTTCTTTTAGGATGGCTGCAAAGGGACTGATGCAGCATCAGAGCAGACAAGGGCCTGGGGACAATCCAAGGATGTTCTCCAAAGACCCTCCATTTGTAACTCCTGTAACACACAATCCAAAGGAGTACAAGTTAAGGGGTGGTGTCTGAATGGAGACCTGTTGCTGTCAGAGCTTCTCTGAAAACTGAGCAGAGGTGGAAACAAGGGAAGTGATTGAAAGGAACTCACAAATAGCTTTACTCCCAGCATGAAGCAGGTGCAGCAGCTGATTGCTTGTGCTGAGCACATGCCACAGGCCAGGCACAAAGCTTTACTATTGCTTTCTGTAGTTCTGTCTAGTTCTAAGAGGATATTTAAAATTGGAATGATAATGACCTGAGAAAACATGACTTTAGACTAGAAAATAAAATTGCAAGCATTCATTATCAAAAGCATACTGGCAAAGAAGTGTTAGAGAACAAGAATGCCTGATGATGCAATGTTTTTCATCCTGCGACTGAGTACAGAAAACCTTTTCATATGCCCTAAATCTGCAGCTACAATAAAGCCTTCATACAGACAATCTGCTTAAACAGAACGTCACGCTTGCCTTTATTTTATTTTAATTGCAAAACATTATCCAATTTCACTGCTCAAGTATGCACTTCTTAAGGCAATATGCGTAGCTTTATATTATCCTCCATTTTACTTGACGTCAGTATCTATTCAGTGATGAAATCATAAGCTCCTGAAGTGGCCCATCTATGACGCAGCCATTTCTCTTTTATGTGGCGGAACACCCTCACCTTGTTTTCTTCCTACCAGGACTTATGTAACTTAAAAAGCCTTCTTTGCTCTGAGTCTTCTGGCTGGAATAGTCAGCATCATGGTCTCTTCATATGTGTGAACTTGTTCCACCAAAACCAAAAGGAATTTCTCCACTAAGTGAGATGGAGCTGTGGGATTCTGGATATTTCATATTTCTTATTGGCATTCACGTACTATATAGCCCCAAATAATAGCAATGCTCAAGTCTTAGCCCCTTTCCTAACGGGACTTGTGGTGATCCGTAAGGGTCTGCAGAATCATCCCCATTTCAAAGGAGGGAAAAGTGAGGCATGAAGGGGGAGAAAGGGGTATTCACCGCTAAGACAAGGAGTGAGGTGTCCTGAATCCTTGTCAGTTCACCGCCTACTGCGCCTCCCCAGTCTGACAGTCCACATCCTGAAGGTAATTAAATACATATAAATCATAGAATCATAGAATGGTTTGGGTTGAAAAGCACCACAGTGATCATCTAATTTCAACCCCCCTGCTGTGTGCAGGGTCGCCATCCACTAGACAGGCTGTCCAGAGCCACATCCAGCCTGGCCTTGAATGCCTCCGGGGATGGGGCATCCACAACCTCCTTGGGCAACCTGTTCCAGTGCTTCACCACCCTCTGTGTGAAAAACTTCCTTCTAATATCTGATCTAAACCTCCCCTGTCTCAGTTTAAAACCATTTCCCCTTGTCCTATCACTATAAATGATGATGGTGCCCAGGAATCTCTCAGGTGATGTTATTCTCCAGGCCATCCAGAGGTGTTACAGCTTTTTTCCACTTCTTCAGGATAATAAGTACTGTTGAAATACTTGATTTTGAAATTAGGAGCATCTGTAGCATAAAGAGGAAAACAGGGGAAAAAAGGTTATCCTTTTTTCCTCTTTCTCCAACAATCATATGAGTTACAAATGGTAGGAATTGATTTTGAAAGTATGAAAGTTGCACAGCCGTGGGAGCTCTAACAGTGATAGGAGCAACTTCTATCATTCATTAGCACTAGAAACATCTTTGAAATGTAGAAAACACTCTGCGCTGTACTTCCTGATAAGTTCCAATTTTCTTCCTACTATGATGGAAAGAGAGCCAAGATTTGATGAATGAAATTGAGACTCACTGTGAAACAGAGCAACAGCTTTGATGAGCTGCCAGATTCCAGCAAAGGTGAATAAGAAAGAAAAAGGCATTTCTGAATAAAATGCCTTTCCCTTCTTCAGAAACAAATCATCGTCTTATAAATTACCCTCTCGAGTGAGAATCCATCCTTCGTGGAACGGGAGACAGACTGCAGAGCAGAGACAATTGGTGGATGTTAAAGACAAACTACCAAAAGACAAATGCATCTTGAGAAAACAGCATGAAGTCGTATTTTCAAGAATGACCACACATCATATTTGCACAGATGCCAACGGGGAACCGAGTTGAGAAATGGAAGAGCTTTCAGATAATCTCTATCCTTTAAGAAGCCAAAACCTCAACATCACTAACACATCTGAACTCATTTTCAGAAGCCACGCCCCTCACATTTGATGCTGCATCACGTGCATTTTTCATGCTTCAGCATAGGTTTCTCTTAAAAGGTTTACTCACTGCAATGTACAAAATATATTAAAACAAACCCTCAGTACAATTAATATGTCAGGTCAAAAGCTGACTATATCTGTGGAAATTGGCCTAAGAGAAGGGCTTCGTGTTGGTCTAACAGGTCAGCTGAAGTCAGCGGTAGAACTGTTGAACAGCAGTGTGCACAGAGCAATATGTGTGTTTCTGCAGACCTGCCCTCTGACTGGACCAGGAACTGGAGTGTTTTGTTAGTGACCGTGAGTTCCAACTCGAGGTCCCAGCAGCATTTCCCATTGAAATCTTCCAGCTGGCTTCTGCGCACTGCAACATTGGCACTGGTCACAATTAAACAAGGACAGAAGAAAGACACTACCTGGTGGCACTACAGAAATGCAATTTGATGTAGTATTAGAAAGAAGAAAGCACTGTGGGGAAGAAGACTTTCTTCTTACCTCCCCAGGCTTGAAAAACAGATCTCACCGGGTTGTAAAAACCTATCTGTCTGTGGGTACTTTATTTTACTAAGAAAACCCAACAGTGCATAAAGTTGACATCAGCTGCAATTGGGCACCTGCAAAGGAGCACCTGGATCTGAAACCCTAGAAGCAGGTGCCTTTAGCTGAATACTCACTGGCACAGAAGAAGCCCACACCAAACCACAACAACACTGAAGCAAGGAGAAAAAAGAAAAAGAAAAAAAAGGAAGAAAGAAGGAAAAGTAACAGGGTGTGGATGTGCAGAAATTAATCCAGTCAACTATACAAAGTTCAGGAGTATGGAAATGAAGTTTCACAATTTCAGATCTGTATGGTCCGGTTTCCTAAAGCCCAATGTCTGTATCAGATCTCTTCAGCACGAGTGCTGGTTTCTCTGTCAGGAGTGGAGCTGATGCACCAGCTCTATCTGAAGGGTAGCTTCAGGGAAGCTGAAGGGTAGTATGAGAGTGCTGCTGTGGGAGACCAGGGTGAGGTGAACCTTCTGCAGATACGCTGCTTGCCTCCTCATGTTCATGGAATCCAGGAGGGACTGTGGGACCAGGAACTACGGTTTGCCTTTAGTTTTATTAGCTCAGGCTCACAGTGCACAGCTGTAGGGGTGGGAATGGGCCAAGGGCGTTGTGCCTGCTTCAGAGGCTCCTTCTCCAGGCTCATCACCCGATAGAGGATCTCCTGCAGACAGTGCTGCGCTGGGCACTCAGCACAGCTTCTGCTCCAGGCACAAGCACAGGCATCGAAGCAAGAAATGACTTTTTCTTGGCATGACCCACTACAGAATTGAACTGGGATGGCAATTAGAAGTTGAAGTGCACATTTAATGCTGGCGATGTGTAAACTACATTGCCATTGTTATTTTAGTGCTGATTTACATAATTGGCATAGTGGCATGCTGCTTGCACCTTGTTCGTGGTGAAGACTGACAGGAAGTCATAAAACTAAACATATATTTGCTCTGAAATGCAATGAAAAAGTTGCAAAACTTTTGAGGGCCTTTACCACGCCATGTGTGCCCTGCAGCAGCAAGCGAGGGTCAGGTGAAGGAACTTGGGGAGCAGCAGGACCAAAGGGACTCTCCTGGCTCCATAGTTACACCAGCACAGGGCCGGAAGTCCCCACTTGGGCACTGTCCCAGGGCACAGCTGCAGCTGAAGAGAAGGCAGGAGAAGGGACCTGTCCTAGTGCAGATGTTGTGTCGTGCCCTAAGTCAAGATGGAGGGAGAAGGTCACTCCAAAAGGAAGAGCTGAGAATGGAGGTGTCAAGGTTGTTGTCGCTTTAGATTCTCATCCGCAGTATTTTAGGTTTGGCTATGGCTTCCCTGCAAATGAAGTCCCTGAGAAATATTTGTGACCTCACAGGCAGTGACCCGCACGGGGCTCCAAATCCTGCGACGGCCCCGGCGGTAGGTGCCGCACAGCCGCGCGGAGGGGCCGCGTCCCACGCAGGCGGACGAAAGCCGGGGCAGAAGCCGCCCCCGAGCACGGTGCCGCGGCGAAGCGCAGAGCGGCAGCGAGGAGCGGGCAGGTGCGGAGCGGGGCCGCGGGCGGGGAGCGCCGCGCCGCCGCCACTGGGGGGCAGCCACGGCTCAGGAACGCGCCGCGGCCGTGCGGGCCGGGCCGGGGCCGGGGCACGGGGCAGCGTCCCGGGTGCTCCTGCCGCACCCCGACGGCGGCAGAGCGGGGAGCGCGGCTCCCAACCCGGGACCGGGCACCGCGGCGGTGAGGCGCGGGATGGGCGCGGCTCCGCGCTTCGGGAGCGCCGCCGAGGGCTCGGGGTCGGCTCGGGTGGGGTGGGGTCGGGTCGGGTCGCGCGACCCAGCGCTCGGCCCCCGCGCGGGCGGGCGGGCGGACGAACGCACGCACAGACGGACGGGCCGGAGGCCGCCGCGGCGCTGCCGGGCGAGGCAGGGAACGGGCGAGGGAGGAGGGAGAAAAGCGGCGAGGGAGGGAGAGAGGGAGGCGGCGTCTCCTTTAAAAGCCGTGCGGGGCCGCGGCCCGCTCCCACAGGGCGGCTGTGATTGGCGCGGGCCCGCGAGCCTCCGGGGTCGTGACATCGGCGCGCAACAAAAAGCCGCGGCGGCGTTCGGCCGCCCCCGTGCATGGTGCGGCGCGGGCGGGACGGGCGCGCGCTCGCAGCGCTGTCCCCGGCGCTCCTCCGCGGTGCTCCACGCCCTCCGGAGGGTTGTGTTGTTTTTTGGTTTTTTTTTTTTTTTTTTTTTTTTTTTTTTTTTTTTTTGTATTGTAGGTTTTTATTTTGTTCTCCTCCTTTCTTTTTTCAAGGGAGCGGAGCAAAGCGAAGCCGAACTCCCCTCTTCATGTCGCTGCGGGACTCCCGGTAAATATCCGTCCGTCCGGTGCGGGTGATGCGAAGGACGCTCGCGAAAGGCGCCGTTCCGCTCCGTAACGCATAGCACCCACTCGCGGGCGGGCACGCGCGCACCGAGAGGAGGACGAAAAGGAAGCGTCGACTTTTCGACCGCCGCTTTCCGAAAGGAGAAGCTTTCTCTCGGCGGAGACCTTCCTTCTGCCTCCTGCCCCGCCGCCGAAGGCATGTTCCCGAGGCGCTCCGCACCGCGGGGAGCTCCCGCTTTCCGCCCAGCAGCCGCAGAGGAGCAGCAGCAGCGCGGTTCGGAGTAACTCCAAGTGATGCGGGGACCACAGCCCGAGAGCAGCACGCGCTCCTGCAGACGCCAGCCCCGCCGCACTCAGGTACGGCCCTGCGGCCGCTGAACGCCGTCTCCGCAGGATGACTCCGTGCGCTCCGCAAGAGAGGGGGGACGGGACGCTGAGCGTGTTCGGAGAGCGTGTAGCGATCCTTATCCCGCGCGGAATTTCGCGGGGGAGAAGAGCGTCCCGCGACTCCTGCTCGGGACGGAGCGCGATCGGCATTTTTTTTCTTTCCTTTTTTTTTTTTTCTCCTCCTCTTTCCACGCCGGGAGAGAGGGGCCCTCCTCCCTGCGCACGGGGAAGCCGCGGCTGGAAAGCCGGCCCCGGGCCCCGCGCCGTGCACGGCCGGGAGGTCCCTCTCCCACCGCCCCGTCCCTCTCCACCCCCGTCCCCTCGGCGGGGGGCCGCCGCGGCGCACACCTGCGCCAGCCGAGGGCAGCGCTCTGGCCGCCCGCGCCCCTTCCCCTCGGCCCCCAGCGGCCCTGCTCGGCCCGCCCGGCTCCCTTTGATCCCCCGCCGCGGGGTTTTCGTGCCGCCGCGCACCTGAGCCCCGACGGGGCCCCCTCCGCGCCGTCCCGCGCGCCATGGGCCGGCAGCCACCTGCGGAGCGGCCCCGGCCGCCCCCCGCCTCGCGGCGCGCTCCCCCGGCGCGGTGCCCGCGCTGACCGCCTCCCATCGCCTCCTCCTCCGCGCAGGTCGACCATGGTTGCCGCCACCCGCTCCCTCCTGGCGCTGCTGCTCTGCCGGGTGCTGCTGGGCGGCGCGGCCGGCCTCATGCCGGAGGTGGGACGGCGGCGCTTCAGCGAGCCGGGCCGCGCCGCCTCGGCCGCGCAGCGCCCCGAGGACCTCCTGGGCGAGTTCGAGCTGCGCCTGCTCCACATGTTCGGGCTGAAGCGGCGGCCCAGCCCCGGCAAGGACGTCGTCATCCCCCCCTACATGCTGGACCTTTACCGCCTGCACGCCGGCCAGCAGCTGGGTTACCCGCTGGAGAGGGCCGCCAGCCGCGCCAACACCGTGCGCAGCTTCCACCACGAAGGTAGGGGCCAAGGGACGGGCAGAGGAGCGGGAGGAGAGCGAGGGAGGGCCGGAGGAGGGGCGGCGGGGCGGGCTCCGCGCTTCGGAGGGGGTCGCGGGTGCGTTTCCAGAGTCCCCCGCGGGCTCCGGCGCTGCCGGCGGGAGGCTCTCGTCGCGCTCTGCCGGGCGCGAACGGAGCGATCCCTAGGCGGGCTTTCTTTGGGCGAGGCGGAACGCCGAGGAAAGCGTCCCCCGAGCCGCGGCGAAGGTTCCTAATCCCTTATCTAAATCCCCGTGGGAGATGGGCGAAGCGGTCCGGTGCGGCCTTTCCCCGACCGCCGTCGAGCGGAGGAGCGGCGGAGCGCGGAGCCGCGCCGCGCGCCCGGAGGTAACGCTCCGGCGTGGAGCTCCGGCCGCTGGCTGCCCGTCCGGGGGGCCGTTCCCAGCGAGCGGCTTCCACGGCCGAGATCGCTGCCGCGTGGGGCCCGCGGAGCCGTCGGTGCGCGCCGCTGCTGCGCTCTGCAGGAAACGTTTCCCCGGGTGTAACCTTCACTGGCCGTAGTCTCTGGCGCTGGCACAGGGCGGCTCTGCTTTAAAGGGAATGAAAAGGCGGTCGCCCCGCGCTCTTCAGGTGGAACTGTGCTAAGAAAAGAAACGCGCTTGGACCTAATTGGACGGAGTTGGCCCCGGTGCCGTTTGGCGGTGAATTTCAGTGGTGAAATGTAACTTGCTGTAGTGGGGAAGTAAACAGCAGTGACACATGGCTTGTTCCTTGTAAGCCCGTGCGTGGCAGGCAAGGCGCTGAGCAGGAGTGGAGCTGAGGGGCATAGAGTGTAACTTGTAGGCAGACAGAATGGTGTTGGAAGCAGTGGTGTTGCAACAAAGTCCTTGACATAGAAGCTGTCCTCCGGTTTTCACAGACTGGAGATGAAAATCACCGTGACTCCATTTTTCCATTGAGTTCTCGCTGTTGGTTCATGACTTCATTAAAGCAGGAGGCTGTGCTGGGAGCGCTCGCACATCTGCATATTTACAAACGCCAGGCTGGTCCCAAAGCGCTGCAAAGCTGAGCCCTGCCTGATGTGGGAAGTCGTGCTGGAGCCAGCAGGGAATGGCACAAGGCTAAGAACTGCTCACATCAGTGCCAGCTTCCCTTCAGAAAGTGAATGGATCCCCAGGATGCTGAGTAGCAAAGTGGAAAAACCAGGATTTCAGAGAGATTTCTGTGGGCAAACAGCATTTCTTCTATTTCTGCAGCAAAAACAGTGTAGTGGCCCTAGATACGTAGTGCTTCCTCTGAAGTTCAATTCCCGTGTCTGTTGGCTGAAAAGGAAAGATGGCACGGGACTTAGGAGTTGGTTTGGTTGCTAAAAACGTGTTGTTCCCTTATCCGTTTAGCATCCATCCATTCTAGCAGCTAGACCCATTCTCACAGTTCTTTGGACCGCATACTGAGGTGTGCTTGCAAAGTGCCCTTATAGGCGTTGAGGTCGCTGCGTCTAGTTAACATATGCAAATCCCTGCATTAAAATTGAGTAAATTACTGAAATTGTGGAGTACTGTATTTTAGAGTGGAGCTTAAGGGATTGATGCTTGAGCCACATTCTTGAAAAATGCAGAAATGCAGCAGTTCCCCTTAAATCCTCGGTTGGTTTTAATGATTCTCATCAGACCTCCGCTAACTGTAGTGCTCGAGTTTTCTCACTGGTGTCCTTGAATTCCAACGTGATGCTTCATGTTTCTCAGCACTCGTAATGACTACCTGGAATGCAGAGAGCACCGGTATTCCATCAAAGTGCATGACAATGAATGAAGCGTTCTTAACTTCATGCTGTACATGCTTGCGTAAATAAACAGAAAGATGAGGGAGGCTGTGCTTTCCGCCTGGAAGTCTTTCAGGTCTTGTTTGTCGCATGCCAGCAGCACGTATCTGAGTGGTTTGGTTGCTTGTCTCAGTTCCTAACTTTTTTTTCTCTCTCCCTCTGCTCCCTGCCCCCTTCCCTTCCCCCCCCCCCCCCCCTCCTGTTTAATCAAATTAGAAGTTTTGGAAGAACTGCCAGAAACAAGTGGGAAAACAGCACGACGTTTCTTCTTTAATTTAACTTCCATCCCTAATGAGGAGTCTATCACCTCAGCTGAACTCCAGATTTTTCGGGAGCAGGTGCACGAAGCCTTTGAGAGCAACAGCAGCTACCATCACCGTATTAATATTTATGAAATTATAAAACCAGCCACAGCCACCTCTAAGGACCCTGTCACAAGACTTTTGGACACCAGGTTGGTGCACCATAATGCGAGTAAATGGGAAAGTTTTGATGTAACGCCAGCTGTTTTGAGGTGGATTGCACACGGACAACCTAATCATGGGTTTGTGGTGGAGGTGGTTCACTTGGACAAAGAGAACAGTGCCTCCAAGAGGCACGTTAGGATTAGCAGGTCTTTACATCAGGACGAAGATAGCTGGTCTCAGCTCAGGCCGTTGTTAGTGACGTTTGGGCATGATGGCAAGGGACACCCGCTTCATAAAAGAGAAAAGCGTCAAGCGAAACACAAACAGCGTAAACGCCACAAATACAGTTGCAAAAGGCATCCGTTGTATGTGGACTTCAATGATGTGGGGTGGAATGACTGGATTGTTGCCCCGCCGGGGTATAGTGCCTTTTACTGCCATGGGGAATGTCCTTTTCCGCTGGCAGATCACCTAAACTCAACAAACCATGCCATTGTTCAGACTTTGGTCAATTCAGTGAATTCCAAAATCCCCAAGGCTTGCTGTGTGCCGACAGAACTGAGTGCTATTTCAATGCTCTACCTTGACGAGAACGAAAAAGTTGTACTAAAGAACTATCAAGATATGGTTGTGGAGGGTTGTGGGTGCCGCTAACACAGCAAATATATCGGACAAATGCAAAAAAGAAAAAAAAAAAAAAGCTGACACTTTAATATTTCCCAATGAAGACTTTATTTATGTAATGAAATGGAAAGAAAAAAAAAAAACACAACTATTTTGAAAATATATTTATGTCTACGGAAAGGTTGGGAAAACAAATATTTTAATCAGAGAAATATTCCTTTAAAGATTTTAAATGTATTTTAGTTGTACATTTTATATGGGTTTAACCCCCAGCACATGAAGTATAATGGTCAGATTCTTATTTTGTATTTATTTACTATTATAACCACTTTTTAGAAGAATAGCTAATTTGTATTTATATGTAATCAAAAAGAAAAAAAATATAGGGTTTGTACATAATTTTTCAAAATTGTAGCTGTTTCAATCGCGTGTATTTAAGTTGAAGAGAAGACACGGAAGGTTACCATGGCAAAGTGCATAGCACATTTGCTTTCTGCAGTGCTACTGTTAAGGTCACAAGTTCAAGTCCAGAAAAAAGTGGATAATCCACTCTGCTGACTTTCAAGATTATTATATTGTACAATTCTCAGGAATGCTGCAGGGTGGGCTGTCCAATCCATGAGAACTGGCATCCTCCTTAGGTGGAACATTTGGATAAGAACCAGACGTTGCTGATCTAGTATAAATACTACTATTCCTGACTAATTTGCAGAGTGAATATAAGAAGGGCCAACAGAAATCCCAGGGGAGGTGGGGGTGGGGGAAGAGCAAATCCTTTCTAGACCTACAGAAAAGCGAATGTTTGATGTTTCCTTTAAAAGTCCTTCCTTTAAAAGTCCTGGCCAAATATAAAATAATAAAAACTCAAATGTTATCTTTTTTTTGTGATTATGTATGCTGAAGAGGAATAATGATCTTATTTGTACTGGCCCTTGTCTTTAACAGTTGGATAAGTGTTGCATACTTCCTCACCTCAGGTGGGAGCTCGCTTCTGTGTGGTGTAACAGTGAAATTGTCAATTTTTCGTGCTTCATGCAGCAAGTTGTTATTGTGAGCAGCCTCCCATCTAACCTTGGATGATGGTTTTGCGGTTTTACAGATCAGCTTCTCTTCCTTCGTGGGGTTTTGTTTGAAAGGTTTTTCTTTTCTTTCCCAAGATGTTTGGATCTCTTTCAGATAATAAATCATGGAACTCTGCTATTTCTCTCTGGAAAAATCCAATCTGTAAGAAAACACGGTTCACTCGTCCAGCCGTCACAGGAGCAACCTGTGCTTACATCATTTAACTTTCTAAATTTATTGTGTAAGGGACAAGAGCATGACTTGCAGTTGGTAATCTCAGCATTGCAGCTAATGCTTCTCATGCTGTTGTATGGTAGAAGACTGGTGTGGCAGTCAGCATATGGGTTATGGAGAATGAGGTGAGCGTGCGGAGGCTGGGTTGCTTTGTTAGAAGAAAGCTATGCTGAAATAGTACAGCAGGAAAGTAGCTTCTTTTGGCTTCTTGGTGATCCACTGCAAAGCTAGGAGCAGAGGGAAGTTGTGTTAGACCACCTGTGGTCTTAGGAGCTCTCTGTTATATTTGGTGAAGATAGGATTGCTCTGTGCTGATGCTTTGGAGATGTCTGAGCCCCTTTGCGCTCCTTTGTGCCCTGCTGAATGGAACAATTTGGATAAGTGAGGCAGCATGTCCTAAAGCCATACTGTTATCCCATTAGAGACCTCTCAAAGCCAGCTTGGGAAATCTGATTTATAATGCATTACTAACAACAATCTTCTGTTTTGCATGGCCTTCCCCAATCTCCTGCTTGTTGCCAGCATCTTCTGTGTTACAGCTGCTCAGGAGAACTGACCTAGTAATATCTTACAGGTAGTCTTACAGAGAAGTATGCTTCCTCTGTGCTTATTGTAAAAAGCAATGGGGGGAGAGGATGGGAGACAAAAACTGTTACTTCTTGTTGACTGTTAACATTTTCATCTTGTGAGCTTAAAAATGTATTAGGCAAGCTGTAAGCTTCTGTGCAGAGATTCAAACCTTGGTATGTACCATCGATATTCTTAATAACCAAGAGAGTATGGTGTTACATAGTAGTCTACAGGTTTGCTGGGTGGACAACCCCTCATTTCTCTTCAAGAGATGAGTGCTGTTCTGTTGGCCTTTTTCTTGTTCTGGAGGCTGGGAATCTTTGCAGAATTGTGGTTTGCCTTTCCTCTGCTTGGAAGGACATGCCTGTTTTACTGAGAGGTGACGGTGATTGTTTTGGAAAGGTTATCAGTCAGCGTGTGCCACAGTGCTGTAAGAACTCAGCAATCATTTGGGTTGGGTGGCGGTGCCAGTTAGGTCATGGTAGCAGTAGCATGCTCTGTATCTTAGGTTTGCAAGAGCTGAACATGAAGTGCTGAAAAATGGATTGCACCACTGCTATGAGCAGAAAAGATGATCCCAAACCTGCTGCAATCAGTGAAGACCCTACGGCACGTCTAACCACATCCTAAGCTCCCAAGTGTTGCCAGGCTTAAGTTTCACAGCTCCTAGCCCATTGCGTGTAACTAGATTTAGGGAGGCTTTTTCCAGAGAGGTGACTGCTTTAGATCTTCTCTAAGGCATCAGAATGCATTGATGCTAATCTTGTTTTTTAAAAACAAAACAAACAAAAACCTTGGCTTTGGTGCTTGTCAGTGCATGAGCAGTAGTGGTTCGTGGCATGGTGCTGCATTCCTTGTGAAGGCAAGCTTCTAGTTGCTTGACAAAGAACTGCATAGTTGTTAATAAAATTCATGGTGAGGTCATTGTGTAGTTGTAAACACAGCAAGAACCACTTCTGTAAGAGCCTGCTTTTGTGTCACAGAACTTCCTTACCGATTTTGAGGAGAAAATACGTATGCACCAAGCTCAACAAGTCAATGCATTTCTACAGAATTGGTTTCGAAGTGCGTCTTTAAGTTCTTGACCTTAAATTCTCTGGATTGGATACGTGTGAGTGCCGTGCTGAGTAATTTGTTTAGGATTTTTATGAAGAAGGAAACAAAACAGAGGCTGTCCTACGTGAGTAGTAGAGAAGTCTTACAGAACAGTCGTGTTCTTAAATTCTTAAGTGTCGGTGATCAGATGGCCCTTCTGAAATATGGGTTTTCTGATGTCTTCTCAGTCTAGTAATGACTAAATAATCCTAAATACTGAAAGTATGCTGTTACCACTGTATTTTAGTACTTATTGTAGTTCATTAGTACTAATTAGTGTTATAGTGTTCTACAAGAAGAAATTAACTTCTTCCTACATCCCTCTGCTTGAGAAAAAGCAGAAGATCTAGAAGGTGAATTTCCCTCTGTCACCCTGAAGTCTGTTTCCCCTCAACATAATGCTTCTAGGTGCTTGCATATAATCTGTATAGGCAGCGATTGTGATAGATAATGTCACCATTTGTGCTTTTCAGATAAGCATCTCTCTAAACACAAATGTGATCAGCACCTCTCCTTGTCCTTTTGAGACTCAGTAACAGCTTTGTTGGGTGGCTTGATAATCTTTGCACAAACCTCAGTTGGACTTCTGTGGTCAGCAACGTGTAAAAATGACATGGAAAGACCTTCAGTTGAGGTAAGCTCTCCAGAGAGCATTGGCTGTTTTCACCCAGCAGGATCTGTTTCTGCTGTGCTAACCTGGGTTCATTGTGATCAGACACTGAGACCTGTCTTTTCCTATGACCATGAGGTTTGGGTGTCTGCAGGCTGTCACTGCTCTCTCCCTTGTTGGGCAGTGAGGAGTCTTCCATTGGTGCAGTCGGTAGTGATGAGGCATAGAGAGGAACACTGCTTGCTGTACTCTTGCCTTTGAAGATGGAGTTCATCTGGATGGCATTTATAGTAGACTCACTTTGCTACTACCCTATTTGAAGAGGATAATTATTGAACTATTTTATTATATAGCTATTCCCAAATTGTTGAATTTTTCTTTTTTATTGATTTCAGGAGGCAGCTAATTGCCATATGGCAGCTTGACGTTAATGTTTTATGAAGATCAGGAAACAAAAGTTTATGAAAAGCTTTTGTATAGTAACTGCAGAGTTTCAAGAACTGTTTTATACTTCCTGACAGTGCAGGTCTGGCTTAATGGTTTGTTTTTATTGCTTAAGAGTGTAAACTTTTCTTTAGCCAATGTGTGGAAATTATATCCTCATCCCGCATTACACATTTCTCATTACTCATTCCCTGCTTTCATTTCTGCCATCTGTAATCAGAGCTTTACTGTTTCAGCTGCATGTGAAATGCTCCTATCCTGTGCACAGTAAGTTACTTTCCTTCACTTGCACCCACCCCTACAAAAGAAAAAGTTTAAAAAAAAAAAAAAAGTGGGGGAAAGGCCTTCTTGGTCTATATTGTTTTTCTCTGTTTTGGGTGGAGTCTGTCTTAGATTCTGGTTGCTAGATGGTTTCTGTAGTAACCAGCAGAGAAAAAAATGCAAGACTGAAACAGCACTTTTAAAGGTGCCATATCTTGCCTGGAGTATTATTTATCTCATTATGGGCATGGAATATTTCTCTTCTTTATGTTAAGGCTTCCTTTCCCTTCTTGGTAGGATGCACTGCTGCCATGGAGAACTTGATTTGTTGTGATTTTGCCATATGAGAATGTGAGGACTGCAAGTCCTATTCCCAGTTGACTTAAGCTGCTCAAAATAAGGATGAGAAGCCAAAGGCATTAAAAAGTATTTTAAATGTTATAAGCAATTGTTACTGGCGCAAACCACTTTATTCTTTAGTTACATGACGGGGGGAGAAGAGCAGCTAGGTTCAGAAGGACCCTTGTAGTATACATGACTGCTGCGAGGAGGGCGTTGGATAGGAATGGTGGTCTTTTATTTTGCCAAGCTACTGTGTAGAAAGAAAAAACACTGCTCCTTCAGAATATGTTTTTACTCTGCTGTACATCAAAGGTGTTTCTTTGTTGTTGTTGTAAAATCTCTTGGGAGAAGTAAACAGGTGTATGAGAAAGTAACCATTTGCATCTACTATGTTGGACTTGCTTGGGCACAAAAAGGATGCAAAAAAATTATTGTGAGATTGAATCTTTCCTGTCTCAGCAGTGCTAATCCTTCATCAGCTGTACTGCTGACAGCTTTGTCTGCAGCAACCAGTCATGGTTTCCTGAGGTGGAATTTCTTCTCTTTGAGATCTGGTCTCCTGTCAGTGCCCTCTGGGATCTAGCAACACCCAGACCACAAGCCTTGTGCCAGGGCCGCTCAGCGAAGTGGGTACACTGGTTTTTGTCCTGTTTCCATGTTCTTTGCAGCGCCAAATTTGTCCCTGCCTTCAGCAAGAATCCTTGTTCAGGAAGTCTTCAGGTTCACACCTGTTGTGTGCAGCAGGAGACACCTTGGAGCACTGGGGACCATGTTTGTGACTTGCCAGAAGTCTGAGGGCCAAAGGCCATTTGCACCTGTATTTACACAGTGTTCCAAAGGCACGCAGCTCTCATACCTGCCCAGGCTTGCATTTCCCTCAGTAGATGAACTGAGGCTGAGAGCTGTTGGTCTTCTGTTCTCTAGAGGCATGGAGCTTGCAGTGGGTCAGCTGGGTTCTTGGCTCATCATGCAGGGCAGTGACAAGCAAGCGGTAGTTCTACTCTTCAAATTTCATATGCTGCATATTTGGCTGCTAGCACAAAAACCAGACAAGGCTAGGGCAGCAGTTGGCTTAACTCCAGGAAATAGCAGATTTCTGGCTTCTTAGTTTGCAAAAAGGCAAAGGTGTTTTCTGGAAAGTAGTGATGGGCAAGGGAAATGAGGAAGGACCTACAGATTTTTTTGAAGCTGAAAGTGTTAGAAATATGTATGTGACTTCAGTTAGAGAGATCAGAGCAGTGAAATGATAGCATTCTGAAGGTTCAGGTTCCCACAACAAATGGACTGTGGCAGATTTACAATTTAATGAGGCTGATAATCCCATCAGAGATTAAATTAAGAAGGTCTTTTTGGGAGATCACCAGGGAAATGATGAATACTGTACTGTAGCTTGGGTTGCAGTGCCAAGTGATGGAGAGCTGACATGTACTTCTTGCACTGCAAGGTACTGTTTTGTTCGGCGTGTCTCATTAAAACAAAGCATTCAACTCCAGCTCTACAAACAGAGGCAAATATGTTATTACTATTGCTAGCATCATCCTGGAAATAACATGCAGATTAAAAGATGGAAATATAAGCAGATCTGAACATCAGCAAAGCTCTGAGTTCATTCTCAGGCAATCTGGCCCTTTTTATTAAAGCAAAGCCTCAGAAGACAGGGAGAGCATGTATGAAAAAGAATACATTTCAGGTAACTATTGTCATAACTCCATTAGCTTGGAACTTCCACAAAAACAATTTTTCTAGCACCCTGCACACACCAGTGATGGGAAAGTGTTATATGGAATAATGACTCTGTAACCACAGACTTCAAAAGTATAGAATGTCTGCGGCGTGATGGAAATAGCTGTTTCCACATCAATAATATACACGCAGAGTATTGAAGCTTAATTGCAAGGCTGGTGGTGATGGGAGGGAGAAGGAGAGAGGATATCTGACTGTGACCGCACCAAACACGAGGGCTGAGCAGAATGCCTCTGCTTTGCAGCCAGAAACAATGATTCATTTCATTATAATCTTGACTTTTGCATTTTTCTCATGAGTTATTGATAACTTTGTACGGGACTTAATGGAGTTATTGACTTAGGAATTAGGTCCCATTGACTTAGGAATTAGGAAGAGAGACAGGGTGTGTACTATTTCTTAGAAACATCACTCACTGGCAGTTGTTTCACACTATTCTATTTTAAGGGCAATTTTGGCAGAATTTTTTTCTGATTGTATTTTCTCTGTTTTGTTGAATGAAAAGATCTTGTGCTTAAAAGCAGGCTTGCACTTCTAATAGCCCCATCTTCTTTATCATTTTCACAGGGAAATGATTCTCTAGTTGATACTGTAGGATTGACATGAGGGTAGTTCTGATGTCATGAACTGCTGCTGTTGGACTGGGTCCTAATGCACACAAAGGCCCTTTGCTCTGCCCTGGCACTGTTAATTAGAGGTACACCTAGTAGCTTTAAGTGAAAGATGAACAGCTTTTGCTCTGCAAAACATTATTGGCGTTACTGATACTCTTTTATACTTACTGTCAAAGACCCAGGTACTGCAATGGTAGACATGTCTTTTCTTTTTTTAGCTACCTCTTTCACTGTACAGACTACCGGCATCTTGCAGGCTTACTTTAAAACTTCTGGAGCTTGTATCTCAGGTACACCATGAAACTTGAGATCCTTCAAAAAGAAAATTTCTTCATGCTCTGGGGAAAAAGCTTCAAAATGTCACCTTGAGACTTAAAAATCAGAAGAAAATGGAATTGGTGCTTTCCCTTTCTTAACCACTGGTATTTTTAAAATACATCAACATTGTTTATTATTTAAGATTAGCAGTAGCGTGTGTTCTGGATGGTGTTCTTCTAACTGATTCATTCTTCTACTTCTGATTCATTTTTCCTATTCTGATTACTTTTTCATTTTTATTCTTTAAGGAAAGAATTTGCTCGCTACTTCTTGACAGGTTGTGTAAAGAATTGTCCTAGGTTTGCAAATGAAAAGGTTTTCATCTTCGAAAATATAACCTAAATGTACCCTAGAGGGCAGAGTCATTTAGAAGGAGGTCCCACACACCTGCTGGGCTACTGATCCATGCCCACTGCAGAGCTCCTTGGTGTAAAGGACCAACACCTGGGAAAGTGAAGTTGGGCGCATGGGTGGAGCCTTGTGATTCTTGTCAGCAGCAAAGGTTGGGAATGTGGTCTGTGACTCCTGTGTGCAGGTTCTGACAAAAAAGCAAAAACACAACAATGAAATCCTTATTTAAACACAAACCCAGTAGAGTGTATAACCCAGCAGGCCGTTCTGCTGGCAGGGAGCTCTTGCAATTCTTGCCTGCTGGAATTTCTTAGCCTGCTTTTGAGGGTTGGATTTATTTTTCAAATAGAACCAGACCAGCTTTTGTTTTCTAACAATGAAATTAAACCAGGTGCAGCCTTTTCCAAGAGCCTCCTCCTCTTCAGACCTGAGCCATGCAGTGGGTTACTGCCAGTGTTTCCACCTAAGTGATGAGGAAAGTCAAAGCTTCCTCTGTGAGCCTGAGTGTCCGGGAAGCATCTGGAATGTCTTTTCAGCTCCTTTTGTGAATACATCCTTCAGGGTTTCAGGTTCCCAGTCGTCCCTGTTCCCCCTGCTCCCCCCTTTTTTTTTTACCCCATTCATCTAAGGGGGAGGGGGGAAAAAAGGGTCAGATGTTGGGACACTTTGAAGAATGTGCCTTTCCAAGCTTTGGTTTTTCTCTCTTCCTGGAACTCTCATTATATGATCCTGGTTTTCTGAGCCAATTGTTAGCCCAAGGCCAAATCCTTAACCTTGGGCTAGATAACAAAAGCACAGCTGAGGTGATCTTGACTACTTTAAAAAGGCTGTCTACTCTTTGATGCACTCAGAATGAGACGCATAATTCATTTTAGTTCCAAAGGTTGTTCTTAGCATGGGAAATTAGCAACCTCCCTGATAAAGAGTCAGCACGTTAAGTGTGTGTGTGCGTGTTTTATGTTGGTCTCTGTATTGCATTGCATTCTGCGTTCTGCAGTGTGTTGGCGTATCTGAGAACTCAAGACTGAGTCCTACCTGGGATGCTTTGCCTTATGTGATTGCACTGGCTCATAGGATAGAAATTGGTATTTGCTAAGTGTGGCATTGTGATTTGCAGCTGAGTGAGAGGAATGCATGAGCAGAGTGTGCACCCGGGGAAATTAAGCTGAGATCAAGCTTATTAGTGGATATCAAAACTAGCTTATGAAGTACAGCCTCCTTCTGTGCAAAGACTGCAGTGACATGGGGAAGGCTGGTAAGAGTCATACAGTGTTAATATCTGATAGTGCTGCATGCAGATGTTCTTCCATCTGTGCGGCGTGCAGGCTCTGATGGGTCCCTCCTGAGCTTTTCCTGTGGGAGAAATGTCTTCCAGTGTATGCTCTGCTGCTGAAGTCTTGATTCTGCGCTGAATATCTCAGGGTTTATTTTGTGCTGTAGTCTAGCACGCCTGATGGCAAGTAGCATGATGTCATCACTGTTGGCTGTTGTGTCAAGGGAGGGTAATAAGAGCTAGTGGAATTCATAGCAGAGCTGATACCAACAGGGCTGCCTTTGGCAGCCAAACCTTTCAAAAGGAAATGCTCCTCGTGAGATAAAAAGGGGCAGTGTTAGTAGCGAGGCCATCAGGCTGAGTACTGGAGAGACCTCAAACTTTACTCTGCTGCAGAATTGCATTGGAAAAGTTCTTCACTGTCTTTCTCTGCTAATCTTCAAGTATCTTTTCCCTGCTTCATGTTTTCTAATGGTATGTACCTTAAAGAATTTAGATATGCCCAAATGTACTGCTGTTTATCCTGTAGGCTAGAGGTAGATAGCTACATTAAATAGCATAATGACAGGTTTTGTCCACTGGTGACCCGTTTGCATGTGGACCAGGTCTGGCCAGTATTAAATTGGAAAGCAAAGATGGCTTTGTGATTAACGTGCAGGAGAGGGACGCTGGATACCTGGGTTCAAGTTGTGGGTCAGCCATAAACTCCCTGTGTGACCTTGAGCAATATAATTATTCTGAGACTTCAAAGGTATTTAAACAATTTGGACACCCATTTTCGAGTCATTTTAATTAACTGGGGTGCTTTGAAATGCTTAGCTTTAATCTCTCTGTGCCTAGAATTCTCATTTGTAAAACCAGGATAATAGTATTTCCTTGCTCATGAAGAGGATATGCATGATAATGATTGGGAAGTGTGCAGCTGGTCCAAGTGCAGCAGACATGGAGCTTGCAGAGAGCTCAGCAAAGAGCAAGCATGTTACGTTTTGTGGGTGTGGGGCTGAAAAATGTACGGATGCTTGGTACAGGGCAAGCAGCCTATTTCAGTGAGAGTTGTTTACACATAGGCATAAACTGGGGGATAGTTGCTTCCCATGATATATTACCGTCATATTGGGTTCACAGGGAGATAAATACAGCTGCAAATAAACTCCAACCAAAATATTTACTGGGGGGAACAGCTCATTTATTCAATATTTCATTTAGTCCATAACAACGTCTTGCCATTTCTTTAGTATCCTGCCATTCTATAATAGTGAGCATTAAATTTTACAAGATAAAATGAGTAGCTATTAACACTTTCATTTCTGTAGCTTTTAGTTCAGAACAAGCCATGCTCAAACTTAACCATCACCTATGGTTATGTCGCTTTGCCTGGTGTTACATGACTGTGTAATGAAAAGCCTGTAATGCACACAGGCAGAGGGAAGGGTTAAAAGAACCAAGGGAATATTCCTTCATTTTTTCACTTCTGTGGGTTTAATATACAATCTTAACGTTCTATTAGTAATTGTTTTGCTGTTTTTTTTTTTTTTTTTTTTTTTCCTTTTTGCTTAAAAGATTAAAGGTTCCTTCAGATTTTTTCTTCTTCCCCTTTTTTCCTTTTTTGCTTCTTTTTTCTTTTTTCTTTTTTTCCTCCTTCCTTACTCTCCTTGGTCATAGCAGTTTTGTGTGCTGAGCTGGCAGGAAGTGAAAAGTTCAGTAACAACTGATGCTACTCCTAGGGCTAAGCAATGGATATCCAGGAGAAATCTGCCTGCAGGGTTTGCTTTTCCTGGAGAGATACCAGTCAGGGTAGAGAAATGTTTGGAAGAGCCAAGAATCTGGGTTCTTTGCTGGCCCTTGAGATGATCATCATCTCTCAGTGCCCTTGTTAGTACTTTGCAAACTGCATGTAAGAGGCTATGCAGTACGTGTTGTCAGAAGATCTGATCCTGCTTGTTACAATGTGTCTTGATAGGTAAGTGATAAATATAAATTAAATTGAGGTTTTACTACTTAAATATGAAGGAAAGAGACAGTTGATACTCAAACAGCTTCCAGTGAATCCATTGTGCAGTTCTCTGACGCTTAACAGCTTGATATTATGTCATGGAATACTAATAAAACCGGGACAGTTGGTGACTTCAGTATGAAATTAGAATCCTTTTCATTGCTTTGTGTATTGGCGTATTATGATGACTGCTCTGGAGATAAGAAAATCTGACTCTCTTACTTCACTTTTTGTTATTTGAGTAATTATACTAGGGTGGTAATAGAAAAATTTGCTATTTATCATAAGGAAGTCTGAAATCTGGCTGTTTCAGATTTGCTTTTCTCTTGAGTTTGCTTTCAAAGCAACTGTGAACCAAACACTTCTTTAAGAAATCAACATGTTTGTTTGCAGGATAGGTGACCAAATATTTCTCAGTTTTATTCTAAAGTCTATACTGTGACTGGTAAACTTCCTCCTTTAGAACTTCACTCAGAGAAGATAATGCAAACTGTTACAATAGTTTTTGCTGAAAACCCGAATTAGAATGGTGAGGCCCTGGCACTGCTGTTCAGAGAAGCTGTGATGCCCCATTCCTGGAGGGGCTCCAGGCCAGGTTGGATGGGGCCCTGGGCAGCCTGAGTGGATGGCAGGCAGCCCTGTCCATGGCTGGGGGTTGGGGCTGGGTGGGCTTTAAGGTCCCTTCCAACCCAAACCATTCTGTGATTCTATAATTGTATGATTATCGGGATTATAGAATAAATTTGGGGTGGCAGCTGTTATTATCTAAGACTTCTCTGTTTGTTTCAGTTGTTGTTTTTTTTGTTTTTGTTTTTTTTTACTGAAGTGAACAGATAATGAATACTGGCCAAAGTTACTATGTGTTGTACATGAGTAAATGTTCTGTACAGGTTTTTTAGAAGAATGATTATTTTCTGATTAGGCCAAGTAAACTTTTAATATAGTCTCATCTTGTAGAATGTGGTTCTCTCTCTGGTAGATGCCTACTTTAAGTACAAAATAGGAAAGCACTGTCTCTACCTGGTACCGAAAGTTAAAATGACCTTAGATAAAGAAGACTGCCTGTGTGCTTTCCAGGGGAAAAAGCGATGCAGTGAATTAACTGAAAAATATAAAGCTAGTAATTAAATATAACAATGTTGTGGGGTTACTTTTGTTTATTTGTGATTTTTTTGCCAGTGACCCAGTTCTGCAAAACCTTAGAATGTTCTTATTAGCTATTTTGTAGGCTAAGCCCATGAAAAACTTTTGGACAGAACTTAATTTAGTATGTTGTTACAAACTCTGATATCTGCCCAACTTTATCCAAGTTCATGAACCTTTCGAACAACAGCCCCCTCGTGCCCCGGGGTTCTGGAGAGGGATTTATGGTTTCATGTGCAAAACAGTGTGAAACTTGGCACTTCTGCATTGCCTGAAACCTTACAAATCCAGAGCACTAAGCAAATCCGAGGTTGAGCTCACCCAGCTCCAAGGCAAAGTAAAGGTTTATTGAAACTCGCATGAACTTGAACTAAATTCTATTTTTAAAAAAATCTGTACCTTAGTGTCCCGTGGTTACTTTATCCTTATCGTGGGGGAAATCCATCCTGTGGAGCTGTTATGAAGATAAATTTAGCAGAAATTGAGATGCTCAAATAGGGATGGTGAATGTAATGGCGTTGGGTGTGTGTAGATTCAGGGATTGCTGGTATGTAGGAAGGAGGTTGATAACAATGAGATGTGAATGTCTTAATAGTCAGTGTATGGATAATAGAAGTTCCTCTGAGTTCATACCTGCTGAAGAGCCAGGACAGATCATTCAGAGTTGTCTGATAGGGTAAATGTGTCACAGTCAAATCAGACACTCATTTACACCACCAGACTTTTTCAGAATTTGTGCAAACTGCAAATTCCAGTTCAAACCGAAGGCCAAGTTTGCCTTTCACTTACTCTACTTTGCTACTGCAGTAGCGTTGAAAGATGGAGAGTCAAAGTTTGGCTGAAAGTGCAGGCAACTACCTACTGCTGATTTGTAACTAGCAAAGGTGCTACCTGCAGCCAGGAACTGAGTCCAGAGTGCCAGGCTCCTAATGTTGCTCAACTGAAATTCTGCGGGTCCTGCCTTTTTGGTGAGAAATGCAGTCTCTGAAAGTTGTTGACTGAGGGGATTGGTTTAAGCTCACAAGGTACAGAAATGTTTGTTCATTTTCTGGCCTTGCCCTCTGAACAGCTGTGATGGGTAGATTGTCTGGCTTGGGATCTTTCATTATGCCTCTTCTTACCAGGTTCTGAAAGAAACTGGTGTTGTTCACCTGCAGGCCAAAGTTGGTTACAGATGAACAGTAAAGGAATTAGTTGTTTCATTGCTTCTACTTCTAAGCTGTACAAAGAACTCCAAGGATCCTCTGCAAGTGAGAGTGTGGATAGATTTGTCTGAGTGGACTCTTTCAAAGATGCTTGTAACTATGGCATTTATGTTATACGGGTATTAGTTGAGATCCTACAGGGTACACACATTAATATCTTGGCTTAGGAAATCACAATAGAACTATTCTGCTTTTAACACGAGCAAAATTCCATTATCAGGAAGTGGATTTATTTTTCTGACACTAAGCAAAGCTGATCGGATCTGTTGCCTTCCCTTCATCTGCTGGATATGTAATGGGGCACAAGCAGTTCAGGAGTTATGGAATTATGGAATGAGTACATCAGGAACAACTTTTCGATGCTGATGTTGGACGAACTGACTGACGGAGGGACTGAGCTGGATCTGCTGCCCATGAATAAGGAAGAACTGAGGATGACTTGACTGCAGTATCTCAAGATGGTGGCTTAAGAATCTGAGGGAAATGGGAAAGGCAAGTAAAATACAATAATCACTCAAAACTTCAAAAGTATGGACTTGGGCTTTTTCAAGGAACTGGTGGGCTGAATCTCCTGGGATTCTGCCTGGAGAGTCTAGAAAGAGTATGAAAGTTGTTTAATCCTTAAGGGCAGCCACCTCAAAGCACAAGAACAGTCCATCCTGATGTGCAGGAAGTTGAGCAGGTATAGCAGGAGGCCGTGTTGGCTGAATGGGGAACTCCTGACTGATTTCAGATGCAAAAAAGGAAGAGTATGGAGGTAGAAAGAGGGACAAGCTACTAAAGAAGAACATATAAATGTGGCCTGGGCATGTAGGAACAAAATTAGGAAAGTAAAAGCTTAGCTGGAGTTGGAACCGACAGAGCTTGTGTAGGGTAAGCAGATCATTTCTACAGTGTCATCTATCCATACAGGAAAGTAAATGATTTCAGTAGAAAAATAAATGGAACTCTTTACTCAGTCATTGAACTATGGACGAGATAACAATACATGGGCACCCTCAACTGATAACAATAAATTTAAATTAAAAAAAAAGGGCAACAAGCTGTTTGCAGCCACTGACACCTGTTAGAATTTAATTCTGTGCTAGTATATCCAGGTTACGCTGAAATATATACGAGTGCATTTTTTGTTATAAAGATGACTTCCTTTCCTGGTATTTGCAGGTGCATTATACTGAAGTGAACACAATCATTTTGTTAATTGCAGTTCAAGCTCATTAGGGAACTATAAAGGCAGAAGAATGAATGTAACCGTGCATTAAATGGTAAATGATTTTGGGGTGGGAAGCAGTCAGGTGTGTTGCCCTAGGCTATGATTTTCTCCAAATTAACATACATAGCAAAGAAAGAAAGAATGAGGCGGGTGGGAAGAAAGAAAGGCCACAGGTCACCAAAGCAAACCTCCCGACTTTCAGTGACGCTGAAGGGAAACCATCACTGCTGAAGTGTTGAGAATCTAGCTGGCACTGGCTCACACTGGGTAACTTTTGTGTTGCTTTAGGTTCATTCAGGCCAAATATGGTGAAATACAAACCAACTCAACATTGTTCATTTAGTCAATGTGTAACTGAGCAGGTTTGGGGAAGGTTACGCTGCAACCTGCAAGACCTCTCAAATGTGCAGTGTTAATGACATTTGTTACAAAACCATCTTGAAGTAGTGTATGCTTGAGCAGACAGCCAAATGTTTCCCCTCAGAGTTTTGATGGAAGGTCTGTAATCTTGAAAACTTGTTCTCGCAAAGGTTGGTTGCTTCCACTTCCCTCCGGGACTCTCAAGCCAGCAAGAAACTGTGTTTCCAGACTAGACTGTATGAGCATGTTTTGCTGCCTCAGAGTAGTAATCATGCAGTGAAATAAAAATCTTGACCAGCACTTCAGATCTGAATGGCAATACCAAATGTCTTAATGTTTGGGTGTCTAGATGGAGGTGGTTCAAAGGGTAATGGTGTCTTAGGACTGCTGACTGACTACTGTGATTTGGATATTCTGGAAAATCGGGCTTCCTTTTGTTGTCTGTTTTCCACTTTACCTTTGGTTGAAGCAGAAATACTTGTTTTGAGAAAGAAGGAAGGTGATAGGAGAACTGAATGAAAAATCTCCACTGGAATTTTTGTATTTGGTTCAGTTTCTTTGTTCTTTAGATGCATCCCAAAGAGAAAAGTAGACGGCTGTGTCCGGTGTTCTTTCAGAGTTTAAGCAATTATGAAAAGCAACTAGTCTGAATTAACAGAAATGTGTTTTAGTCTTGAATTTTATTGGGGAAAATAATTACACTTACATGGGTATCACAAAAAAAACAAAAAGCTTTCTCTTCTCCTCCTGCATATCTGGTGCTATGGGGGGGTCAGGGAAGAGATTTTGGGTGGACTTCATTGAATCTTCTGCAAATCTTCAGTTCTTTGAAGTCTCAGCTTTGGCAGCTGCTGCCAAGTTGACTGTCCAATGTGAGACCAGTAGAACCAGATCTTGCTGGTAGGCCCAGTCTCCAATAGGGCTTCCTTTTGTTGTACCAAATATGGGCAGTTAATTTGCTTTTGGATGTACATTGTACTTAACCAAATGGTTATTTGTTCCTAGCAGCGTAAAGGTGCACGCCCTTGTCTACTGTGCTTTTCTTATTGCCCCTTCATCTGCTCGCAGGTTATTGTGGCAGGTGGTTTATTTGCCCCTGATACTTCAGAGGGAAATGTAAGGGGGTTGGAAGAAGCTCTTGCCTGATTGTAAAAAGGGATGGCTGTAAAGCCAAAACAAACAAAAACTGTGGCCATACTGGTACAGAATGCCTCCTTAATGGTGGCACATGGGGAAACATAGTGGAAATACTCTTTAAAATATTACAGGAAGGAGTTTTGGTCATTGTGGGCTGTTCTGTAATTATGGTGGGTGGATCAGAAATATGAAAGTTCCCAGAAGTTTGCAGAAAATCAGAACAAACCCATCTCTCCCCTTAACAGTGTAGAAATAGCAGTGACATTGCTACTCTGTGTGTGTTTATGTGCATAAGCATCCACAATGTGTGGATTGATGTGGCAATGATGCCGATAGCTTTCGGGGAGGAAAAAAGAAAAAGCACTTTTGCTTGCCCTGAAATGTTAAGTTATCCATCCTATTTGAGCAGCTCTAGCACCACCGTCCTGTTGAGATTTGGCAGGAGAGTGACTTTCACTTAATTTTCCTGCCAGACTCGGCCACTTTATGAACATTGCAAACCTCTCAGCTTGCATGTGTCCTGCTGATATTCAAGTGGAGCATACCAGCCGTGCAGAGCCTGTGTGGGCTTTTCCCTACAGTGCAGGATCCTGCAACCTCAACCTGTGGTGGGCTCCTTGGCAGAGGTAAAGTAAAAGAGGAGAGATTGCTCAGTAATTGCAGCTCTATTTCCAAGATAGAAGTAATCTCAGGGAAAACTTTTCTAGTGGAGCATCTCCCTCTGTGTACTCACAGGAGGGTTAGGTGTTTGCGGAGAGCTCCTCTGTCCCCTTGGTGAATAGATGCATAAGGAACAGAGTAGAAAACAGTGCAGAATTCTCTTCCCAGGCCTGCTTCTGTCTTCTGTGTTGTGATACAGTCTTTAATTAGCCCACTGCAATTAGAGACCTGCTTGGGGAATGAATCAGGCTTGTGCAGTAAGAGATGCTATTGTCCAAGGATAGCTGCCCCATTTAGACAGGAGTGGGAAGATGAACAGTGAATGAGGTGGAGTTTTGTGGAAAGACAACAAACATTTAAGGCTGTTCAGATGTACAGTAGGAATTAGAGGTTTCAGTGCCCCTGCCAGGGTGATCCCAGGCAAGTTACTTGCCACCGAACCCACTGTGGGTGGTCACCAATGAAGTGTTCCTCATGTTCTGGCTATCTGACTTGAGACCCAGGGATCTGACCTGTGTTGTTGAGCAGTCAGAG
Source organism: Lagopus muta (assembly GCF_023343835.1). Taxonomy (NCBI): domain Eukaryota; kingdom Metazoa; phylum Chordata; class Aves; order Galliformes; family Phasianidae; genus Lagopus; species Lagopus muta. Next base: position 95,202,992 of record NC_064434.1, read on the forward strand.
TTGCAATAGAGACTCAGGAGAGCTGGAGCATGGGAAATACCTCAGCTCTCTGGAAAATAAGAATTTTTAACAGTCACCAGTTGCAGCATCACTCGTAGCCATGGCTCCTTTGGTTCTGCTTTCTCCTCTCTTGCTTTCCAACCTGCATGACTGGGGGAAGGTGATCACCCCTCCCAATACATTTAAATTTCTAATAGTGTCAAAAGCACTGTAGCAAAACAGGTGAGCATGCTGCTAATTCTGCCACTGTAGCTGGGTTTGAGTTGGGCAGCAAAGCTGACCTAGAAGTACACAGCACGCACTGAGGTTCACATGGGTTATTGGACAGCTGTGCAGGGTCAGGCAGCACCTTCCTTGCCCTGGTGAAAGCAGGAGTGTGCTTATCTTTCTACAGAATGCACAGCCATACACACGCAGAGGGGATATGAAACTGCTCCATTTGCCACAGCGCTGGTTTTTCCTCACTTTTGAGTGCTTGAATGCAAGTACATTGTCTGTTCTTGTCAGTGAGAAACTAACATCCCTATCAGTCCCCCAGCAAAGCAGTGTTTTCCTAATGGTCCTTTAAGACAGAACGTGCTATGTTAGTGGCTTGTTATTAGGAAGAAAACTTGGAGACACAAATGTTGATCTTCTACTCCACAGCAGTTTATGGCTGGATAAAAGGTTTCTGAAAATAGGTTTGATTTAAATAAAACAACCATCTCCACTTTAATTTTTCATGTGTGAACGCTTCAGACAGTGCCTCTGTAAACTTCATTACAGCGCATGCCATTGCGTGCCAGATTATAACTTTCAGCATCTTTGAAATTAGGCATCTGTTATCTCTTGCCTGGGGTTTACTTAAGGAAAACAGGAATTCAAAACACGAATGCACACAATCTTTACAAAAATACTGATGTTTACAGTCTGACCTTTACTTTCTAGTGTTTACTGAAAGACTAAGTATTTGGAATTATGCTTTGACTTATAAATGTTTACCATCTACAAGGAATGATATCAGAGTTCTTACAAAAATAAAGATTCCCTGGAATAACTTGACCAAAAAATAGCCACAGTGAAGGGAAGGAAGGCAAAAACAACAGCAAAAAGCACGATAGAAGGGATTAGGACTTCCTGGCATCACAGTGGATTTGGTTGAGAACAGTTTCCCCAAGGCAGGTGTCCTTGCTGGACCAGTCTGTTCCCTTGGTGTGGTGAAGGACTGGTAGCTTCCAGAGCTGCAGGGACACCCTCAAACTGGCAGCTGTGCTCCAGCTGAGGAGGACAGGGGGAAGGTGTGAAGTTGAGCTGAAGACTGGCAAAGCTGCAGGCAGCAACTTGAGGAGTTGCTGTAGACAGAGTATGGTGATCTGTGTGAAACACCTGTGTGAGGTGCAAGGCTTTGCCCAAAGAGGTGCAAAAGTGCTATGGGTGAAGGGTGTAAGCTTGTCTTGTGCCACAAGCCTTTTGATAGTTATCTGGTCGTAGTGGGGCTGTCCCACAGCTACTGTGTGTTTTAGGAAAGCATCCACTGCTTTCTTTTGCTGCTGGATTTTGTTGTTTTTTTCTACAGAATTATGTGGAAGACTGTGGGCCCTCTCTCATACTGAACCAGGTAGAATTTCTGACCAGTGTTTTTGGAGAATGAACAATAAGGTGATAGTGTGCTAGGGGAGTGGGGATGGAGCCAGATGTGGTGTAGGAGGAATACATATGGGAACATGCTTTTTCCTGGGCATCTCGGGTTGCTTCTGGTGGTGGCCCCGGACTTAACTGCATAGCTCCAGTCAGGGAGAAATGTGGTTTAAGGAGATGCTGCTCCTGGGGGGGAGAGTGGCAAAGCTGAGCTACGGAGAGCTCTGGGTCAGTGGGAGCACCCACAGTGGAAAGTACATGGATGCCAGATGATGGAGATGTTGGGGACAAAAAGCCATCATGACAGTTGAGGTAAGAGCAAAGATGAGGCTTTGCCTTCCCTTTTGTGCCAATTGGGGGGGGATGTTTCTTCTTTGTCATACCTCATTCCTCCCTCTAGTTTCTCTGTGTGGTTTCATTTGCCTAGCTGGAGCAAGTGGGTGGCTGTCTCTGCTCCCTGCGCCTTGTCACTGCCCAGAGGAGCAGCAGTTGCCAAGGGAGCACCCATCCTGTTGGCCATAGAGGTCTCCATGCTCTCTGAGAGAGAGAGGTGGCACCAGGGCACCTCTCAGTGACAGTCCCGGGGTGAACCTGCAAGAGAAAACTCTGCTGCTGGTGAGGTCACTGAGGATTTGTTGAGAAAACTTTTGTTAAGCTTCTGCAGACCTGACTGAGTAAGCAGCGCGTTTGAATTTCTTAAACCTTGGACCTTTGCATGTACTGTTCCTTTTCTTTTTTTCCTGAATTTATGGCAACAGAACAGAATGAGAAGCAGGTCGCTAAGTTTGCTGCCAAGGCCTCTGGCATTAGCTATGATTCATTAGCCCAGCCCTGAAGAGACGTTCAGAGGTCCAATAAAACCTATTCAATATCTTGTTTTGAAAGCTGTGCAGGAATAGGGAGCAAGAGGTTCTTTACAATGTAACGCCTTCCCTTTCTCTTCAGGAACAGAGTTGATTAATTCTGTTTCCTGCCTGCCTTTGAAGCTAGGTTTTAATGTATATTAAATCATGCTTAGCCATGTATTTTTATGTGGATGGGCTTGCAGGACTGGCGCCTCTGTCCCTGTCCTCCTCCCACTGTAAAGAGAAAAGTGAAGTATGTGCAAATACAACTTTTCAGATTGCAATTTTTACATCTGTTCCCAGAGCATGTATGATAAAGAGCCATTGCAATTGAGAAAAAAAGAAAAAAATACTAGAAATATCATTTTTAAGTATGTCTCAATGTAATCTTCCAGCCTCTGTTGGAAAACGAAGTTGTGTTTAGGCTTAAAGTCAAACTCACCATTTTGATCCAACAGATGCAGAATAGGTAGAAATACAGGTCTGTTTCTTTAGGCTACACGCTTCTCAGAGTTTTTACAAGAGCAAAGCCACTTGTTAGTTCATGCAAAATGTTGAGTCACAGAAAAATCTTAAGTGGTATCAAGTTAGATTCTAATCTCAGTTACAAGAGATGCAACTCCACTGGCTTCAGTATAGCTGTTCCTCATGGATACCGATCAATTAGAGCAGAATGAGGCCTATCCTGTTTTACGAGTATTCAATCCTGGGTCATATGTATTAGCAGATGGTGGCAATGCTAATTCAGCCTGAGTGCTTGAGGCAGCGTGTGGACGCTCCTGCAGTCATTTGACCACAGAAAAACCATGCAGGAAAGCCTGGATGCAGCCTGTTAGATGGGATTCGTGCGTTTATCCTAGGAATTATTGTCTCTACATTGCATGAGAACTCTTGGCTCTGTTTGGAGCAATTCTTCACCCCAGATTAGTGGCCAGAATTTGGATTCAGGGATTGCTATAAGAAATGCTTGATAGTATCTGTCTTACTTTGTCCCTTGCCTTTGGGAGTATTTCAGCTACTTCTCCTTTGCTTTCAACATTATGGTTTCTAAATTCCTCTTCCCTTCACTGGCCCATGGCAGACGATTTCCTTTCTCTCTTTTGAACCAATAGACTGAGGAAAATCAAGGTGAACTCGCTGCCGGATACTGCAGTCAAAGTGACATATCATCTGTTGGGAAAGCGATCCAAGTCAAAATGGTATTTGTGTGGAGTAGTTGAATTTAGTAACCTAGCATCTGAACAGTGGCATTATTATTTTCTTTGTGCAAGCATTCTAGTACTTCTTTCCAGTTTACTCGCCTGTCCAAACAGGCCAGTGTCCAGTGTTATCTCTGAAAACCACTGCTAGATAAGAGTGGACAGAGTGCGCTCATACAGTACAGACATTGGCCAGTTAATTATCAACTCCTCTATCAGCAAAGTTTTAACAAGGGAACTTGTCATAATGAGCTGCCTGGTTAGGAAGTTAGTTTGTTTCCTCATTCTCTAAATGTTATTACCTGTTTTGTGTCACAGGCTGCATGTTTCGGTCTAGAGTTTGAACCTAGCATAAATCTGCACTGCTTTCACTGCAGTTCTTTGAGACAGAAGCCAGCATGCAGTAGCTTCTTAAAAAAAAAAAATAATAATTAAAAAAAAAATAATAATAATAAAAATAATAATAATAAATATATATATATATATATATACCAAAACACCCCAATACACACGTGCTCAAACAAAACTTTCTAACAAACCCATTTCCCCTTAAAGGACTGTGTTTGTATGTTACTGGAGGGCCCAATACAGAGCAAGCCTTTCCTTTCCAGCTCTATGTTGGGAAAAGCAAATGCCTGAAGGGCAGCATTCAGGCTCTGCCATTCATGGTCAAGACTCTATGGCTCGTGCCAAGACACATGTTAAAGGTTCTGACCACCAAACTCTCAGTGCCTGTATCACACATGCTTTCAGTGAAACTTGCTTTTTCTCTGTTTTTATCATACCGGCATTGCTTTTTTCAAGGATGACTGGGACCTGCATCTACTCTGACAAAAGCAAGATTATTTTTCCAGCATTGTTGCCCTCCCCAAACATTCTCACCAGAGAGGAATTTTATCAGATTTCAGTGGAGCCAAAATAAGAACTGGAACTAGAGGTACACTGGTGAATGGCCTCTTTTCTATGTGGCCACATATGCTTTTCCAGTGTGTTACCTGTTTATTGAGATAAATTAGCCTCCTGGAACAACTCTAGGGCAAAGGATGCTATATTAGTTTTGGACTAGTGAATTTTTCTGACCTTCAAAGCAATAAATATAGTTAATCTCCTACAACCCTTTGCTAGGTTTGCTATTGGCAGAAGTCCAGAAGTGCCAAACCTGCCTTTTGGTAACTCATTTCACCTGGCACGAGAGGAGTCATCAGTCTGGGCACCCTTTGAGGCTGAGGGAATTTCAAAGGCTTCTTGTGTGTATGGGGCTGACTGGAGACACAAATCAGCGATATATTAGCTTAGAACATACTGTCCTTTTCAGGGAGACTGCAGTTCATTGTCATAGAATCATTTGAGTTGGAAGAGAGCTTTAAAGGTCACCTAGTCCAACCCTCCTGCAGTGAGCAGGGACACCTACAGCTGCGTCAGGTGCCCAGAGCCCCCATCCAGCCTGATCTTGATGTCCTCAGGAGTTGGGCACCCACCACTTCTCAGGGCAACATCTTGACACAGCGTTGAGGCTCCTGCCTTGAAAGGATGCTTCTTGTATTCTTTCTGTGAGCGTTCTTTAAGTTTTGGGTGAAGACCAACAAATACTATTTTCAAACTGACCTCTGCTAACAGAAGTTTGAGCAGCTTTAGCTGTCACTGGTAACACACTGTGAGAGGAATTCAATCCCATTTAACAGCAGACTCTTGGGCCTATGAATTTTACCCTGCTGCTGTGGGCAGTATTTAATTTTTTAAAGTCTGTGTCTAAGTAGAAGCAGAATTTCCATGCGTTTGACCATCTGGTCTCCTCACTTGCCACTCTTCTTTTCTTAATGCTGGTTTGAACTCCCCAGTCTCGTAAAGATACCTCCAGAGTGTGACCCTTGGAGCTCCACTTACAGGTGAATGCCTCTGACTTCCTCATGCTGCGCTGCCAAACGGGACTGCCCCTGCTACATCACTGCCAGCTGAGAGATGGATGCTGCTTTGCCTGGTGGAGAGACAGTGCTGTCTATCAGCACATTTCCTGCTGCTGAGGATTAAAAAGGCTGCTTGCTCCGGGAGCAGATGGCCACCTCTCCACCCATCCTCTCAGGTATGGGGAGGCAGCCAAAAAATAGCTTAAAAGAGCAAAGCGTAACCTGTTCAAAGGAGAACAGAAAGGAACATTTTTCAAACAGCTTAATGAAGCACTTGTTAAGGACTGCCAGGGACAGATTTCCATTCTACACAGGATATTCATTAGAAAAGTAAACACCCTCCAGCACCATTTGTAGGAACAAAGCAGCTTGCATTTTGTAACGAGGTGTTAATTTAACGAAGGAAGGGACTGGCAAAGGAGCAGGAGGTGAATAACCAAATGACAGACACCTCCTGGGAGGACAGGATAGCAGTGCCCTCCTGCTCTGTGTGGCACAGGGCTGGGCTCTCTGCAGAGCACGGTGGTGTCCTGGGCCAGGGATCTTGGGATGTGGAGTTGAGGACTGATGTGCAAGGTTAGTGAGGCCTTCCAGTGCTGAGCTGAAGGTCCAGACCCCTCAAAGTTATGTATAGTGTCAGCGTAACCTGCCCCAGCTGGGTCCCACCCTGGATCCTCTGTGGTCACTCACAAGGAAAGGGAGATAGAGGATGCAGCCTGCTTTGGAGTGAGGTGGGAGATGGTAGGGATGCTTTGTGTGCCAGTGTTGGTGGATGGAGGTGATCTTGGATTACCTCCGAGATGTTTGCTCCTTGGATTAGCCGGGTGTCACCGAGGGAGAGCTGGGAGATGAGGGTGAATTTTTCTGTGTTTCCTGCCAGGGCTTCAGCTTCCAGCCTACCCCTTATTTCCTTATGTGTGTTTCCCACCAGGGAGTTTCTCCCTGTGGGACAGGGCCAAAGATCCCCTGCCCTCCCTGCTCTAAGGAATGGGAGCGGTGCTTGGTGAGGGAGGAGGCTTGTGGGTCGGAGGGAAAGCACAGGACATGAAGCCAAGCCTTATTTAACGATGCTATCCTGTTTTTTTCCTCAGAGCATACATCATGCTGGAGAGCAAAAATAAGGCCCTGGAAGAAATTCTGGCCATGAACCTATATAATCAGCCTGAACACTGGCACAAATGAGGTCATTTCTTATGTTTATATTTTTACGTGCATTGTATGCTCCCTGTTCTCCTCCTTATGTCACTGTGATGTGAAGGGAATTTCCTGTGCACACATGGTATTGTTGCAGGGCTCTGTGAACGTGAGGCACCTCGGGTGGCAAGGAGAAATAATGCTCAGTGCTGGCAGTACATACAAGCACTTAGGAAAACTCCCATTCCCACAGATCATTTTCTTCTTAGTTGCGTGCTGAATATTTTGTTAGAAGATTAGAAGGAGAAGTGGCTGCATTTAGCAGTTGCTGACACGTTTCAGCACTCTCACTATGCAGAGGTCAGTTCTCAAGCTCTGTAAATCAACCTGACTGCAGCCCAGCTGTACTGTGGCAACTGGAAAGGGGCTCATGGAGACCATTGGAGCCCTCCTCTTGGAGTATGTTGTTGATCAACCATCGGGTCTACAGAAAATAACTAATTTAAGTGGTGAATTATGTCCTTGCGATCTCTCAACTTTGCGTGTGTGCTGATCAGGATGGTGGGACAAGTTGAAAATAGGTGTCCCTTTTGGCTTCTGGTTCCCATGAAATAGAAATATATGTATTTCTACGGCTACAGAATACAAATCCTGGTTGGAGCTGAGCACGAAAGGTGGCAGGGTCTGCAGCCAGCGCTCAGGTACACTCGCCCTGGGGTCCTTGTCAGTGGGCCAAATTGAGAGTGATGCAAAATGGCAATACTGCAAGAATCAAAATAAAAAGCAGATGTGCAAAGGAAAACTCCCTTTATTCCTGCCCCCCATGGTTGTTTCAGCTGCAGAGCTGTTGCTTCAGCTAGAAACCTTCATGCTGATGGCAGGCCAAAAAAGCCATCCTGAGGGCGCAGTGTGCCTTTAACACCAGGGCTGTGAAGGCACAGTTTAGGCTGGAGGAGAGAGAGCAGCCCCAGGCTGCTGCAATAGGCACATCATGATGGGGGGGACAGCAGGCACATAAGTGCCCTGGTCTGGCTGGGGGAGCTGCATGAAGTGTTGGTACCCCAGACAGACACCACCGTCGTACACCTTGTCTGAAATTATACTTCAAAGAGGCTTCAGAATGAAAAAAAGAAGAAAAAAAAAAGGAAAAAAAAAAGCCAATCCTCATGTAAACCCCAGGGCTGGAGGAATAAAAGCTCCAGAAAACATTTATATTGCGCTCCCTTGATATCAACACAGATGAAATGGATCCCCGTGCTTCCCTGCAAACTGCAGGCTCTAAAGTGGATTCCAAATCCCATCCCCACTTTAATTTAAGGGCCTCCCAATTAGACTGTTGGATGTCTTTCAAAGCTTTGTATAAATTGGAGATTATGCATCTCACAGCGGAGGCTTGTCTCCTTGCCGCAGCAGTCAGCGGCCATCGCTTGCAGTCTCTGGCTGGGAAACTTGGGAGCTGAGTGCAGCTCCGGCCCCGCTGCCCCCCAGCTGGTTCCCCTCAGCAGTGTGTGCTGTGGGACTTCACTGATGCCAGGGGCTGGGGGAGCATGATTCCTCTGACGCTCTGAGTGGAAAGATCTCAGAGGGAGGGAAGAAGTCCTTTCAGGTTGATTTGAAGTAGTTTTGCTCTTCTTCCTCTCGTTCCCCGAGCAGGCCATCAAATAAAACCTCAAAAAGCTCATCACAGAATGTGGCACAAATTCATATAGTATTGGTCAAGCCGTATTTTTTACAGTTAATGTTAGAGACCTCTTTCACTGCTGTTGCCCAGACCAGGGATTCTCCTGTGTTTTTCTAAGAAGCAGTGCAGTATTAAGTGGTGGAAGCTTCTCTTGGGAGGAGGGAGCAGGGATTTTTTTTTTTTTTCATTCCTGTGTGAAACTCAGGCTTTTGCTCCGTCTCCCGTCTCCCCTCGCTTCCCTCCAGGGCTGCACCCACACCTCGGGGACTGATGGGCCATTAGCGCTGGTTGCCCCCAGGTCTGAAAATCGGGTGCAGGGGGGGAGAATCACAGGCCTCAGGGTACGGGAGGGAAGATAGGATGGGCTTACCTAGCAAAAAGTCTCCAGAGGTGGCTGCAGAAGAAGATACCCGGGTGTTGGGTTCCTCCTGGCACTTGTCGACTCTGTCGTTTCCCACCCGTGCTCACAGCTGCCAGACCGCTGGGTCCTGAGAGGAGGATGGACCCATCCTGCTCTGCTCCACATGAGGAGCTGCCACCCAGCAGTGCTCTGGGGTTCTAAAGAAGTTAACCCGAAAACCTGCAGGCAGGTAGTTTTGTTAAGCTGCGTGCTGATGGAAAGAGGCAGTTGTTCTTAACTTAACGCTTGCCTGTTGTGCTTCTGAGCCCAAACTCAGGGTGAACTGGCATTAGCTGCCTGCAGTGAGCAGAATGTAATAATTAATAACTAAGTGAACACGATGACAAAGGGTTGGAAATCACTTACTCAGGCATGTGAGTCTGAAGTTCTTGAGGAGCTGTGCAGGACCAATTCTTCACTGTTCAGACTGATGGATAGATCCCATACACAGACATTGACTTCAGCTTTGGTGTGGGTTGTTTTTATTCTTTTTTCCGCCAGCTCTTCAGTAATTTCTCATGGCCAAATGCCCTATTTGGCATGGTTCAAATTAGGACAACCTATTTTACTTCTGGCACAGGAGCGAAGCACTTAAAGGATGGCTAATTTGATGATACCTCTAATGCCAACTGCGTTAAACTACTGAGTCTTGAGGGAAGGAGGGAGGGAGGGAAGGAAGGAGGACAGGGCTGAGCTGTTAAGCACACGACTGTCCCATTCTTGTCAGTCTTCCCTTGAAACATAAGACTTTTTAAAAGAAAACAGCCAGGAAAAAGAGAATCTTAAAACCCAAAGGATATATTTGTGTCTTCTTTAATGTGAAAACCACGTCACCATTAAACTGTCAAATTATCCTATATTTAATTTCGACATGCATACTAAAACTTTCTGCAGACAGCCAATGAACCTCAAGGTGATGGGACTTGTTTCTGCTCCCACTGAAGTTGGTGGCAAGCCTCCCATTCACTGCAGTGTGTAGGATCAAACCCCAGCACATAAATAATCAGCACTAAAGGCGCTCTCTCATTCTTCTGTCCATACCTCTCCCTTCCTGTCAGAAAGCTTATGAGGTTGGGCCCAACACTGATCTCACAAGCAGGCTGGGAGCATCTTTCTCTCTTTCTTCCCCCCCTCCCAACTTTTCTTTGTGGGTTTTGATCTCTCTCTTTGAAATGGAAGCAAATTCCCTGCAGGGTGCTCTGTGATCACTCGCTGGGTGTAGTCGCATGCTTTCACTTCTTGCTGTAGGTGAAATGGCTCATGTGCAAGATATTAACTCTCTACTTGGCAGCCCCATGCAGCAGGAGCAGCACGTCGCATTCCTTTTCTGCTCTGAGATGCTTAGCAGAGTAATCAGCTTTCCCCCTATAAAACCCCAGCAAAGCAGCACTGTGCATAGTGGAGCAGAGCAGCACTTACATCACACAAGATACACGAGAGGCAATGTTTCAGGGATAGACAGGTATCAGACAGACCTGGCTATATAGTTAGCCTGGGCTAGTTGGTCTTAATGAAAGATACGACCTCTTCCTGCAGAGCAGTGCATAAGCCAACAGTTTGTTGTCTATTATGATCTACTTGCCATAGAAGAAAATGTCATTTCCCTTTGGTTTCACTGGAATGAAGCAGTTGGAGAGAATTATTGAAGAAGGAAATTACAGTGATGGGATAAGTGTTGGGGGGAAAAAAAAGAAGACTGTTTTAACAGGAGAACTATGGTTAGGCCCAGCCCAGAGAAGTATGTAAGAATGTGCTTGTGATTTGCTTCCAACAAAATTTTTTAGCCTATACTTAACTATAAGCATGAGTATCTCTTTGCTTAAGGTTAAGCACGTGCTGAAATACTCATCTGGAGGTAAGCCCCAGCTGGCAAGGCTGAACGAAACAGAGATCACATAATCAACTTCCAAAGCAAGAGCCTAATCCTACCCAGGCAGCTATTCTGGGGGAGTTTCCAGGAAGGCAAAGAAGTTGCAAAAGGTGGATCTGAGTCTCTGATCTTACAAATTTCCTGGCAGGTGCAAAAGCGAGGGCTCTGAACAATACCAGAGGTGTTTGCAGGATTGGCCCGAAGGCTTTGTCTGCAGCAGAAAAGGAGGTTAGCAGGCTATTGAAAACAAACAAACAGCCCCACCTCCCTCCAAAAAATTCACAAAGATGGTTTCTGTGGCTGTGGTGTAGTTTTAAAAAGATTTAAGCCGTGCTACCATTGGTGTAGCTCTAGAAAACCTGAGCCTTTAGAAAAACACCTAACTGAATCAGCTGTGCAAATTCACATCCCAGCGTCACATCAGTATCAGGGAGTCAGCACTACATCTCCATGCACTGGACTTTCTTCTTGTTTGAAGAAGAATGCCAAGTGGCATTAAGCTCGTCTTCTTTAAATGATGTTTGCTCATTTAGTAGGAATTTTAACTGGAAATTTTCCAAATAATTAAGCTTAAAGAATGTGTACACACGTGCATGCACGTAATGGGATAAACTGTGCTCTTACTATATGCACGAGAATGGTGAAGAAAGAGAAAGGAAAAGCAATTGCTTGTGGATGTGAAATACGACTGCAAAAACTAGTTTCATTTTAAGCCCTTGGAGAAAGTTACAGTGTGAATTCTTATTACCTGTAGAATGTAGGTTTGCAGCAAGCAGAAAGAAGCAAATGCAAAAGGAGTGAAAATGAGAGTAGCTTGGGTCTGCTGTGTGCTGCCATCGTGGCAAATGTCCACCTGGGGCAGCTAATGAGGCTGGAAAAAGAGCTTTGGATGTTCCACACTTCATCTCCATCAAAACTAGGTTTAAGGTCCTGTTTTCATTTTGAAGGCTTCTGGCAGAGGTGGAGCTGATGCAGCCACTGGATTTTTTCAATCTAGCGGAGACGTGAGGGAAGTGACTGAAGTGCTTCCAGGTGTTTTGACTTCAGGAGAGTCTTCAGCTCGTTGGTGGTTTGTGCTCCAGGTTCAGGGTTTGCCCACAGTCGCTGCCCTCCTGGGCTGCTCGGTGGCTGCTGAGTCTGTTGGCAGCCTGCAGAAACCCTGTGAGAGCCGATACAGCTCGGCCATCTCACAGAGACAGTTGGATCAGTGTAACCATTCCAGGCTTTGATGCCAAAGTGCATGACAGCTCCAGGAATGACCTGCGAGGAGGTAGTTTCAGCCTCTGGTTTATCTGTAATTGCACTGGAAAATAAGCCAGATACGATGACCTCTCACTTTCACATCCCCAGCAGTGAGTTTGTGAGGCAGGCTGTGTGTCTCAATATTAGATAATGAGATGGAATAACACAGGCGATCTTCATACGGTGTTAATGGGTCTGTAATGCACGGAGTGAGAGACAGTCCAACAAAGTGCTTCAGAAAAGGCCTCGCCTTTGGATTTTTGTGGAGATGTTGATCTACAGAAAAGGTGCTCCAAACAATGGAAGTTATCTGCAGTGTGTGCAGGAAGGCCTGGGGCTTTCAGATGCAAATACAGAAATATATTTAACATCTTGACTTCTATTCTTTTGTCATAATACAAAGTGAAAAGACAATGTTTAGTAAATGTTTACATCTTACAAAGGGGAGTTTTGCAAATTGCATTGTAGCTCTTTGGGAGGAACCAGGAAAGAGGGCAGGATGTTAACAACATAAAAAAGAATGGCAATAAAACCCACCCCTAATATTAATTGTCTAAGAGGAAATGCATATATCTCTCATCAGGACATCTCAGACTCTGCTTTGCATTGCTGGAAGCCTGAGAACGCTAATCATTTTTTGGCATAGAGAACCAACCTCTTGCATACTTGAAACATAACTCATTTACAGTTGTTTTGATGGATGCTTATAAGCAATAGGGAGAAACTGCCAAGTCCTTTCAGCTTGCTGAGCATCAGAGCTCAGAATGGGTCTGAGCCACAGAGGTCAGATGCAGAGCTGGCTGTGCTCCTGACATGGGAACTGGTGGGGAGTGCTCTGATTTAACATCTCTGTTCATTTCTGGCCCTGAGGTTGGCTGTTACACAATGAAAACCTATCGGCAGGATTCCTTGAAAAGTAGCAGTGCACCTGAAAAGATTGTCAGAGAATCATTTCCACCAGCCAGTGGCACGGAACCATCACAGTAGCTCCTCATCAAGGTGACGACAACAGCTCACACCCTGAGGATCCAGGCACCGGGTGCTGCAAAGGTTGACCTAGTGCTGGCCAGCCAAATGAAGAGAGGTGCCTCACCAGCCCAGGTCTGTCTTGGGAAGGAGGCACAGCTCCAAGGGTTGCAGCCTGGTCCCCTTCCTTCTTGAAAAAGCAGCTGAGAGCTGCCGTGTAGTGGGATCAGGCACAGGCTTAAAAGCTGGACAGGTGATGTAATGGGACATGCGTGACTGGGGAAAGCATGAGCTGATTGTAGAACACAGCCACTGAACTCTGTGTGTATATTTATACATGTGTGTGTGTATGGAGGGAGGTGGAGCAACAGATCTGTGACTACGGTGAGATCCTTCATCACTGACCAATGCCAGGTGTCGTGTAAAAGCCTCAGCTGTTGATGTTACTTAGACATAAGGCTTTGCCCCGTTTCAGTTTCTCCCACAGACTGCTATTGAAAGTTCAGTTTAAAGACACAGATTAGCAATATGGTATTTACTCTGGTGGAAAATAATTTATTTCCCAGATCCCAACACTGGTTTCTTCTAGTGCCCATAGATCAAAAACCGTAGCAAGGTGCTCTTTGTGGGCAGCGTCTCTTAGTGACAGAAACTCATTTCTGCCATGTGATTTTCATGTCATGCTGAATAACATCCTACAAAGTTGCAGCGAGTAACTTCTGCTTACATCATGCTGGAAGGAAAACAAGCAGGGTTATATTCTGTGTGGCTCTTAAGGAGTTCTGCATGTATCTCATGCCATAGCTTTGTATATGGAATGTGCAAAGAGGAGCTGATGTCAAATGCTTCAGAGCCAGGTGGTTATTTTTTTGTTTTAGTTTTTTAATTATTTTTATGTTCTCCATAGGCTAAGTTCATATGCACCTTCCTCCTTCCAGGTGAACCATAGAGCTGGTCTTCATTTCCTTTGTAGCATTGCTCTCATGATGTTTCTGTAGTGAACTTATTCCTGTTCCACATACCAGCCCTACTAAAACCCTGCAAAAGCGTGTTCCAGTAGCTAGCCAATACCTACATTTGAAACTTATTTTTTCTTCTTGGTGTCTCTTTCTTACTCTTCCTTCCATTCCTTTCCTTTCTTTCTCATTCCTTTCACCTGCCTTCCTCCCAGCATCCCAGCTGCCCGGCTGTCATTCACTGTGCTGCACATCTCTCACAGCAGCTGGCAGGACCACAGGAGTCTCTTCCACCCTCTCAGGGAGCTGCAGACTTGTTGCTTGCTGACTTGCACAGGCAAGCAGAGTGCTCTAAGCTCCACCTAGCAGCAGGGAGGGCTGAGGAGCTGCTCAGCCATGAGGTGTCACAGAAGATAGGTCTGGAGGGAAGGGGACCTTAGAGCAGCTGGCTCTGGTTGTAATCCCTGGATACTGCCAGGGAGGTTGTGCACTTGTTTGAAATTATTGGTGTTCTTGCAATCTAATCAGACCAAATGTCTGCAGCATAAAAAAGAAATAACTACCCCAAATGGAAAGGACCATAAAAGATTGCCACCTGCCTTTGTCTCATTTTCATATTCATTGTGTTAATCTTAGCAGAAGCTTTCAGCTCATGTCAGCCCATGAGGAGTGGCCGTGGGAACTGGGATTGTTCAGTCTGGAGAAGATAAGACTCAGGAGATACCTTACTGCCCTCTACAACTGTCTGAAAGAAGGTTGTGACCAGGTGGAGGTCTGTCTCTTCTCACAGGTGACAGTGATAGGACAAGAGGGGATGGCCTCAGGTTGTGCCAGGGGAGGTTTGTGTTGGATATTAGGAAAGATTTCTTCTCAGAAAGAGCAGTGAGGCACTGGCACAGGCTGCTTAGGGAGGTGCTGGAGTCACCGTCCCTGGAGGCGTTCAAGAACTGTGGGGATGTGGCACTGAGGGACATGGGTTAGTGGGCATGGTAGGGATGGGTTGGTGGTTGGACACAATGATCTTAGAGGTCTTTTCCAACCTTAATGATTCTGTGATTCTTTGAACGGGTGAAAACCAGCTAAGATGCTCATAATTGTGTAAAACCTCTGCTGGGATCTGTCATGAACACAGGTGAGCTCAGAGAGCCTTTTGCAGAACAGCCTGCTGCAGCACTGCTATGCCTCAGCTGAAGCAGGAGTGATCTGCAAAACTTTATCAAGCCACCAGAAATATTTCCAAATTCTTCAGTCTGGGTTACTTCTTTTCCTTTGAGGTTGTCCTCCTGGATACTGGCCATGGTTGGTCTCACAGAGCTCATGCTGGGCTGTGGCAAGGCAGCAGCTGGGATAAATGGGAGAAAGAGGAGTTTTGGGATTTCTGGCATTCAAAGTGGTTATAATTGGGAATTTTTGTTTTCAAGCACCTCAGGGCAAAAATCTCAAAATCTTTTTAACCGGCTTAAAGATCGAATGTAGCATTTCTAAAGCAAGGGAATCCTCAGGTGTTGGACTCTGACGTTCAGTGAAATTATATCAAGTCAAACACTCAAGCATCAGAGCTGTTTAGCCAAACTCCTTATGGGCATTTGGGAGGTTTCCCATCCCTGTTTCTAGTTTGGTTTGTACCTCAAAGCCAGTGGGTTTTTGCTATCCATTTTGTAGATATGCTTGTAAGAAGGTATTAACAGCTCTACATCTCAGCTGAGCTTCTCAGAACTCTCCTGGATGCAAGAGGAAATTCTCCAAATGCACGCTCGTTTTCAGGCTTCTGTTGTTATTGTTTGTCAGGCAGAGCTACCTCAGGAAATCTGAGCACCTGGAGAAGCTTCAAGCATAGCCTAAGCTTCAGCTTGTACTCAGCAGACATTACTAACAGCCACACGGCCTTCACCAGGGCAGATGTCCTATGTGACAGTTGTACAGAAAATCATAGAAACATAGAATCACCAAGATTGGAAAAGGCCTCCAAGATCATTCAGTCCAACCTTCCACCACTGTTTCCCCACTAAATCATATTCCTTAGATCAACATCTAAATGTTTCTTGAACACTTCCAGGGATGATGACTCCACTACCTCCCTGGGCAGCCCATTCCAGTACCTGACCACACTTTTGGTGAAGATTTTTTTCCTATATACTGTTTAGCATGCAGAAATGGCAGTTGTTCTACTCTGGCATACGCAGAGGAGCGGTCTGTGTATGGCTTTTAGGCTCTGCTCAGGTCTGCTGGTTGGCTCTTAGGCTCCAGCTCAGGCTGCATGTGTGCTGGTGTGTGCTTGGCTGAGGAGGCTTTGCAGAGGCAGAAATCTGTATTTCCATCTGGTGAGAGACTGACTGCCAAAAAAGGTTGTAAAAAGTATCCTTTAGGGGTGAAGAAGTCTTGAGAAATCTGCATCAAGGCTTGGTCGCTGCCACCCTTGCAAGGCCCCAGTGATGACCACTGAGGGGTTTATGGGTGGCATTGGCCATGGTTGGGGTCAGAGTAGGAATGAGTAGAACTGAAGCAGTTCTGCAGTCTGGGGGAAGGTATGCTCCACACACAACTGACACCACATGGAATAGTTTCTTGGTTTTAATCACATCACATTTGGTACTGATACCACAGTTTCTTCCTTTAAGAAGGATTGGTAGCCAAAATTGTAACTACATTTCCAAGCTAACTGTATTATAAAGCCACCTCCAAGAGGCAAGGGAACCCACGCCAACATTCAGTGTAAAGTTCAGCTCAGCACTGATGGTTTATGGCTGATAATGAATTTAGCAAGCTCCCCATTAGCCTTTGATGCTAATTATTTTAAGTATCATAGGGTCTGATTCACAAGGCAGTAATCACAGGTCATTATTTCTGACATTATTAGGTTAAGTTAAAAATTAGCTTTTAGGCTTAAAGTGCCGTGCACTAATGCTCTCTGAAATGGAACACCTGTGTGATGCTGTAACAGACAATTGAAGGAAATTAGCCCCTTTAATTAAATGAACTGCAACTGCACATTGTTTGTTGTCATACTGACAAAAAGTGGTATTTGCACCTTTAGATAGAAATTTTCTATAGCTTAAATGGGTCACCGGTTGTGAAAAATGAGCCCAGGCTTCGCAATCAGCAGTGACTTCCCTTTGTTATATTATGGTCAATGCCCCCTTCCAGAAGTAATTTGAACCCAAAGCAGTTTTGTGGGCCGGATTCTTAAATGGGCTGAAATAGGATCAACAGAGCCGCATCCACATGTTTGTTTGCTAGATCCACACATGCACAAACCCACTTTTCTGACACAGCTTCGATGACAGCAGACAAAAAGCAGAATTTTTTCCCACTGAGACCTTCACGGGGTTTCTCCAGCCCCAGCCCACACATCCAGCCACAGCAGCAGGGAAGCAGCTTTAACAGGATTAGCTTTTACTGCTGAGAGGGCCGCCATGGCTGTGCCTGCATCCTTTGCCGTGAGGCCGGGGACTGCCATCTCGGGCAGCTCAGGAGCAGGTTACAGCCCTGCTGCTCCCTGGCACACAGAGGCACTTCCCTCTGGCTTCGTGTCACACAGGTGCTTTGCAGTCAGCAGTTCCTTTCTAGGTGCAATTAAAGGTATTTGTTCTAATAGACAAAGTTTTGAATAGGATTGTTATTTCCATAGAGACTGTTCCACTTCCTTTAGTTTAGGTTATCCAGTGTATATGAACATGTACCTTGTTTAATTGGGAAGAGCCTGGTATTTGCATTTCAATGGGACCCTCCAGCTATAGAATCCACTGAAAAGCCTCTGCAGGCCTGTTGTGTGGGATTTCGATCCCTTTGCATCTCACAAAGAATTGACAGGTACTTCATTCCAAGGAGGAAGGAAGTATGGTGATTTCCTCATCTCCAAATGTAAAGTTTCCATACAAGGAAGTATATAAAGTTTAAGTAATCTGCCCAACAGCATCGCCCGAAGAAGGACACAGATACCAACCTCTAATCCTTACCTGTGGCCATAAGATCATCTTTCTTCCCTTGATGATAAGGGAAATGCAGAAGCTGCTTGCGCTGCTGTGCAGGAAGCCAGGACGGGGTGCTCCTCCATAGGCACAGATTAGGGTTATGAGGGGCAGCACCTGGCATGCGGGGGCCAGGGAAAAACAAATGATGCTGTCACCAAACCGGTCTGCCCGCTGCAGCCCGAAGGAAACATGTTCCTCCCTGCCAGCATCTGAGCATGGGGAGGAGAGGGGCTCTTACTGGTTGGGCACGTGGGATTGCTTCACAGTCACCTCTTCCTTCCTTTCAGACCTTGGCTCTTTGGGTTGCTCATGGTGCCTTCTTGCAGATAGCTGTTGAGACCGCTGTAATGCTGAGATGTGGAGCTGCTGAGGAAGTGCCTGTGGTGTTCTCCCCGTGTCTGATGCACCCAGCAGCTAATGGTTGTCCTGGCTTTATTCTTGGTGGCTTTGGGGTTCTTCCCTTCTGTTTTTGTTCTTCTGTCACTCACTGCAGAGCCTTCCACCAGACAAAATGAGCTCTGGTTCTACAGTGCAAGTTTTGATACATGTCAGCTTTTGGAAACATCTCGTTTTTCTCCTCCATCCCTCTAAAATAGGGCAGCAGGTGCTTTTCATTTTGGATTGAGTCTCAGAAAAATAAATGAATGTAGATCTTCCCCACCTCCCTCCCCAAACAGCTGAAAAGCTATCTTCTAAATCTTCCATCACTAATATTCATTTACAGAACCAGTCTGGATTGTTCTGATGTATCTCTTGAAGATAATCAGAACAAAACGAGGGGACTATTCAAATAAAATGGTAACATGGAAACACATAAGGACACCTAGAATATGAGACACCAGAACTGCAAAATTGAGCTAAAGAGTTGGTGTTTGGGTTTTGTGTCTGGCAATATCAACAGATCCTGGTTTATTAATTTCTGAAAAGAAAAATAAGAAGTGGATTCAGGCTTTCAGTTATTGGTCTCAGGGCACTCCATGAATGTGCTAAGCAGCAGGCAGTCACTTTTTTGGTGTTTGTTTTTTTTTTCTTTCTTCTTTTTCCTTTCATTTGAGAGGAATTGTTGGGAAACTACAGGTCCTGCAAATTTGCCAGTGTGACACTTGGAATCTGGCTCCATTGCTTTTGATGCTGTGCAGCACTGAAGTAATTAATGAGTTGGTTGCCAGTCATATACCTGGGTATAAGCAGGATCCGCTCCATCTTTCAGGATTTGTGGGTGGTGGGAAGCTCATCCTGATGGAGCAGAGGTTTATATGTGCTGGTGTTGGAAGACAGAGTGTTCCTTCACAGAGAGCCCTCTGCTGAGGACTTTGTCAGAATACGCAATGCAGTTTCCATGCTGCAATTTTCATCCAATTTTGGGAGCTATAGCTGCTGCTGCTATTGTATACATAATAATAAATGACCTTCAGGTACTTATTTCCAGGCTTTTAAAGCATCTTTCTTTTTTCTTGTCTTTAGAAAATGCTGAAATTTTCATCATTCAAACTGAAACTTTACCTAGAGGTAGCTTGGTTTTGGCAGATTGTTTGGAGGGACAAAGTCTTAGACCAAATATAGAATTGATAGAGGAGAAGAAAAGGAAAAAGGATAAAAAGACTGACACACCCAAGCAGATGCATGCACCCTTTCTCATCCCTGTACTTCTGTGTAGGAATAGGCACCAGCCTGATGTCTGACACATCTGCTGAGGTGAGAGTTCAGGGTCCAAGTGATCACCTTGCTTGGCTGAGATCAGTGACCTAGCCTTGGGTATTCACTTCTCCAGGTCAGTCCTGCCGGTGGGAGGAGGTTTGCTCTCCCAAAATCCATAGCACAACTCACACTGCACTCTTAGAAATCCTCCCAGCTGGCTTTCTGATTTTCCAGCTGATGGTATTTATACCATTCCCTTCAGCTTTAACCAGGGGCAGAGATCTGTCATTACACAGGCTATACATTCTGTATTTCTACCTCAGATTCTGATTCAGTTTGGGAATTATGTGGAATTCATCTAAAGCCAAGTGGGTTTGGATGTCAAAACCATAGAACAATTTTCCTGTTTTGTGTGATGCGAGTGTATAATAACATATTTGGCCTTGCCCCTTGGCTGCCTAACCACCGGCTGTGATTCACCTCTGAGGTGTAGCTGCCTTTTTACTGGACTTGTGCTCAGTTTTAACTTTTGTAATGAATGCAAAGCGTTGGCAATTCTTCTGCCTTTCAGGTTCCACCAAGAGCCTTTCCAGTAGCTCTGCTAGTTAATATTAAATTGTACTTACTGCCAATAAAACAGTAATGATCTGTACTTCAAGGGCAGCTTTGATGTGATGATCTCAAAGCAAATCAATTAAGGGTTATCCCACACCCTTGCTATGGATGGAAACATTGAATACAGAGAAATGAGTCCCCACATCACTGACAAGCGGGAAGCGAAAACCAGAATTCCTGTTTTGAAGAAAGTGTTTTCTTCCCCACAAGCCCAAAATTTTGCTACAGTGGATATGTCTCTGGAACTGAGTATGTAGAAGAAAGAACTACTCCAAGAAAACACCCCAGCATTTAGTTGTGTACTGGCTGCCGTCGTGGTGATGGAGGGACAGAGTATCCACACGGTACATGGGGTCACAGCGTTCTTTGGCAAATGCTCCTCAGTGCTATAGTGAGTCAAATATTGCAGCCACTACACACCTGTGCCTCCTGGGGGGCTGGAGCTGCAGTGGGAGCCTTTTGCTGGCAGGAGGTGGCCCACAGCACTTTATGAGAAGGCACAACATGGTCAGGTTTGGGCCCTCCATGCTGCAGTTGTTTCTGGCTGGGGTGGCACCTATAAACTATTTCTGATTAGATTGCATGTTCTTGTCCTCTTCTGCATGCCATAGGGACAAACAAGAAGGGTGAGGGCTGGTGTTAGAACTGGGTAGGCTGCCTTTGACAAGGTCAGCACCAGATTTTTGGTGTGGCATCCCGGAAGATTTCCCTCCCACGTTATGCTTTGTCCTGAGAGCCCATGGTAGCGGGACTGAGAGCCCCAAGCATATTTGGAAACATTTAAATGCGTAGCTGTGACAGCAGAACAGGGAAATGGCTTCTCTTCAAATGCTTGAGGCAAGGATTACTCTTCCACAACCTGCCATAGGATGGATGTTTCTTTAAAGCTCAAGTCTCCTTAAAAACATTATGGACAAATTTCCTTCTATGCTAACAGTCGTTCTTTCTTGCAGTCCATGTCGTGGACTGGAAAATGTAAGCAGTTTAATGGAAACACTCCCTAAAGCTGGACAGGTTCTCCAATTAGTCCTGTTGGGCAAACATCTGCATGTGGACGGAGGCTTGTGCTTTAATCTTCACCCTCTGTGTCCTGCATTTCCGGGTTATCCTTTTATGTGAATCATAGTATTTATCTATACAAAGAGAAGCTTAAACTGCCTCAAGTGAGGTGTATTTGCAGTACTACAGCACTAATTAATCATTAAAGTGCCAGCTTCAAAGAGTGGGGTACTTCAATGTTGGTGTTCCTGTGATGACGCCCTGGCCAATTCCTCTGAGAAATATAGGTATTTTATGAGTTTCAAATCAAATGAAGATTGATTTGGCAACAGGGTGGTGGGCTCCTTGAGCCCCTCAGAAGTAAAGGGAGCTCCACGAGGACTGCAGTCAGCCCCACAAGGAAAAGGCCAGCTCTTACTGCCAACACGCAGGCACCCAGCAGTGCCAGGGATTTAGACATGGAAGCTACAACCCAGCCTCACAGAGTGAGAGGCCACAGTCCCTGCCTTGGAGCTCTGGTGGCTCAACCAGAGGAGAAGTGAAATGGCTGGAGCCATTTCAAGGATAACTTCAGCAGTTAAGGGTGTAAATCTCAACATAAGCCACTAAAACTTTCCATTTAAGTGCTTAAGTTATTTCTGAAAGTGAGGCTTTAAAAATTATGCCGCTAGGTTTGAGAAGCGTAGCCTGAGGACATGACTTTAGTGAAGCATTAACCCTGGTCTGAAATGGCTGGGGCTGCTGTCTGCTCACCTGAAAGGCCAGCACTTGTGTTTAATGGCACTTTCAACTGCAGGTGTGGCAAAGGCATGGGCAGGGCTCTGGGCTTTGGAGATCCTGATAACTGCACCATGTAGCCCTGCTGAGCTACTTGCAGCTGTCCTGCAGCCCTAAACCTCACTTTCCCTTTCCTGTGTGTTTCACAAGTAGAAAACCTGTAGCATCCAGGTACCTGGCATCTGCCAAAAGAGCTGTCATGCCTTGTAGCTTATTAAAAAGGACAGAGAGAAGAGCATGTGGAGTGCAAATGGTGCCACTGACCACTGCTGCAGAGGGGTTTGGGGCTTTGTTCTGGTAAGGAGAGGGCAGATCATAGTGCTAAGTCTCCTGTCTTGTCTGCTGGCAGCTGGAGGTGGTGGGACCTCCAGGAGAGGCGGCCTGAGGCAAGTCTGGGGCTCATAGAGGCAGGACAAGGAGAGCACCAGCTGGCAGCACAAGTAATGAAGCATCCATCAAGTTAATGGCTAATAGTGGGTGTACTAGAAACAGGTGGGAGGGAGTAATAGAGTGTCTGAAATGTCTTTTTTTTTTCAGAATGTGGTCTGTTTGACCACTGTTCCTGCTAGAAATTTTTTTTTCTTTTTTTTTTCTTTTTTTTTTTCTTTTCTTTTTTTTTTTTTTTCTCCATTTTTGTGGGAAGCCTGAGACTTGATCGTGTGGACTCCTGGCCAGCACTTATTCTGACTTAGATTTTGATCTCTGCTTTTTTCCCCTACTGTCTGTTTAGCTGGCTACTAATCTGAAAGATGTGCATAGAATCTATAAAACATTTGTGTTTCCCATTAGTTTTACTTTCTATTTTCAGGAGATTCCTAAGACTATAACAAAGAGATTTGAATTACACTGACCATAAACACTTCAGGCTGCTAGGGTGGATCAGAGTAACTGTAATCAACAATGGAACTTACTAAACCATTTAGTAAAGAGATCAGAAGGGTGATATTAAAATATAGGAAAACAATAATAAACGCTGTAGATGAATGAAAATTAATCTTCTGTCAGTGGATCGCAGCAATTTGCAATTGCTCATCTGGCAGCACTGGAGCACTGCTGCTCCTGAATGAAACCTCTGGAACCAAGTAATTACTATTTCACTGCAAGACTTGAGCATGGTTTGGGATCTTTTGCACTAGGTGATGTACATATAGGTGATGCTATATAAAGACAATAGCACTCCTGAAGAGTTTACAGTAGGAAAAAACCATAAAGCAGACAAAAGAAAGGAGATGATCCCTGTTTTCCAGCTGACGACTGGAAACAACAGGAGTTTCTGGTTTACATCACTTGTGAATCTGGTCCTGTTCCTCAACCTCCTTTTTCCTGATCCCTTCTGGCTCTCTATCCCTGATGACACCTGCTTTCCTGCTCTGCAGTGCTCAGCCACTCGGTTTGTGCACCATGTAGGTTACAGGACATATGTGAACGTGGAGAACCAAGCCTTGCAAGTTTGTAAAAGGACAGACATTGATCCTGAGCCTTGGGCTGAATGAGAATTTTAACTCATCAGGTAGTTGATTTAGTTAATTAAGCTGAAAGGGTACAGTGTGATGTTTAGGAGTGTGGTGTGTTTGTTTTACTGTTGCCTGCTATCAGTCATCTCACATATCCTGATTGATACTTGGAGACAAGGGTGTTCAGCACGGAGTGTCCTTACAGCTGGCATATTCCCGGTCAGACAAAAAATCAAGAAATAAAAAAAAATGTGAAGATGAAGGACCTTTCTCATATGTATCTCAAAGGAGCGGTTGGTAGATTACAGTGGTGATGCTGACTTTGCAAGCAGCTGTTAATAAGTTGTGTGTAGGCCATCATCATACATTTTTCTTCTATGTTGAATTTAACAGCTCTCCCCACCAAACTTTAACATACCTGAGTACCCAGGAAATAGTGCTGACTGAATGCAATGGAGGATCTTGCTTCTGCTGGCTTAATTTCCATGGACCTATCAGAAATACTGATTTAAAAGAAATCTCTGCCATCTTCAACAGCAGCTTCTGATTGTGATCTATGTGGTGGTGTAAAATGCATTTTGCATGGAAGATAATTATTCTTTTGCACAGGTGTATGAGAACCGTTAGGTCACAGCCTGGACCAGTGATTGAGCACCTGGTGAAGGGGCATAGCCAACCCTGGGAGCACAGGTGTGAGCAATTCACTTGTGTGAGTGGAAGGGGTGAACCCTGGGTCTACCCCTCCCTGTTTTCATTTAAGGGCTAGCAGCTACAAGGGAAGCAGCTCTACTTGGAGATTGCCTCCTTTGGAGTGTTTAGTAAGTCCTGGTCCTTGGAAAAGGGTAAGTGATTCTTTTTTTATTACCAAATTGCGACTGTTATCTTTCTTGGTTGATCTGAAGCTGTGTCTGATGCTGCCTATCTTTACAACAGGTGTGTGTAAAGCTTTGTTTTCACAACTCATTAAGTGGCAGTAGAACAAAAAGTGAAAGCGAAAAGAAGGAAAAGCTGCTGCCTTAAGAACACTGCGGCAGCATTGCCTGCCTGGGTCATTAGAAGAGCAGAAATTAATAGAATCCTGTGCAAAATGAAGCGTGCAAGTTCTTGATGACCTGAGTGATTTATTGATGCGTTAAAGGAAATAAGTAGGAGGATTACCTATCTGGTGAGGAGCTGGGAACACCAGTTCTCACTGGAGAAGGAAGAGCTACCTGTTCCTTGTTGAAGGCTTACAACTGGTGGGTTGTCGCCTCAGTATGAGGAGGTAAAGGTCTTCAGTTTTTAACTTCTTGGAGTGTGTGGTTCTGGCCTGCTCTTATCTGGCATGTGTGCAACTAAGCAAGTCTCTTTGGGGGCATGTTTTTGGGGATTACTTGCTGTGTGTACCATGCTTGTGGCGTGGCTGGACTAGAACTGGTTAAGCTTCTGCTAGAGGTGAGACTCCAGAGTGCTCTAAGGAGCACCAAGGTGCAATGCTATAGTTCAGCCCTTGGCATCTGGCACTTCAGTTTGGTTATTTTCTTCCATTCTAAATACCAAGTTGGTAACCAACAGGTTGCACACACACCACATGCTGCAATTCCTCGTTAGTGCTAGAGCGGAAGGTGTGTGTGCAGTCCTAACGGCCCTGTCTCCTTCAGGTGTGCTGCACTGCAGAGTGTAGTTCATATGCTAATCCTGTTTGATGATCCAGAAAGACCGTTTTGAGTATGTTTCATCCCCCAGTAATTTTGTTAACCTCTCCTGGCATGCACACACAAAAAAGAAAAGGGGGGGTGGGGGGGGGAGAGGTGGGAAGGGAGGTAATGAAGTGGCATTTTCAAAGAACATAAAACCTATACAGCCCCCCCCCCCCCCCCTTTTTTTTTTTTTTTTTTTTTTTTTTTTTTTTTCCCTCCTTTGGGAAGGGTTGGTAGGCGTATGAAGGACTTCTCTGCATGGCTCTGTACTTCATCTGTGACTTGGAGGAAAAAGAAAACACAACAAAAAACCAAAACCAACTTAGTGGGATACTAATTCAGTCCTTGGTTTCTTTCTTGTATCAAGTACTGCCAACTGTGCCTTAAATTTGGACCAGATGCATGATGGTTTTATGATGTGATACCGTTAGGAAGTCTGGGTTGAATATAGCAGAGGCACTGCTAATGGGGCTGCTCCTTTAGGGCAAAGGTACAGTGCTGGCTTGGGATGCTTGAGCTATTTACTCTGCCTCTGTGGGAATATGTCTTCAACAGAAATTAATGCCTGGATTTACCAGGGTGGATAAGATTACTGGAGATGGTTGGGTCTGCTAGCGTGGTGAGGGGAGCACAACGTATTGGGATGTTTAGAATCGTAGAATTACTTGTTTTGGAAGGGAACTTAAGGATCATCAAGTTCCAAACCCCCTACCACAGTCAGGGCCAACAACCTCTAGGTCTGTTATTAGACCAGGTTGCCCAGAGCCCCATCCAACCTGGTCCTGAACAACTCTAGGGATGGAGCATCTCTGGGCAGCCTGTTCCAGTACCTCACCACTCTCTCAGTAAAGAACTTCTTCCTGACACCTGATCTAAAACTTCCCTTCTTGAGCATAAAACCCTTTTAGTATCACTATCTGTCAAAGTAAAAAGTAGATTCCTCTCCTTATTATAATTCCCTGTTAAATTCTAGAAGGCTGCAATGAGGTCTCCCCAGAATTTTCTCTTCTCCATACTGAGCCCAGCTCCTTCAGCCTGTCTTCATAGGGGAGATACTCCAACCCTCTGAGCACCTTTGAGGCTCTTCTTTGGACTCTCTCTAACAACTCCACATCTTTCCTGTACTGGAGGCCCCAGACCTGAACGCAGTACTCCAGCTGGGGCCTTGTGAGGGTGGAGTAGAGGGGAACAACTGTCAAGTTCTTCTCCCCATGTATATATATTATCTCCTATATATATGTATTTTATTTGTGTGTGTGTATATATAAAATATATAATATTGGTGTCATGAGCAATCTTGCTGAGGGTGCACTCAAGCCTGTCATCAGTGTCATTGATGAAGATGTTGAAGAGCACCCAAGACAGACCCCCTGGGGACACCACTCATCACTAGCCTCAACCTGGACATAGAGCCATTCACCGCAACGCTCTGTTTCTGGCTTTCCAACCCATTCCTTATCCCCTGAGTAGTCCACCCCTCGAATCTGTATCTTTCCAATTTAGAGATAAGAATGTACTGGGGGACTGTGTCAGAGGCCTTGCACAATTCCAGGTAGGTGACATCATCACCTTCCCTTTGTCCACTTACGTCGTACTCTATCATAGAAGGCCACCAGACTGGTCATGAATAACCTTGCCCTGGTAAAGCCTTGCTGGCTGTCTTGGATCACCTGCTTATCCCTTCGTGTGCCTTAACATGTCGTCTTGGCGGATCTGTTCCATGATATTCCCAGACATGAAGGTGAAGCTCACTGGCCTGTAGTTCCTCAGCTCGAACCTTTCTTGTAAATGGGAGTGACATTTCCTTTTTTCCAATCCCTGGGGGCTTTTCCTGACAGCCATGACTTTTCACATATGATGTAGTGTGACCCAGCAACCGCATCAGCCAGCTCCTTTAGGACCCTGGGATGCGTGTCATCCAGCCCCATAGACTTGCAGACATTCAGATTCGTGATGTTGTCTTGGACTTGCTCTGCCCTTATAGTGGGGGTGATTTACCCAGTTCTCACCTAGAGGTCCAGGGATGTGAGCTTTGGTGATGTGAGGAAAAACAAGAATCCTGACGGCCAGTGAAGACAAAAGAAAAAAAAAAAAAACCTCATTTAGTACTTCAGCTTTCTCCATATCTGTCATAGTGAGGGTGTGAGTCTTCCATGTCACCCTTATTTGAGCAAAGAAAATCGGGGTTTGTTCAGGTTCGTTCTTTTTCCTTTCTTTTTTTGGTGTGTGTGTGTGTGAGCGCAGCTGGTGGCACTGAACGCATGCACTGCTAAGGCCTCTCTGTCTGAATGGACAAAAAGAGACATTGAGGTGTGAGTCTCATCTCAGATTTGCAGGGCTTCCTTGCCCAGCTGCAATAAGGATGTGGTTCAATGGGGCTTGGAAATAGCACAGATCGTAAGTCCAGTTTAGCACATGGGACCATCTTGCCATTCAAAACCAATCACAAAACAAGACCACATCATGTCCCTAAAGTCTTGTAGAGGATTAACCAGATCTCCTGTGTTTTTGTTTACTAAGCTCAGTCAAGTGATATAAAAACCTGAGATTTTTTTCCTGCCAGTGTGGATTCCGATGATTAAATAACTTTGTTGTAGGGGATTAATTTTCATTGACAGATAATAATTAATATGACATAATATGCTTATCAATCTTCAGGAAATACTTGGTAGTATTTACAGCTACTTAACCAGCAGAAATCTGCGTAATTCTCCTGGATGTGGGCTCTGTCACTCAGTATCATCTCCACCTTTTGTCCTCTCCTGGTAATCCAATCTCTGTTTTCATATTGCAGTGAGAAACCGAAGTGCTTTGTTGTTATCTGTCCTTATAGCTGCTTATTGGTTGTTATTATTATTTTGCTCATCAAAACATTGCCTAGGCATGAAGGCAGGGGCCTTGGTCTAGAAGACAAAGGTGTGTATATATGTGTAATTTTTACAAAGCAAGTATTCTTTCAGTCCATTATGTGGGTCATATGGTGGGTTTCCTCTCCCTGTGAAACTTCCCATGGAGATGAAACGCTTGCTTTTACTGTAAGGGAGCCTGGGGACAGTGAGTCAGCCTGGCTGACTCCTTATTAGCTTGTTCAAGGATCTGTGCTTCCCAGGTCCCATTTACCTCCTGAAAAGCCACAGCAGTGGCTGATGTGGAGTTTAATGGAGCAGCCAAGAAGTAGTTGTTTTAAGTGCAAACTACTGGACTTTGTATGGGACTAAGTGGCTGAATTGTTTGGCTACTGTGATGAAGATGGCAAATTCAAACATTAGCAGTTTGTACTTAGGACAAAAAGTACTCCAGTGGAACATGGAATGTATCCCTTCTTCTGGCCTTTTGATAAACTCAATCAACTTGAAAAATTCCCTGTACAAAAAAAAAAAGGCAAGGCAGTTTCTGGGTGTTAAGGGAAATACAGTCTAGTATTCTGGAATAGTTACTTAAACCCAACACTTTATGACTCAGGACTGAATTCAATCTCCAAATGTAATGCAAGAACTCTTTATAAGACACTTTATTTCTGCCTAAGATTCTTCCAGTGGAAACATCTTAAAATACTACCAGTGTTACGTTTATTCTCTACTTCTGATTTGTCCTGAGTCTGTATTAGCTGAACAGCCACAGTGCTGATGGACTCAATTCATGCACACACACGAAGCCAATACCTTGGAGTGCAAGCTTGCATTCTGCTTTTTAGTGTGTGTCTGAGATAGGAACAGGAGAAATAGTGTCTTATTTCTTCTTTATTGTTTTCACTTGCTTAGTCTTCAGATCCATCAGTGACCAGAGTGGGGAGTCTGACACCAAATTCCTTCATTTCACTTGTGTGAAACCCAGCACATAAATGGGAGATGTTTTCCTTCCATGATAATGGTGCAAATGTTTCTCTGCCTTCGTGGCTTCATCTCTTAGCTGCTCCTTGGTAGATGAATGCTGCGCGTAAGTGTGACAAGAGTGGGGGGGATAGGAATGTGTTCCATTTTATAGAGAAGGCACTGAGGTCCTGTAGGCACTGGCTTGTTTTGTAAGAAACAGTCCAGAAAATCAACTTGCAGGTGTCCAAATGCTCCTCTGGCCTCCCTCTGTCACAGAAGAGATGTGGGTTCACCTTTTTCTGTCCCTCATCTCCCTGTCACTGGAGGTGCAGTCTAGGGTTACAGCTGCAGTGGGCCTGCTCCCTACTTGTGGAGCCTTGGTGCTCTTGCTTTGTCAGTCTGAATGCCAAGGATATGCTTCACTATAAACAAAAACGGTTTGAGGCAAGTTATATTATTATGTGTGTTAGTCTATAGGGCTGGGTGACGTTCATCCCAGCGTTCTGAAGGGATTGGCTGATGTGGTTGTCAAACTGCTCTCCACCATTTTTTAAAAGTCACGGCTGTTAGGTGAAGTCCTTGGTGACTGGGAAAAGGGAAACATCACTTTGATTTTTGAGAAAGGGACAAAGGAAGACCTGGGAAACCACAGGCTAGTGAGCCTCACCCCAGTGCCCACACTCTTATCTCTAAATTGGGGCTATTTGGTGGGTGAGGAAGTGGTTGGAAGGTCGCAACCAGAGAGTTGTGGTTATCAGTCTTATGCCCAGGCAGAGGCCAGTGTGAGTGATGTCCTCCAGAGGACCATCTTGGAACGGGTGCTTTTCAACATCTTTATCATTGACATAGGCAGTGGGGTCAAGTGTGCCCTTGACAAGTTTGCTGATGGCATCAAGCTGAGTGGTGCAGTTGGCATGGCAGAAGGAAGGGATGCTAAACAGAGGGACCCTGATTAACTTGAAATGTGGGCCCACGTGAACCTAATGAGGCTCAACAAAGCATAGTGCAAGGTTTTACTTGGGTTGGGGTAATCCCAAGAAGAAAGCATTGAGAGCATTTCTATAGGGAAGGGCTTAGGGGCACTGGTAGATGAAAAACTTAACGTGAGCTAGCAGTGTGTTCTTGCAGTCTAGAAGGCCAACGGTATCCTGGGCTGCATTGAAAGTGGTAGGGGGAGGGAGGGGATTGTCCCTCTCTGCTCTTGAGGTTCCATCTGGATCCAGGTCTGGAGTCCCCAACACAGGAAAGAGGTCGAAATGTTGGAGAGGGTCCAGAGGAGCGCTGTGAAGAAGATCAGAGGGCTGGAGTACCTCTCATATGAAGACAGGCTGAGGGAGCTGGACTTGTTCAGTCTGGAGAAGAGAAGGCTCTGAGCAGACCTCATTGCAGGAGGGAGACTGGCATTTTGCACAGTCTGATAGGACAAGGGGAGGAGAATGGCTCTAAACTAAAATGGGGGATTTTGGTTAGATATTAGGAGGAAAATTATTCATCCAGAGGATGGTGAAGCACTGACAGTGCTGCCCATAGAAGCTGTGGTGCCCCATCCCTGGAGGCATTCCAGGCCAGTTTGGATGGGACCGTGGGCAGCCTGAGCTGGTGGGGGGCAGCCCTACCCATGGCTGGGGATTGGGAATGGGTGGGCTATAGGGTTTCTTCCAATCCAAACCGTTCTGTAGTTTCATGATTCTATACCAGTAGAAATGTTTTCCATTGGTATGTGTGACTAAGCTGGGAGAATGGTACCAGGAGCTATGACAGCTAAAGTTCTTAATTTTTTCATTACCTTTATTTTTAAACTTAGTAGGTCCTGTAACATGCTCCCAGCAGGGCAGTGCTGTGCAGAGCTGGTGCAGTACAAGCTGAATGCTGACCATGGCAGCCAGTGGTGTTGCAGGGATCATGCTGGAGAGCTGTGAATGGATTGGGTCAGAGTGTCAGGCTGACTTGAGGCCAAGATGAGAGTGGGAGTTGTGGGCTGGGGCCATAGAGCGTGATACAACCGTACCAGCAGGGGCTTGCATAAGGCTTTGCCTTGAAAACATTTATGCTGTAGCAGACGTATGAGGTACTGCGTGGATGCTTTCCAAAGCGTGGGATAGGAAGACGTGGAGAGGCTATATTATCATTTTCCTGACTGTTGCAGGTGCAAAGAATTTGGTAACAATATTTACTCTGGAGCCAAATTGCTCTCAGACTCCCTCTTATGTTTATTCAGTTGAAGAGAATTACCCAGCATTTCTGCTTCTCAACAATCGCAGGGTAAGAATTCCCAGACAGAGTATTTTTCTTTCTTTTATTCCCTTCTGAAACATGTGTCTAGACAAGTGATAGTCAAACCTTAAACTCTTTGGTTGCATATTTGAAGGGTACCTGACTGTTTCCTCTCTGCATCTATTGCCCTGAGCGTATTCAGCCTGCCTTGGTTCCTGGTAATTGGGCTGAGGGCCTCTGGAGAGCAACTTTTCTTGTAAGCTTTTCAACTGCTCCTGGTTTGAAGGAGTTCAGGGATCTCCAACCCACAGGGCTTCTGCACATGCTTTGCTTTTTGGATTTCTGATTCCATCTCAAACCAAGAAGTAGAAGGAAGCATCATACTGTTTTATTACTGTTTTATTGTGGTTGTGGTTTTTTTTTTAATAATTACAATAATAGTAACCTAAGAAGACTCATCTCCAAACCTTAACTTAAATGCTATTTCACAGAATCACAGATTTGTAGGGGTTGGAAGGGACCTCCAGAGATCATCGAGTCCAACCCCCCTGCCAAAGCAGGTTCCCTACAGCAGGTCACACAGGTCGGCATCCAGGCAGGTCTTGAACATCTCCAGAGAAGGAGACTCCACCACCTCCCTGGGCAGCCTGTTCCAGTGCTCCGTCACCTCACTGTAAAGAAGTTCTTGCGCATGTTTGTGCGGAACTTCCTATGCTCCAGTTTCTGGCCGTTTCCCCTTGTCCTGTCTCCACTCACCACTGAAAACAGTCCGGCCTCGCCATTCTGCCCCCCACACCTCAGATATTTATAGACCTGGATCAGGTCCCCTCTCAGTCTCCTTTTCTCAAGGCTGAACAGACCCAGTTCACTCAGCCTTTCCTCATAGGGGAGATGCTCCAGGTCCCTCACCATCTTCGTGGCCCTCCGCTGGACTCTTTCCAAGAGATCCCTGTCTTTTTTGTACTGGGGAGCCCAGAACTGAACGCAGTACTCCAAATGA
This sequence comes from Lagopus muta, assembly GCF_023343835.1. Lineage (NCBI taxonomy): Eukaryota > Metazoa > Chordata > Aves > Galliformes > Phasianidae > Lagopus > Lagopus muta. The sequence continues at coordinate 95,234,965 of NC_064434.1, forward strand.
GGCCTTACCAGGGCAGAGTAGAGGGGGAGGATCACCTCCTTTGACCTGCTGGCCACACTCTTTTTAATGCATCCCAGGATGCCACTGGCCCTCTTGGCCACCAGCTGCCAAGTTTATTTATTTATTCAAGTTGAAAATGTGGAGAAGTGACTTGATTTAAAAACAGTTCAAGGAAAGGAAAATTGTTTGAATCAGTCTCTTAAGCTCTTAAAGAACAGGAATTTAATGGCAGTAGCACACTGCCTGTGGTGTGTAGCACTGCGGATACAGTCCTGGGAAGGAGTCTCAAAGGATACTGTGCCATTATGGACTGTGGTCCTGGCTTATTGGGCTGTTTGCTGATCTGAAGGAATGCAGTTAGTCTAATCCATTTGATTTCAGGAGCATTTCATGTGGATGCAGAAGTCTATTACAGTGTTAATGGCAGCCCTTTCAGTACCTGTATCACTAAATATTTTCCTGTTCTAAAATAATGACAGATGTGGGGCTGTTTACTGGAAACAGTGGCAATGAAGAGCCTCTTGAATTATTTGTTAATCCATTTTATTATCTATTTGATCAAGCAGAAATGTTCTACTCTTGAGGCAGTGAAATATCCAGAGTTAATGACAGTCTGTTCCCTGCGTACTACACCCTCACTTTTAAAGCAGTTTTTGGGTTTGGCTGGGACGTTCCATACGTCACTGCAAGAAAGTGCTCCACCTCACTGGGCCTTTTCTAGCAAGGTTTAGGCAGCCTCTAGTGCTCTTCTTCTGAGATAAGAGGGTGGTAGGAGCAATCTGGTTCAAAATCCCCAGCTTTGGTGTTGCTCCAGCCTCCCAGTCATCCCACTGGCTTGCAGCTGGCACGCAGGAAAGTCTTAAGTTGGACGCTGCGGCTCCTCTCTATTTGAAAGTGGAGGTTCACTGCTTTAAATTAGGTAAGAATAGTGAAGAACAGTGGTTCCTGCAATCCAGAAGTTCATTTTGTTCTCTTTTTTCAGTTAACACTCTATTAAAAAAAATCACTGCAAAACTCGACTCTTCTTTCTGGAGTCAGTAACCAGGCAGTGTAATTCAAAGAAGAGAGCTGGGTTGGGTAGGAAGAAAACTGCAAACTTCCAGCCCTGCTGCAACCACCTCCTTACTGCTAAAAGCCCAGTGAGGGGAAGGACAATTATTCAGCTCCATGGTAACAGTGGAAGATTATAATTTCCATTCCATTCAAATTTTAAAATGAAAAATATTTATTTGGTTTGATAAATTCCTCAAGTCCTCTCCATCTCTGTTTCTATTTTAATGCAAAAATAGAAACACTCTAGTTCCTATCTTGTTTCTATGTTGGCAGGAGCAGCTGTCTTGGTTGGTAGTGTTATAATACATTTGACTGTGGTGTAGCTCTGTTTGTCTTTAGTTTACTACTTGTTTCTTTCTCCCTAAGTGCACTGAATACTGAGAACTGGTTCTGCAGCTGGTGTCAGCTGGCAAAGTCTGGCTCTTCTGGAGAAGGGGGCCCAGACCCATAGCTCATGCAGATCACCGCAGAGCTGGGTACTGTTACTAAGAAAACATTTGGTAATGAGCTATGCACTTAAAGCAGCTTGGGGAGGAAGAAGACTTGGATGTACTCTAATCACAGGGTGACTCTGAGCCACAACTATGCTATAGCCATGAAAAGGGAAATGCAGTCTTAGGGGACAAATCGGACAGGGACAGTGCACCAGGCATAGATGAGAGTTCAGCTTCAATGTTGTGCACTTTTTTGCTCACTAAGAAACAAAATAAATGAGCTGATGTAGGAGCAATAGCAGAAACAGGTGGACAAGGACAGCAGGGCTTGCCAACAGAGGGGACATTGGGAGGGGTTAGCTGAGAAAGGCAGTGAACACAATTTCTGCCTATGAATATGTCATAGCTGAAAATTAAGGAAGAAGAGTTGAGAAGAGCTCTCTAGGCAAAGGGATGCGCTGGTACAAAAATGGTAATACAAACTGCTGTGGATGGACATATTCTGGAATAAGAAAAAGATTTGCTAAGTATTGGTGATTATAAGCACAGTCAATTTCCTTACTTAAGGTGGAGCTTGCTAGAGGAGCTCAAAGGGCAGTGTGAGGGAAATAGGTCAAAACTTAAAGATGTAGCAGTGTTTGGTGCCAAAACCTGTGACTTGTGCCAAGAAGCTGCAATGTTGTATTGTGACTCTTCAGAGTAATATGCCAAATTCTCATTATCTCTTTTATTTGAAGCCTCTGTTTGGGCCATCAGAGAAGCAGTGTTGCCATCAGCAAGCCAGCTAGGCTGACAGGTGAGTAGGTCTGATCATCAAGCAAAACTAATGATTGGTCATGTCTGCAGCAGTTTTGTGTGGTCTTCATAGAATGACAGCTGTGTTTTAATGTAGGGAGAAAGTAAACTAATAGTGGTGGTGTTGTTTTAGAAGAATAAGACCATACGAAACTTCTAGGTGTTTACGAAACCTGAGGATGCCTTACTGCTGTGAATCTTTACTCACACAAGCAGCAATGGTCGAAGAGGAATCATACCCATGGAGTCTCAGCAGACAGCCATAGGTTGGGAGAAGGATATTAGAAATTTTTTTTATCACGGAAAAAAGAAACCAGAGATTGTATATATTAAAAAAAAAAAAAGTTTGTTTCTGCCTAAGAAATGAATGCTTGGATCAAAGTAATCAAGGTAAACACAAAGAAATAGCAACTCATCCCCTCTGATTTATTCAAAATAATTCTATGTATGTTTGTGTACATTCTATTCTGATGTCCACGTTAGTACAGGATGGCTCAGAAAGGGTATTCCTTAGAGAGGTGAAGGCGTGAAGGACATCTAAGTGCCTGGTGCTGTAAAGTTCTTTCTCGTGTGTAAACATAAGCTGTGCACTCCCCAAAATGTGCTCCTGCTGGGCCCAATTTCACACTGACTGTGCTTGATGGAGCAAGTGAGTGGGGACTAAAAGTGGGCTGAAAGAGGAGGGAGGGAAAGACAGAAAAGTGCCCAGTGTAGCTACGGGGAGGTAGCCATGCAACTGCTAGGCCTCAAAGCTGTCCCTCTGGATTAGCAGATGGGTCACCCAGGCACTGCTTTAGCAAGGAGCAGGCAGATGTCCCATGCAAGGATAAGCAGCTGGCTGGCAGCACTGATCCCTGAGTAGCCGTCTTTGGAGTATACTGCTCCACACACAGCTGGTCAGCAGGGAGTAATGGGGTGGTGTCAAGAATGAAGAACTTCAGTCAGTAATCCTTAGCAAGGAGTGAGCATTTAAACAAAAGAGCCATTGTGGAACCTACAGACAAATGCTGGTTGTAAAATGGACAGCACCTTACTCAAGAATGCAATGGCTGCTTCCAGACTTCTGAATTTCCACCAAGTTTTAGAGACTAAGTGCTAAAGAAGATAAAGAAGGTAGATGTCGATCAGTGGGAGGATTTCATCTGTCCCAGGAGTTTCCAGAGGATGTAGTCCTTAGCCCATCTTCAGTACACCATGCTTGGCTTCCTTCCCTCCTCAGATCATTGTCCTGAACTGATAAAGGGAATACATAGCAGCAGATAAAAAATGTACTGGCCTCTCTGAGAGTCCTTTGCACATCCACTATTTCTCATCCCAGTAGCACATATGATCAACCTTTCTGTGCAACTGTACACAAAAATAATGTCTCTCTACACAGCAGTACATTGGTGTTACACAAAATAAAGTGTTCCAGCAGTTTCTACTGCAGTATAAGAATGCTGCTAGAGTTGACAGAAGCCACCTCTTCCCCCCATGCTTTCCCTAAAATTAGTTATGTCTTTGCTTTCTGGCATGACAGCAGTATCAGTGTGCTCCCCCCTCCCACCATGCTTTGCTGTGTTACAGGCAATGGCACTGCTCAGAACAAAACACTGCAGCTGTGAACTTTGCTTCATGTTAAACATGACTCACTTCTGGTTGCTACACAGGAAAACGTTACCTGAGCAATCTGAAATCACATAATCACCATCCATATTATTTGTATGGACATAAAATAGCAGAGCAAAAAAGAAAAACACCCAAGAAATCTGTGGTGTAACTTCAAATACGTGTATGAGGATTTCCATGCTTCCCACTATTCTGTGTAGGTGTTTCATGATTCCCATTAATTATTTAACCATATGTTTCTCTCCTTTTTTTTTTTTTTTAATTTAAATAAATGTTTCAACACATTTCTTTGTGGCATGCTAGCTTGGCTAAAATAATGCATGGTGGGATCCTGCTCCCATTTAATTTAATGCCACCATTCCTACTGATTCAGGATTAGGCTTCTGGTAACGCAGCCCTTGCTACATGCAGAAAGAGCCAGCCCTGTAAATACAGTCTATCTAGGCTGTAGACATATTGAACTTAATTATAAAGAAATAATATTTTTCCATTACCTGAACAGATGCAGCTAGGTAAGAAAAGCTCTAAAATACAGGAGAGGGAATAAAAAAAAAAAATAAAAAATTTGCAGTTGCAATGAAGGTCAGTATAGCACAATCATGGAGTTTCAAAATATATTCATGCTACAGTTCTTCTTTGGAAAGTTTTGGACCAAACATGTTGCTCTGAAGATCACCATTAGCTCTGCTTCCAGTTGTGTTCTCTGTAAGAAAGTGCCAGACTCCCATAGCTGTGATACAATTATCCAGGACTTCCAGGAGCAAAATGGTGTGCAGAATAGCCCTGGAGGGGTGACAGCCAGCAGCATGGTACCTCCATGTGACAGGTCTGGCTGCACAGCTGCACCAGGGGAGGGCTGTGTCACAGGGCAGATGCACAGCTCGCAAGGATGAGGCACAAGTTTGGCCCTTCCTGCTAAGCCACTCACCTGACTGACAGGGGAGTGAGAATGATCCAGGACAACAGAAAAGCAGCAGTATTTTGTGAAATGAGGAAGTGGCTTGCTAACGTTAACTGGTTTCACACTGCTGTGAGAGTTGATTCTCCAGGAGAAATGCATCTATAATGGGGTTGGGTAAAGAGAAAAATCTGTCTTCAATTCATCTGTTCAAGTAGAGCAGGCTGAGTTCAGCTTCTCACAGATACAAACATGCCAGCTATTTTAGGTAAGTATGACCACCTCTGTAAGGAAAAAGGAAAACAAGTTCAGATACAGGAAGGACTTAATTCCCTACATTTCATTTACATTTCAGTAGTAGAAGTCTTTCATTCCTACATCCAAAATCGCCCACTAAGCACTGCATTCAACTTGTACTCAGTTCATACTGAGCAACAGACAACCTGCATTAGCTTCACTTTTGTTTGTAAATTAATTTGTTGGACTAAGTCTATGGTGTTATTTTTTTTAATCAGTGATAGAGAGGACGTTATTTCTTTGTGGTTAAAAAAAAAAAAAAGTCTTGCCCATGATACATGTGCATGACATGCAGGGATAAATTCTCCAGAATATGTATATAAATAATAACTTTGAATAATAACAGAATAATAACTTTGCCCTAAGCTGCTCAGTTCATTGGCTGTATCCAGGGAGAGCCCACTTCGGCCAGTGATGAAAACTATCTGCATCAAGACACCATGATAACGCATGAGAAAAGAAAGTCCTTGAAAGATGTCCTTTTGGACAGTGGGTATAAAACTATGTTCATCATTGTGGAAAGCTGTTGCTGGGTCCCCCTCAGTGCTTTGCACTAAGACATCAGCCTCATGTCTGTCTCCAAAAGAAGGGTTTTTGTGCTTACTTAGAATTGAGATGGTTGAAATACCAATTTGTTAGTGTTCAGACATATTCATAAATAGGCCAGTATGAAGGATGAATAGTGAGATGAGAAATTTTGCAGATGATGCAAATTATTTAGCATTGTAAAACTAAATCAGGCCACAAAGCACGGCTGTAAGAGTTCATGATACGGAGCAACAGGGCAATAAAATGAGTGATGCAGTGCACTGTCAACAAAAGCGGAGCACATGCAGAAACTCTAACTACACTTCAACATCAATGAGCCCTAAATATTGCATCTAGTAAAGAAATTATAGGGTCTTCTATGAACACTAGTTAAAGCCCATCAGAAGAGACAACTAAAATGTTAAAAATTACCTGGAAATGCAGCAGGAGCAAAATAAGAATCCACCATGACAGGAATCATTGATGAAACCGTGTCATGATAATAGCGAGTTTCTTGGCCTCCAGAAGAGTTGAGCTGAAAAGCACTCAGGATGAGGAGAGGTGGGAAACAGCTTCCATAAATATGAGAAATGAAGGAGATGAGTTTGCAGGGTGGAAAGGGATGATAAAAGCAGGAGATACAGTCACCATCTGTTTGATCATGAATGACACACAGGAAAAGAAATATAGAAATTGTTTTCTGTGGCTTCTCCTAAGAACTAGAGGGGACCCAACAAAACATTCACATCAGAAGATTTAAACCAACACAAGGAAGTATTTTTTCCATGCAAAACATAACTAAGTTGTGGAACCCATTGCCACAGGATGTTGCGGAGACCAGAAGTTATAAATGGCTCGAGAAAAGGATCAAAAAAATTCAAGCAGGATAGATCCATGGGTGGCTATTAAAACACACTGGTCTGGAGGCAGCCTCTGCTCTGGGAAGTCCATAAACCACAGATTGCCTGGAGCAAGAAGGGTACCAGGCAAGGATCATGCCATGCCTCCTCTTTGAATTTCCTCCTTCCACATCTCTTTCTGGCTATGGCAAGGAATAGAGCACTGCTTCACACAATTGTTAGGTGTGACACCAGTCAGGTCCTACCTCCTCTGGTTCTGTTTGGGGCATGGTCTCCACTTACGTCCCCTAGATTTCAAAGAAAAAAAGAGGGGGAGAAGAAAAAACAAAAAAAGGGGAAGAAACAACCCCAGCCCTCCACATACTGCTACTAGGCAGTCTGGTAGTTGTTTTATTTTCTCTAGAATGGACCTTGTGTTGCAAGTGGCAGGAAGCCATGAACCACAAAAATAAAATAATTCTAACCCTAGTGCTAAGTAAGGAAAACAAAGATGGCTCAGCAATTAGCAGCATTATATATGTTGGTACTAAGTAACAACAGATGTCAGGACTTGAGCCCTTTTGCATTCCTTGCAATCCTTTGGAAACCAAAGCCTTTTGACATTGCTATACATTATTACAGTTATTTTGGGTCTCAGAGAGCAGCAAAAGCTCTTTGAATGTTGAAATACGTATGTTACTAGGACTGGCTGGGTCTTACCTGTGTCTATCTCACCATCCTGCATACTTCTGCTGACTTAACAGGCTAGTGTGTGCTGTAAAAGCCTGCTCTGTAAAGACATGCGCTGGCCATGAGTCATTAGCAAGCATGCGAAGCTAATTGGCAAAATACTCATAAAAGATTTTGAAGGTGGGTTAATTACAATTCATTACACTGTAAACTGTCCCCAGGCTATTGTTAAAAAATGCAGGAGTTTCAAGGTCCAGTATTTTATGATTCATTTTGCCATGCAGTGAAAAACAGACTCTATATCAAACTACATTCATTATAGTTAAGACCACAAAATCTTTATTGGTTTTCCCAATATTCCCTCCTTGTTATATGAATTCATATGGACTGCACATTTCTAACAATTGGCAAGAAAGCATGAAATAAGATTTATGATATTTTTTTACCTTATACTCAGTGCAGCCTTAAAAACTGCCCGTTCCAATTGCTTCACCTCCTCCCACCTTGATTCACTTGGGCTGATAGGATAAGAGCTGGAAAATAAACAGAAGTGAATGAGAACAACTTCCCCACACTGAAGGTTTGGTTGTGTGATGAACCAGGTTGCTGCATGTCTGCACAGGAAATTCAGCTCTGCAAGAATACTGATAACAAGATTGTAATAAATAAGAATCACCCCTTGTAGCACTTAAGTAACAGTTTCAAATACAGTTGACACATTTATACCAGATACTTCTATAACCAGATGGATATAGAAGGATGAGACGGCTTTCATAGCTGAGCACAGAACATACCAGAGACCTGGGTTTCATTCTTGTCTCTACTTAGACAAAACTTGCTGACTTATCCATCAGCTACATGAACCATACAACCCCAAGTGCTTTGCAGGATGAGGACCTTGGTACACTTAAAGCCAAGTTCTCAAGCTTATAACAGAACTAACTGTGCCTTTGACTGTCTTCGCTTATGCCTGGGATGTCAGACACTGGTATTTTTCTCATGAAAGGTCTGTGAGAAGGAGGCATTGCTATTGAGTAGCTTGGCATAATTCTCAATAACATTGTGTCAAGGAAAAGTTAACAAGAGACTCAGCTGCAACCTTTGAGGGAGCGAAGCCAAGTGCTGTGCATCAGTGCCACCTTTGTGCCCTTCTCCATGGGTGCTCCTTAGCTCCTGGTGCTGGCTGGCACTTGGGCTCTTCTTTCAGCATTAAATGGTGCCATTCAGCTGGACTTTGCATTATCCCAATATGCTGAGCTAGATTCAGTTTTGCACAGACACCACACTCTCTCCTGCGTTGGCCCTGCCTGCATCTGACTGCAGTGTGTCTTATTCAGTGCATTCTCTTTGTGATGCTGTAAAGCTATAATGTGAAGGAAAATACAGCAATAACAGCAAAGTGGCACAATCTTAGGCTGAAGCCAGTAAGAGTAAGCCCAAAAGCAGCATCCACAGACACAGAAACAAAGGAAGAAAAACTGCTTACCTTTAAAGGACATCCAGTAGACAGGGATCTCCAGCAAGACCCCCATACCCTTACCCTCCACTGCCAACCCTTAAATGTGGTCTGGGAAGGGGTGGATCCAGCTCCACTCCTTCCAGTCACTCAGGAACATTGCTTGCACCTGAGCTCCTCTGGATTGGCCCTGCCTTCCTACCAGGTGCTCAATCATTGGTTCAGACCATGAGTTAACATTTTCCCTGCACTCCACTGCATCATGGTGTGAAGCGATGATTGAGCAGATTGAAGGTAAGGAATGCTTTGTACAGTTTGCCCATCACAATGTAAACGGACAAGATATAAGCCAATTAATGACTGGTTCTTGGTTGAGATTCACGTCCCTTTTTGGGGCAGTTCTTGATGGTTCTCCTGGGGGCACATAGTTGCTTGGACCAGGGAAGGTTCAGCTTGCATTCCATCAGTGTCATATAGTCCACAAGGTGTCATGCTGATCTTACAGTGACACTGGAGCATCTTGATATCGTGTTTCCCCTTGTGGTGGTCCTGCGGACTCAGAAAGACTCAGAGGGAGTAGCATAGATGTTTTAGAGATACCAGAAAGGGTAGGTCAGCCCTTCACAACAAGATATAGGCTATGTTCTTATCCTAGGTCAACACTTTGGTTTGCACTGGGGTATATCCAACCGCCTATACCACACTCTTTGGCCCAACATCTGAAGCTGCATAACTATATCAGGTATCAAAGGGGGAGGGGGAGCCAGATTTGCCATAGGGACTCAATTAAGGTTCCCTTCACAATGAAAAGGAGAGTGTTGACCACAGTATCTGCAGGCCATGTACTAGAGAGACTACCAAGCTGCCAGCTTCCAGTGATCTCCCCCAAGGTACAAGTACATCATTTTTTGTACTACTTGCATCTTCAAAGGTGCACCCTATTTTACAGGAACCAGGTTCTAGATTTTCAGGGTCAGGGAGCAAAAGATTATTTTCACTGCAATTTGGGGTCTTACCTGATTATCAGTGCCCAACATATGGATAAGAGCCATATTGCCTGTAGCATCTTCAGGGCACTGGGTCTGCCATCCCTAGGCCTTTCATTCAGGTCCCCTAAGTACAGCAGTAACAGCAAAGTAGCACTATCCTAGGCTGCAGCAAACGAGAACAAGCCCAGATGCAGCAGCCACAGGCACAAAGGAGAAAAGACTGCTTACCTTTGAAGGACATCCAGTAGACAGGGATCTCTAGCAAGACTCCCATACCCTTACCCTCCACTGCCAACCCTTAAATGAGGTCTGGGAAGGGGTGGATCCAGCTCCACTCCTTCCAGTCACTCAGGAACATTGCATGCACCTGAGCTCCTCTGGATTGGCCCTGCCTTCCTACCAGGTGCTCAATCACTGGTTCAGGTAACATTTCTGCTACTCTCTCTAAGACAATCACTGTTGGTGGTATTTCCAGCTCAGCTGAGCTAATTTGGAGTTTATATAGGTTCCAATAGGCTCTAAACATATCATTATTACTAATGCATAGTGTTGAGTTGACACGGTCTGCTCTATGTATGAATTCAACTCAGAGACCAGACTCACGTGGTTCTGGGATGCTGCAGAGCATCCACCTGTGGAATTCAGAGCTGGATTAAAGCCAGCTTTAAGCACAAGTAGTAAATGATGAAAGTAACTAAGGTCTACTTCTCTCCCCTAGAAAATCTGTTGATGATATGAATGGATTTTGCTTCAATTTGCTTCAGTTAATATGCTATTTCTGTAGTGTTTTGAGGTGATGTGTGAGTGGAATACTGAAGAAAATTCTTACTCAAAATAATTCAGCTGCTGTTCTTAGCTTTTTTCCTACTGAAAACTCTAAACCTTTCAAAGAAACGGAACATTTCTGGATGCAAAACATTTTAATCCATTGAAGAACGCCTTCTCCTTCACCAAAATGCATCTATGGAAAAAAACCTTCACCAAGCCTACCAGCTAGATATTAAGCAAGTAGGAGTATCAGTCAATTCTAGTAAAACTCAGCAATAGATTTACTGTAAAGAGCGTTGTTTTTGTTTGCATGAATTTAGTGTAAATTGATAAATATCTTGGGTTGGCTCTTTTGTCTCAAGCTTTTTCAGAGAAACTGGATTTTTCTTTATGTGATAGCATTAAAACTTCTATATGTGCTGGGACCAAGACACTGTTTAGCTCAGTTTCTAATAGAGTACTCAAGAAAGAGCAAAATTTAACCTGACCATTCATGATACTTGTACTGGCTGGCACACCAGCCTCCACAGCTACTCTGTAACCTTCTACACTGACCCTCCTCTACTGCAGGGACCAGAAGCTAACAGCAGGAATGAAGCCTGGGAGGTGGACTGTGCAATATGATACACAATGGGAGCTTTTTCCCACCAGGCAATCCACTGTGTAGGATGTGCCTTTTGCTTTCCCTCCTGAAATGCTCGCCCTACTGCACTGGCAGAGACCCTCAGCCATTGCACCAGGCACGGAGCAAAACCCAGGAGGAGTTTACAGCCCAATGGCCAAAGCTCAGCAGGGTTTTCACAGCTGGTGGGCATTTGGAGTGAAGGGTTTGGATATCAGATTTCAATGACAGTGATATTTATGGACGCTCTGACTAATCTCTGTGCCTGGGACATAACAACTATATCCAAAAACATTGGCAAATACTTCTTTTGTTTTGTTTTGTTAAGAACTGTAACTACTCCCATCTCACCTGGAACTAGTACATGAGCAAAGTTCATCATGACATTTCAGCAACGTCAGTGCTGTTATTGGACAGCCCTACCAGTGAGCAAAATGGAAGCAAAGGAGGAAAAAATGAGTGATCAAAATTTTCCAAACTCTCACAAATACTTGTTTCGAGCGGTGGAGAGATTTTGCAAGTGGCAGGTGTCAGTAGTAAATACTGAATTCTCCACTTTCCCTTTGGTGTCATTATAAATAGGGTTATTTGTTTTTAAAATAGGCATTTTTCATCACTTCTTCTTAGGGTCATGCCTCTGTAAGGCTCACAGATGCTAAATTTGGACAATACCTTTTAACCATAACATGTGAAGCTCCAAAATTTCAGAGGCTCCATTAAAATCATGCAGAAAGTGGGATTTTTGCCATTGGTTTGATTGGCTCCAAGATTACATCCTTGCTGTTCTTTGGAAGTCATCTTCGATTTGGAAATAATCTTCAAAAATGTTGTGATACATTGCTCTCCAAGGAGATTCCTGCTACTTCATCGTTTTGACAAGGCTGTAAATAACAAAAAAGCTATACTCATCAAGTGCTCCTCCAGTCTCCGCTGAAATCAGAATAGTCAGAAATGGGCAACAGCAAAATGTTAATTAAATTCCTTCAAATCTCAAAAGAAATGTTGAGTAGAGCTTCTCCGAGACTGCAGAAAACTGCCTGTGGAAAACTGTCAACATTTCTCTTTAACATATTGTGTCAAATTTTGGTGTCTATGAATCAGTTGGTGAAGTGGTAGGAAAAAAACAGAAAAACACATTTTTATGGATGCTGGTATATATATCTGGGATGTAAATATAAAATACATGCATCTTGCTATCTAAAATATATACACTACCTATATACAAAGCTTTTCATTTCCCAAGTCTGTATATAGAATTATTTATATATATTTATATACAAGAACACAAAAACTTTCAGCCAGCACCAGTTTTGCACCAGCCACTTTGAAGGCAGATTTGTTTGTTCGTTTAAGAAAACCTGTTCTGATGAATGACCTCACCTAGCTATGGACTGGATGCCCTGTAAGAAATTCTGGATGGGTAGTATAATGAAATATCATTGTGTAGGGGTTTTCAGATTTGTTATGATCCACTGGAGTACAGTCTTCCAGCAGATGCTGAGTCCCATTGCCACTGACCATGTGCTAGAAAACAGGGAAAAGATGTGCAAGCATTTGGAGGGGAGCTTGGCCCCACTGCTGTCTGGAAAAAAAAATCCCATTGACTCTGACAAACCAGGAATTCACCCACAGTCCTTGGAAGATTTTTACAGAAGTACAATAACGTGCCGTGTAAATCCTATAATCAAAGCTTTCCCTATTGATTTTATTTACTTTTACATTGTGTATGATATGAAAATTGAGCTCTTTAAATTCCTGTGCTTATCTCAGGCCCCATGGAAGGACTATTTCATCTGCTTTTATTAAAGCTCATGGGTGCTCCTACGTCAAGGTTGGTGAAAGTACCTTGCTGAAAGCTTCTCATGCGGATTTTTTCCTACAGTAATTCAAAGGGATAAGACATCTTACAACTGGCTTTTGTAACCTTGCAAAAAAAAAGTCTGGCTCAAAAGCTGCTTTTTCTCTAGCAGAGAGCTGAGCTGCTAAGAGATCTGTAGCATTCCCCCTCAATGAGCCAAATCCTGCAGCTCAAAGCAGGGAAAAGAGTCGTAAATCCTTGCAGACAAGAGGCACCACTAACTGAGAGCCGAGCCATTGCTTCTGGAGTCAAGCAACTCACTGGAAAAGTTGGCATTATCACCAGCTGTCCTGAAGGCAACATGGAGCCCTACAATGAATTCAGATTCAGGTCCCTTGTATGACCTTGGACAAGGTGTGTGCAATCCTTTCCTTTGCTTCCCCATCTAGAAGATGGTGCTAGTAACACATGATTTGCTCATCATGTTTATTTAAGTTATAAACACCTCCAGGCAGAGGCAATCCCTTTCAACGTGTCTATACAGTGTCTAATAGAAGGTCCTTGTCTCAGCTCAAAATCTAGATACTACATGGAAGCAAGGAATAGTACCTGGCAGAGTGCAGATTTCAAACTAGAAATCTAACATCACTTAGTTCTCATTCTTTCCTGCTTTTGGCACATGGCTCTTTTCAGGATGACAAATCCCGAGGTCCCTCTGTTGCTGACTCCCATTAAAGTTTACATTACACTCACTGGCAGTCCTAGAAGTGTCCAAGGATTTCCCCTTTAGATTTTTAAAAGGCTATACAGTAAAAAAGATAGAGTGGACTATAGCTGGTCCTGGAGTTGCAGCTGTAACCAGAAGCTTTATGATGAAATTCAGGTAGAAGAACGGGAGGAGGAAAAAAAATGAAAGGAAACGAGGGAATGCCATCAAAGTCTTTGAAAGACAAATTCATTTTACCTTTGTCAATGACTGTGGTTTTCAAGGATAAAGATCAAAGCAATGACCGTGGGCAGAGCTATGACAAATGCCGAGATCAGTCTGTTAAACCCTAGCATTAGCGTTACAGTTAGACTGGTGTCTAGACTAGCAGTGGGTACTCATGCCAGGTTTGGCAAGCACAGCAGTGCAGTGCTTGCATCAGAGCTGTAACAAGAAAAATGAGGCATCCAAATTGCAGAGGGGAGGGAGCGATTGGACTCTAGCAGAGTGGAACTTGAAGAAAGGAAGTATGGAAAAAAGAACAACAAAAATAACAACAGCAAAACAAAACAAAATAAAGCAATCCACAGCCATATTATTGCCTGAGCCCAGGGAAAGACAGCTGAGAAGATGTATCCCCCACGCTGGTTTATGCTTTGTGATTAATGTACACAAAAAGCTTAGATAACTGGGGGAAAGTAATGCCAAATTCTTATCAATACAGATGAGCTGGCTTCATATTCCTCCATCTCTTTCATGTGGAAATGAGACTGCATTTGATGAGGCCAAGCCCACATTTGAAATAGCTCAGCTGGGATGTGTGTGTGGTGAGGGTTCAGGTGCCTGCATGGAAAATTGATATGGCTGGATGGTCTCAGATTCTCTGGTCTTCCTCTTCTTTGTAAAGAAGGCAGAGAGCTCTTGTCTGTGGGATGAAGACATGCTGAGGTCTGAGTGATGGACTGGACAAGGAAACGTGTTGCTGACCGATGAGGGGCCAGGGCCCCTCATAAGGTGCTTCTATGTTCCTCCAGACAATTCTTGCATGGACCTTTCATGGGCCCTTAAATATAACTCACTGCCATGTCCCAGGTTAGCATGCTGGGGCCAAGCTCGCTCTCACACCACTCAGTGTGGGGCTGCAGGCTCAGCCAGAGGAGAGGAGCAATGCATTGCTCTGCCTGCAGCCCATGCCTGGCCGTGCCTGGGGATTTCCTGGCCCGAGAGTGCCACACAGGGTTGGTAGAGGGATAAACACCAGAAAAATCCACTTGCTGCTGCCTTGGAGCTTCCACCTGCATGGCAAAGCTTGCACGCAGCTCCCATCACTGGAGGATCTGAAAACTCTGCAGATACTTCCAAACATCTACTTATCATCATAGTTACATTGGCTTCCACCAGTCATAGAGTTCAAAAGAAACTGCAGACTAACGTGGGCAAATGCAATCTTCAGTGGGTGGAGACAGACAGGAGGGAATATTTTCTGAAACCCAGCTGGTTTCAGCTGAGCTCATACAGGGTCTTACACCTTCTGTCCATCCGTTGTCTGAAGCACAGTGTAGTACTTGCTAGAAACAATTAGCTAAGACTTAGACTGGTCTTAGCTAATTGTGCTATTCTCAGCTCTGCTACTGACTCACCTGAACGCCTCAGGCGAGTTGCTTGCATATTTGTGCCTTAGTTTACCCACTGGTAGTACCAGAGATAGTAACAGTCTCACGGAGCAGTGCAAGGATTCATTAACTAATATTGGGAAAGCAGTTTGTGTCTTGACGCCTTTGTGCCTTTGTTTACCCATCAGTAATGTCAGAGATAAAACTCTCATGGAGAGGTACAAGGATTAATTAATTATTTGAAAAGTAGTTTGAGATCCCTGGATTAAAGATCCTAAGTGAGTAAAACATATCATTAAAAACATCTCCCAGTCCTCTGTGAAGTTAAAATAAAGCTGGAACTTCTTAGTCATTCAAATAATTAAACCATAAATATTGTTTATTTTAATCTGCCTTTAACAGAATCTAATCTAATCTAGGCAGTGATACCAGCCAAAGAATGGAAAATGTTTCAAATTCAGACCTATCAATTTGAAGAGCTTGATTCTTAATTGCTTTTTGATTTCTATCGATGGAAAGTGAGAGCAATTGTACTTACAAATGCCTGCGAAAGCAAAGGGCAGCTAGGAGGACGCCCGCAGTATTTCTTTAGGGTTTCAGCCTTACATATGCACATGGGTACAGCAGCTGTCTACAATGCTTACAGTTCCTAATGCTATCCAAGCAGAGGACAAATGTTAAATCCTCTCAGTCACTTCCATGGGGAACTGTTGTATCCAGGGGGATAAAATGTATGCAATTGGCTCTGTTTTAGTCTCTTTCTCCCTCTCTTGTTTTTGCACATCTTTTCCTTTTACAAACTACATATGGAAAGAAGTTGTTTGCAGAATCGAGGTCATGATTTTTAATTGAACAAACCTTCTTTTAAGTGTAGCTACTGCTGGGAACTTGCTAGCACAGCAACCTGCTGTACTGAGCACCCAAACCTCCATACCGCATGAGTTTTCCTTTGGCTCAGAGAGACTCGTCTCAGCCTTTTTATGGCTTTCCACTTCTCTCTGCTTGCAGAAAATTTTGCAGCAATCTCTGCTGTGTGGGAATATAGGGAGGAAGAAAGGATGTTATTGCTTTCCTGAACTACAGCGCTTTCGTTAGTTAAATATCTTGCTGTCTTTCTCACGGTAGTTCACCTTCTACTGAATTTTCATCAGTCTGAAAGAGGCCTTTAGGGCCATTTGAAAGTAACCACCAGATAAAAGCGATTGTCATCCTCCCTATGCAGCAGGCAAGGAAGCAGACACAGGTAGACTGGTCACACAGGAAGGTGAGGAGGGACCCGATGACTCAGAGCTTTTGACTCGCAGCTGTCAGCTTTAGACGCCATTTCAGCCAACTATAAAAGCACATGGTTATCTCTGACCTCATGAATAATCCCACTGATTTAAGCCATAAACTTAAGCATTAGGGCCTTAACCACCTCACTGTGCTTGCCAAGAGTTGAGTGCAGGTCTGGATAGGCCCAAGTAATTGACATAGAGGAACAGTAACAAATGGTAGATTCTCTGGTGCAGGTTTCCTGGTAGCTTTTCTGTCAAAGAAGGCCACTATGGATATGGATGTGAATATGAATAAACAAGTGGTCTGGTCACTAAGATGAGGGCCCTTAGGGGATTGAAGTAGGTCCTGCAGAGATCGCCCTGCCTTAAGGGAAGCTGCTTAGATGAATGCTGTGCTGTTGACTTTGGTGGCGTTTCCCCAGTGAGAGATGCCCTAATCATAGAATCATAGCATCACAGAATATCCTGAGTTGGAAGGGACCCAACTCCCAGCTCCTCCCACACTCGTTGTCTGAGAGTAGTGTCCAGATGCTCCCTGAGTTCTGGCACTGGGTCTGTGCCCACTGCCCTGGGCAGCCTGTTCTGTGCCCACCACCCTCTGGAGCAGACCTTGTCCCTGACCTCAAGCTGTCCCTCTCCTGGCACAGCTCCATGCCGTTCCCTCAGGCCCTATCGCTGTCACAGAGAGCAGAGCTCAGCGCTGCCCTTTGATCCCTGTGATGAGCTGCAGCCGCCATGAGGCCTCCCCTCAGCTCCTCTGCTCTGGGCTAAGCAAACCCAGGGGCCTCAGCATTCCTCGTATACCCTGTCCTACTTCCCTCCTTCCATCTTTGCATCCCTCCTTTGGATGCTAATAGCTTTACATCCTTTATGTGCTGTGGCACCCAGAATGCATCCAGTGGATGCTGGAAGTGAGGCAGTGCAGAGAGGGGACAACCCCTCCCCTCACCTGGTGAGCAGTGTTGAGCCTGGTGACCCCCAGGATGGCTCTCCTGGTGCCAGGGCACACTGCTAGCTCCCATACAACTTACTGTCAGTCAGAGCCCCCATCCCCATCCCTTTCAGTGGGGCTGCTGTCCAGCATCTCACTCCCAGCCTGCATGTACAGCCCCCAGCGCAGAATCTAGCACTGCTCTTGTGATGATGTAATAATCCCTGTCCTCAGATTTTTCTGGAGAAGAACCAGGGTCTCCTAGGAAGGGAAAGTGGAATCTGTAGATCCAGTGATAACAACTGTCCTTTCCTGGCAGAGATTTACTGTATGCTTGATCCCTTTTCTCTGCAGAATAAGGAAATGACCTGGATGTGCAGTCTCACCCACAAGTAGAGGCATTCCTCAAAACTGCAGCCCAGTTCAGGGTACTGTTTACTGTTCTACAACTGCTTTTGACCTTGCATTTGTAGCAAAGGACTAAGAGATCAAGGGAAGCCAAATGGAATCTACTTTCCTGTTGTTGGTGGGAGAGTGAGTGAAGCAATTTAAACTGTACATGATGTTGCCTACCAGATGGTCAAAGCCCCTCTTCCCACTATTAAGCAAAGTAACAGTTTCACAAAGAAAAATTAGAGATACCAGAGCATTTTGGAAACATTTCCCATATCTGACTGAAAGGTGTTCTTTGTTTTTAGTTGATGACATGGGATTTCAGCTAGATGCCTGTTGTTCCAACCTTTTCCAGAGGTGAAAGGTGTCAACTCTTTATAGGATGGAGCAGAAAGATTTGTGAAGCTACCTGGAATTGGAGCAGTAATTTATAACTGCAGTGTTTGAATTTTGCAGACTGGGATAGAAAGTGGTGATTTAAAAATGCAAGTTTAATAAACCTAGACAAAGCCCATTTTGCCACCTTCTGCTTCTCACTTATGAGAAGATCTCAGGTTAGTCCTTAATAGCTGCAGACACTGACACATTATCTCACAGTTAGAGTAATGGTGGGAGTGCAAGAGCTAGATGAACTAAACCCCATTGCCTAATATGTCTAAACATTCTTCCTGCTCTGCATCCATCTGCTTTCTTATGAAATAATGGCATGCTGACATGAAAACTGAAGAGGCGAACAGAAACTACTCCATAGGGTTTAACTATGACAGTTCAGATATTGTTGTGATGCTTCCTCCAGAAGCCTGAAGCTCAGTGTGTGCTGAAGCAGCAATGGACCAGACTTCTGGGGCTGAGGCATGGCAGGGAGCCTCTGCTCTCAGCCCTGGTGAGGCTGCAACTCGAGTGCTGTGTTCAGTTTTGGTCTACAAGGAAGACGCTGAGGCCCTGGAGAGTGTTCAGAGAAGGGCAGTGAAGCTGTGAGGGGTCTGGAGCACAGGTCTTATGGGAAGTGGCTGAGGGAGCTGGAATGGTTCAGTCTGCAGAAGAGGAGGCTCAGGAGTGACCTTATCGCTCTACAGCTGCCTGAAAGGAGGTTGTGGTCAGGTGGGAGTTGGCTTCTTCTCCTAGGTAACAGTGATAGCATGAGAGGGAATGGCCTCAAGTTGTGCCAGGGGAGGTTCAGGTAGGACATTAAGGAGTAATTCTTCTCCAAGAGAGTGGTCAGGTGCTGGAATGGCTGCCCAAAAGGAGGTGGTGGAGTCACCATCTCTGGAGGTGTTCAAGGAATGTTTAGATGTTGTACTGAGGGACATGGTTTAGTGAGAAATATCGGTGATAGGTGGATGGTTGAACTGGATGACCTTAGAGGTTTTTTCCAACCTTGGTGATTCTGTGATTCTCTTATCCCACACCAGCTGTCTGGAAGCTCTCTCAGACTTGAGCTTGCAGCACAGACATACACATTTTAAGGATGGGTATGAGAGTATTTTCTCTGCTAAACGACTGCATTGCATTTCACTCAATAATCCCAGTCCATGAATGGAGTTCTCAGCATAACATTAACACCTTCTGAGAGCATGTGCAAGAGAGAAAAACTCTTATGTAAGCCTTGCTAGATTGGTCTGATTTGCAGTGATTGGGCAAGCATGCCAATGGGCGGGATGCACGGACTTCATTTTGCTGATAATGGCATGGATCCGCACATCAAAACAAGCCACTCCTGGCTTTGGTTTGTGCATTATATGATCCTCTAAAGGCTTCTGAAAGTATATCACTTTGATCTCATTTCCATGTATCATTTCTGTCTACCCTGATCTTGGGTTCAGTTTTCACTGGAGTAGTGCAAGATATAAAAATATCAGCCTTTCTTTATAAGCCTCCATTTTTGATAATTGAAATCCAACTCATTAAATCCCAGGAACAGTGACCTTTGTTCTCACTTAGATCCATGGGTTATCAGCTCTTTGGCTGATTTTCTGAAACAATTTACTCTGTAGTAAGAGGTCCTTAAGAATCAGCCACTGATACATCTAGAACAGTCTCCTTTCACTTGGCTACAGAATCCCCTCACGCAGATGCTGGAGTTCACAGTCTCAATTTAATTCTCCTCTCTTTCGTTTTTCTCTAGGAAAGCAAGGGGAAATAAAACTAAGAAAGGATGGAAGGGATAAAGGACTTGACAATCTGACTCTTACTCTGTGCCCTGCCTTCAGACTACTGCCTGACCTTAGGAAAACTGCATCACAGGTTCCCTCAGATATAGTAAAATACAGCATTCTTTCCATACAAACATACAGGTGGAAAGTGTTACTAGGCATTTATCATATTGTTTTTGAAGATATATATTCCAAAAAAACAAAGTATGAGAAAATAAAGGGTTACATAACAAAGAGTAGAAAAACACCAACAAATATTGTCTCAAACCCTCCCTTTCAAACAACACACAAAAAGCAATGGAGACTACAATGGACAAATCCTCCTCTGACAGCAGGCCAATCAGACAGAGAGCCATTCTCTGAATCCCAGCCTATTTCATGCCGTGCAAAATCACTGCGGGAAAAGACTGACAAGCTTCAGACAGCTCATAGCGCTGTACCTTTGCTCATGGCAGCAGTGCCAGCCAATTGCTAGCGTCTTGGTGTCTGGCCAAAGCAGATGGCAGACAACTGTCTGAAGCTGGGACCTGGGAAAATGGGGATAACATCAGGAAAAAAACAAAAACATCTTACATACCTACTACTCCCACCTCATCCCTCTCTGGGGACATGCCTGCTCACTGTGGACTGAGTCAGTGGCTGGTGTTGTGGTCCTTTGGTGCTCTGTATAGTTACTGCATACTTGCAGACCTGGGGCAGTTAGCACATCTCCTACCTCCCATGCACAAGGACTTTCCAGCCAGTGCCACAGACCAGCGCCTCCCTGGTGGGTCAGAGTTGAGATGAAGCAACAGTACCCACTCGGGAAAGTTTGCTGGACCTGAAAATCTTCCTGAACTTTTTTTGGTCTTAGGTTACCATGACATATCTGCCTGGATCTGGGTTTTGATTCTCCATTCCATATCTGTATCCCAGGCTGGCTGGGGTAGCACCTTTCCCACAGAAAAGACCTCAACTGAATTGCTCCGCTCCCAGTAAGAGTGGGCAGTGGTTGTGTTTCAAGGCTGAGAAGATGGAAAGGATGGAAGATGGAAGATGGAAAGGATGTTTGAGGTCACTGGCTGCAAAGGGGAGCTGCAGGGCTGGTGATGATGATCAGGAATCATATTATTTCTTCCCTCCCAGTTTCTATCTCCATGCAGATATTTGCAGCTCTCCCCACCCAGCTGTGCCATTTCTCTACCTCGACCTTCCCAGCACTCCCCAGGCAGGTCCTGGCCCTTCACTGTGGTGTGGCAAAATTCAATCTTGCCTACGCAGCTGAGAAACTTTGGCTCTTCATAATAATACCAGCTTGCCTGCAGGGGATAAGGTGGAAGCTGGACCATGTCAAGGCCTTTTATATCCTGCAAAGGTATGTTTGCAAGACACTGCTGGAGAGCACTATGTAGACGAGTGACAGTAGGAGAGGTAGGACCAGCTCCCCAACACAGGGAAAATGGGATAGATCAAATAGTTAACCAGATTTCCATCAGCTGTAGGGTTGGCCTGGTGACAGGCAGGATTGCCGTGTTGCACAGGTAGCTCACCTCTCTGCCAGCTGTAATAAACATGTCCACTTGATGCCAACAGAACTGAGCTAAATCTTCACGTTTTCTTCCCTTCCCGCTTCAGTGGTGCGAACAGCCCCGTGTCTGCAAAATAAGCACATGAAGGGGGGATGAAATTGCTGAGTGGGAATCCAGTTTGAATTTGTGCTGAGAGCTTTCCAAAGGAGAAAATGTCAATCTCAAAAGGTTTTTCAGGATTCAGACCTTTGTTTTCACCTTTCACTATGTTGAAACACAAACTGTTAGGTCTGAGAAAGAAAAACCTGGTCTTTAAAAGTCAATGTTGCCGTGGGTATAAAATTCATGGAGCACGTCAGACAAAAAAGTTAGTTTGAAACCACAACTTGAATAGAAATCTACAGCCCAAAAGTGAAGATTGTGGGGTTTCTTTCCCTCTTACTGTGCTAACAAATTCTGTCCAGAAAATTAGAAAGTGAAATACTCTTAAAAGTAGTAATTATCCACCCCCAAATTAAAGCTAAACTGAGGAACTTCTAAGTTCCTCAACTGTGCAAGTTTTGTTATGGTGTAGAGATTTTTACTACTCTGAGCTTTGGATGTTTTCATTACTAGCAGGCCACAAATGAATTAGGTGGATGATGAAAAAATGACTGTCAATAAAATTTTTACACCGATGCTTCATTCTGTGTGAAACATCTTTTATATTTATGCATATATGTATATACCATAAATAATAGAAATAATTTTATACTAGGGATGTAAACACTGGTCCCAAATGCAGTGGCAAATGAACCACTCATATTTTCTGATTGCATAATTTGCCTAAAGGATGGATACATAATTACACTATAATTAAGTATAATAAACAGAGAAAACGATTTGAGAAGGAAAAATTATCACAGCCTCAACCACATCAGCCAGAAGCTCTCTTCTAATTAAGTTATTTTATTAAACAAAATGTTTTTAAGGTGGGTCCCCTTTGAAAATGTACATTATAGCCCGTGTAATGTAATTTACTTTATAAGTAAAACATGGCTTGTGTATGGACAGATGGTATCTGATAGGACTCATGAAATATGCAGCCACAAGGTCCAGTCCAGCCAGGTGCTGAGTACCCCCACGCCCCTGTCTCGATCCACGGAACAGACCCTAAGCACAGCTCTGGGAAATCTCAGCAGCTCACAGAGCAGCCTTTCATCTGCACTCACTGATGGCCTCTTTTTATGTTGTTTGTATTTTTTTTTTCTAATTTAAAGGAAGAAATGCATGTAGGTAACTCTGATGTTGTCATCACGTAATGACCTGGTAGAGGAAAGGAGGCCAAAAAAAAAAAAAAAAAAAGCTGCCTTAAGTAGCTCAAGCTATTTGAATTCAAGAGAGTCTCTAAATGCTATTGCTTCTCAAAAGACTTCTACTAGTACTAATTCTGCTCAGTGCACAGCAAGATGTGAAGATGGAGTCTTTTATGTTACTGTGGCTGAAGAAATCCAAAACACAAACTGATTCAGTAACTCAGGAAGACCACATAATCTGTTACTTCATGTGGCAAAGGCTACTGACCACCCTCCAGTTGATTCCTCTTTGAACTACAACTTATATTTTTAAACATCTGCCCCCATCTGTCTGGGGACTACGGGACCTATTAAAAAAGCCTTGAAGCATCGTTCTGAAGTTAGCTATTACTCCCGCTTGCCAGCCCTCCACCCACAAAAAAGTAACAAATGTTCAGTTTAAGTTTTAGCTGTAGGATTTCTGCATATATCTGCTTCATTTCCGCATTTCTCTTCCTCTTATGAGCCCTTAGAAATTGTGATCAAGCCATCCCTTAGCCTCTCCTCTGTAAGCTCACCAGATCAAGGCATGTGATATAAATTTCTGCTGCTATCCTAGCTCTTTAAGGCTCATACAACCTTGCAGTGATTTTTGGGAGGATCTCACTGCATCTGTAACCTGTTACTCTCTTCTTCAGTTCCCAACTCATCCATAAGGTTTATTTAGAATGATTTAGGTGTTCTTCCAGGTCTGCAAGGCATAGCAAAACCACAGTAACACATCCATTTGGGATCTGCTAGTGATGAGATCTAAGAATGGACTTACACTCAGTATGTAAGAAAATATTCCTGGTCAAGGAAGACCCAAGGAAAGGAGAAAATGTGTCCTAAAAATCAGTTTTTCATAACATAATGTTGGACATTACAATGTGAGAACATCTCTAAATCCCTAAACTAGTGTTTCTCTAGCTGTGCCCACTGCATACACAGCTTATTAGACAAGGGAGAAAGCAGTGTGGCATTCAGGAGTAGTCTTCTCATGTTTAGAGTTTTCCACTCGTAAATGTTTGCAGACCTTTGAACCACAAAATGTTGTAGGTTATTGATGAGATTACTGATGTGTGGTTACCACTTGCAGGGTGCCTTGGGCAGGACACTTAGGTCATCATGGATCTGTACAATCCTGGTGACTACTAGTTTCTCTCCTAATCCCATGTGCTTTTTGTTGTGTAGTGACCTGATTTAAACTAGGAGCTTCCATGAGAAATAATCATATGGCATTCACAGATGTAAAGTCAAGCCAAAGAGTCATTTTCAATTGCTTAGCAAATGCTAGACCACAGAAACTCAGTGTGTCGTAAGATTCCACTTGGTCCCATCATCATGGGTGGGAAAAAGGAGGCGGATTATCCGTAGACCTCAAAGTGTTTTATGAAGAGAGGCAAATGCTGCTATTCCCATTTATTGGATAGGGCAACAGCAAGTTGAGACTTGCATAAAGTCACCCAATTAATCAGCCAGAAAACTGCCACTGAAAACCATGCTCTGGTCTAAACAAGTTCTCACACTGCCCTCATCATGGTAATATCTGAGTACCCTCCAGTAGTATGTTAGAAGAATTTGGGCATGTCTACACTTGCCGATGCAAACAGCTGCATGTCAATCCAGTCCCCTTCTCCGCCAACTGGACAAAAGCCATCTCCAGGCTGAGGCTGTACAGCCATCTTAACACCACCTGGAGCCCAGGCACATGAATGCCTGCAAGTTCTCTAGGGAAAGCTCACAGCCATCACCACCCCAATGCAGCATTGTGGCTTCTGGGCTGCACCTTGCTTATGGCTGGATGGGCATGGACAAGGCAGATGTGAGACTGTCTCTGAGAGAGACTTTCCTTCGTTCTGAATCCAGTTCCATCATTTGTAGTGCTTCTTAGAAGATCTCCTAATGCTTTAGTTCTCAGAGCCACAAAGACAGGGCACAAATGTGTTAGTTATCTGGTTATAGCCTTTTGGCTCTGAGGAAAGATCTAGAAGAAGACAATTTGAACAGGGAAATTTGGATGTACTGTCATAAAGGATGAAAATCTGCAAAATATATTTAGTAAGTCATTAAAAAGGAAAGAGGAGAAAAACATCTCTTTAAACTCAGGATCTACTTGTCATGAGCAAGAGTACAAAAAAAAAATTGTAACTTAATGACCTGAAGGAAAAGTAGCTGTTATTACAGGGCATTGTGCTGGCAAAGTTCCTATACATCACAGCAATAATTCTCTCCAGACTTCCCTTCCAAGGCATGAGGAAACACCAGTGTGTTTAGCCTCAACTCCCTGGCAGGCAGCATCACTTCCTTGTGAGAGGCGGGGAGCTGACACAGTGATGGGAAGGCTCTCCTTTGTACCAGCAGCAAAAGCCCTGTGTGACCCAGAGGGTCTGACGTAGAACTGCTGAGTCCTGCTCCAAGGAAGCTAAAATTCCCAAGGTGCCCTGAGAGCTTATCCTGGACAACTCATGCTCCCAGGTTTACAAATCCTTTGAGGGTTGCTAACTTCATACAAACCACTCATTGCTCTGGAAGTCCCACACCTTGGTGTGGCTGGAGGCTGGAAAGGCGCAGCATGGATGTATCCAGCTCTGCTCACTCTGCTTTTGCTTTCCTTCCTGGACACCCACTTCCATCAGCTGCCAAGGATGGGCCAACAGATGAGGTGGGCTTCGATCTGGAGTAGCACAGCTCCTGTGAAGCTCTTGCTTGCTTCTGTATCTGAATATCTGAATGCCCTGAATGGTGAACGTGTGCTTCATGCATATGCAGAAAGGGCATGGAAGCTGTTTGAAAAAAATGGACCTGGTTAACTTGGCTACAATCATCCAGGAAGTTTGTGGCAGAGCTGCAAATAAAATCCAGACATTTTGCCTTTTGGGCCTGTGTCTTCACAACAACAGTATTCTTCCTCTGCTCATCTGTGCTTGTTGTCTTATCAGGACATGCTGCTCAGTGTGTTTCCTTAAAGGGAAAGAGCACTGAGAAAGTCATGCTTTAATTCTTTAGAGAAAATCACAACAGCTCCATAGGAAAACCCAATAGCTTTCTGCAAGTATTACAGTGCTTCTGTATCTTTCCTTCCCTTTGTGATCTTTACCACTTCCTCGCCATATGTAAAAGGTCTGATCCTGATGAAAATAGTCATAAGTGCCACTCAGACAATATTGATTTATCTCTGAAAAGGATGTGGCACAGTGCTTTTGGCTGGATTTTTCTTCAAGCAGCCAGTCACTTCTCTCTCTCCGCTATACAGAAAGTTGTGAGAAGTCCAGTGACAACAACCTTGCTGGAATTCACCTGGCCCACCCAGGAAATAGCTATTTCTAGACATAGAAAACACAGCATGGAAAACAAGACATGGAAAACCCAAGCCTTGTCTCTTTAATCTAACATCTCTTGCATGTTACTAAGCCTAATGTTTAATTTGAAAAAAAACAACCTGAAAATAGCATTAAAGGAAGCAGAGGATTTAAACATCACTATATTATTAAGACAGCCTTTCTGGAAAACACTATATTTAAAAAATGACCCTTTTACCATGAGGTTTCTAAAACTATAGAGCTGTCCCCAGCTTCCTGTGAGATAAGGCTTGTAATTTGGAACAGAGTAATGGAGTACAAACAACACAATTTGTATTGTGCTCTGCATTAAGAGGCAATGTGGAACCAACTGGTAGTGTCATATTTCTCCTACTCCAGAGCAGCTTGGGGCTGTTTGTGCCGGAGAGTTAAATGTTAGACCAACATGATGCTGAAAGTAGCTCATCTTCCACGCTTGACAGAAGTGTGGTGTCAGGATGCAAATCTCCCATGGTTTTGGTGAAAAGAACTACCGAGCATTTGTGGTCCCCCTCTCTCACACTTGCAGTACTGTTGATTTAAGCTGCAAGCCTGTGACTTGAAATGTTTGGAAGAGCTGCTGGCGAGTTGCGGCAGGCAGAGATGGACACTGCAACCACCTCTTAACTCAAGTGATACAAACCCAAGATGATTTTAACCAGAAGACCTCATTCCTTCGTATTACTTGACATATTTGCATTAAAGGGATGGCAAGAGCAGTGAGAAAGAGGAGTTGCAGTGGTGGTTTTACGCCAAGCATAAATACCTGTGTAGGAGCTTTTCAGAGCTGATTGCACTCCCAGAGCAAGGACTAGATCTGGCCTGGGTTTTTTAATTTTCTTCCAATTTGTTGGCGTGAAATCTGACAGCTAGGCAGATGTGTCTGCCTTGATCTTCAGTGTGGATCTCCTTTTGCACTCTTCTCTGTTTTTGCAATCCTCAATAGGGGAATGCAAAATTACTGTCCAGAAACATTAATCACAGCATCACAGATCTATACATTCTCGTGAGTTTTTCTCCTGGAGGACTGGAAGGCTTTGACCCATTTTCAAAAGTGGGTGTAAAGCATATATACATAAGGAAAGCATACATACTTGTAGCATCTGCAAAAACATATGGTAGTTTCACATCCCACTAACCAGTTTCCTGGATTGAGTATGAGTAAGGGCAGGCCTTTCAGAACTAACAGTTTTTGAATGCTGGGTTTCTGACTCGTCTCTTAACTGCTATTCTTCTTTGACTTTGTGAAAGATACCATTTCCCTCTTAGTTTGACAAGTCATTGCACAGAACCTTTCTGGATAATTGTACTGCCTTTTTTTGCAGGTGAAGCCACTTCCAGGCTTCCCTGACAATCTCATTACCTGTCTTCCCATTTCACACAGAGAAAATGTGCTATCTCTTCTTAATTCCAAATGGCAAAAAACAATCATCTCCAGTTTCAACAATTGCAATTCAGATGTCTGATGATTTTCCTGTGCCACAGAATCTACAGAAATCATTGCAAATTTTTCCATCTAAATATTTTGTTTAATGGAAGAATATGATTTGCTAAAGGATCTACTTTCCTTAAACGTATATTTTTTAAGCAGAACATCAAAAACTTTTGGCTGTTATTTCTAACAACAATATCATTTTTCCTGTATTATCAACATTTTCTGTGCAAATATACCCACCTACCAGAACATTTTCTATTTTAGCAACCAAACTGCAGTCCAACTGCACTGGTCAAAGTAACATACTCTGAAGAATGAGCTTATCCAAACTTATGTTGATATGGGGAGATCCTTCAGTGTCTCTCTGTGCCCGTTGTAATTTTAACTCATTAAAATACCTGGTGATGGCGATCCCAACACCTCCCTGAGCCATCAGTTCTATCATTTCCCTTTCCTTGGATAGAGCTTTCTTAAGCTCTTACCTCCTCTGTTTTGCTGCAAATAAAGCCAATTAGATCTTCCCCTTCTCCATGAAGATATACCCAGTGATCACCACATCCTTTTATACTCCTTTCAGCTACTGTCCTCACATATGAAGTCTCTCTTAACTGTCCTCAGCCTTTTCTAGATTAAACAAACCTAACAGAAAAATAATCCCTTATAGATAATGTTTTTTTTGAATCAGTTCTGCTATTCTCTAGACTTCCTCCTGTGTTTACATCTTTACTTGAAGTACAGAGCACTAATATGTGCTCTGGGCTTCTCCAGTGCCAGAAAGATCTCCACACGAAAAGTGCTATCACTATCTGCCTGGATGCCTACTTGTGCTACCTGGTGTAGGGAGCCTGCTTTGGCAGGGGGTTGGACTGGATGATCTCTGGAGGTCCCTTCCAACCCCTACAATTCTGTGATTCTGTGATCTCTCCCAATAGCAAATGTATTTCTGGCCACAGTGTTACATGGTAGACTTGGAACTTGTCCTCTACCAGCTCTCCTAGCATGCTGTCAGTACCATAACCAGGTTCCTATGTGCATTTTGATTAAGTACCTTTCCTTTTCATGGAAGAAAAGTTTATTTAGAACACTTAAACTCTCTACCCAATCATAGGTGGGACCTTCCTGTCTATTTGGTTGTTTTAACCTACTGTAAGAGCTCTGTCTGCTCCACCATCCAAACTGTTAACAGACATGTTTAAATGAACTGTGACCAACAGACTTCTGTTGATGCATCCTCAGTTTGACTGTGAATCACTTGTATCTAATCTTCCAGCGTGTTATTCTTACCAAGGGCTGAAAAAGTAGCAATTATTTATGTCTCACACACACACACACATACACACATATATATATATGTATATAATTTCAACAGTTATCCAAAGGAGACCTGAAGCCAAGATTGATACTAGTAAATAATGGGTAAATATCCACTCAACACCTGTACTAAGAAACTGGTTTGAGTACCAAGCCCTAAATCTACATTCTCTCCTTTATTTTCTTATAAGAAGATGCCATTGCATTGAACCTGGATTATTCCTAGCTCTGAAAGCAGGATGGGCACTGAAGTATACCTCTAAAGCCAAGATGATGAGCTAATCAACTTTGTATTGTTAGAAGAGTCCCCACCTACGCTTTCACACAAAAGGCTGATTAGCTCACAGGTATGCAAAACTCTGGGAGGATGCCATCTTTCATCGCTACTAGATGATGTTTAATATATCTTAGGTTGCCAACAATTAAGTGTTTGTGTGTGTGTACACAATGCACACAGCCACTTGCTCAGTCCCAAAGCTGCACACTACACATGCAACTAATCCGCCATGCCTGGGCAGAGCTCTGTATTGGGCACAGCTCTGCTGCTGCTCAGCTGTGTCATAGGGATGTGCACCACTGTGCGACAGGACTGCAGCAGCCACAGCCTTGCAGCCCAGAGGAAGTGAATGTTAACTATTTGCCCTGCTTCTGATGGCAGCAGCTGACGGAAGCCATCATAGGCTGAGTGCACAGAGAGTGAGGCTATAAGCCTACAGTGCATGATGAACTTCTGTTGCTCTTTTCATACGCTGACACAAGAAAGCCAAAAGTATTCTGCCCTCCAAGTCACTGACGGAAATACCTCGTATGCCTAGGAAGTAACATATTCAGGAGAACTTTTCCTGCACTATTCCTCCATGATTCTTGCTGAAGATCTGCAGGACATCAGGAACGCCAACAAACCACGTTCCCAATCACAAGGAGAATGTGACCAAAAAAATCTCGCACTGAAATGTGCATTTGACAAATATGTAACAATGTATATGTTTTCCAAAATGTTTTTTCGCTATAGTGTGTGAAAAGCAGAAGACATGGGAGGGCATCACAAAGTTGTATGCTTGCAAATAGAACAGCTTTCTTCTCCCACTCTGATACAGGGAAATATCATCCACCTGCCTTCTAAAGAGCAGAGATGGTGAGTCTGCGTTATCAGCATCTCCTCTTCCCATGCATATGTGCGAGGAAAGCTAGTTTGAGTTTGTTAATTCAAACTCATAAGGAACTGAAGGTAAATTTAAGCTTGTGGAGAGAAACCATCCTGGAATAACTTTGTCTCCTGCAGACAAAAAATAAATGTCTAAATCCTAAATGATTACATCTCTGTACCTATGGCTTCAGAGGAGTGGTGTCCCTTACACCATCTGGGCTCCAGCATATCCCTTTGCCTGCTGGGAGCTCTCAACCCCAGCCCAACCATGGCTGCTCCTTCAGACAGACCACAACCTCTCCATTGCCAGCAGCTGCTGCTGACAACACAGCACATTAAACAAGGCAAAGAAGGAGTCTGTGGAGGCAAACGGCTCTCCTTACTTCCCTCTTGCCTGTGCTTGTACTTAGAGCAAAGAGTTTTTACTTCATGGAAGCCTACATGAAATGACTTTGTCCTAATCACTGCACTACCTCGATTATCGCCTGCACAAACATTCCCTTCAGATCTACATACTGGCTGGGACAGAAATCACACAATTGATGTTTTGGTTTCCACTACCTTATCTAAATCCAGTTAGTGCTCAAAATGAGACTAAGTCAACAGACTTAATTGAATGAAAGGGCTGTGAGACAACCTAGAGATTTGTGGCTGTGTATGTCCGTGCATGAGCTAATCACTATGCAAACACTTCACAACAAACAGGACTGGGCTGAGCGGGCTTGGTTTTTCTGTGGTCTGGAAGCTCCTGACATGCTGGGTTTGTGTGAAGCATTGTTGGGGCTGGCAGGAGGATTTAAACAACTTCACAATGTACTGTTATGGAAAAAAAGCTGGGGATGGACAATGGAGCATGCCATGAACAAACACTTCTCCTGTACAACTAGATCAGGAGATAAAAGAGACCCTCTAGTAGTGGCAAAAAACAACTGCTCACTTGTGATTGTTGCTTTCTAGATATGTGAAATAGCTCTGGTGGCACCCAGCAGCTGGGAGCAGGGAGTTGCTTGATGTCCTCAGCTCATCCCTGGGGAGGCTGCTGCCAAACTCCCAATGTCTCCAGCTTCTAGCCCTTGTAGACATTATAGGTTTTCCTGGCTATAATCATGTCTACATGACTACTGTAGAGCCTCCCTGCTCTACAGTGAAAGAGAGAAAAGTGTACATTAAATATTTGGGAAGGACCACATTAGGTCCATCTCACCTCTCTTCTTGTCTTTAGTGGAGGCCACAATGAGACTATTAGGAAAGATCAGTAAAAGCAGCATTACAGGCACTGCCTAGAGCCACAGCCAGCACTAAGTTCCCATTGTGACAGTACTGCACAGTTTCTCCAGAACTG
Source organism: Lagopus muta (assembly GCF_023343835.1). Taxonomy (NCBI): domain Eukaryota; kingdom Metazoa; phylum Chordata; class Aves; order Galliformes; family Phasianidae; genus Lagopus; species Lagopus muta. The sequence goes on from NC_064434.1 coordinate 95,266,210, forward strand.
AAGGTCTAAAAAGAGAAAGCCTTACTCTGCAGCTTCAACTTGTCCTGGCAAAATCTGTGCCTCTCCTTTTTTCTGCCACCTGCGCAGTTTAGAAGCCCAGCCCTTGGTACCTGATGCAGCTGCTGTTTGGGGAGGCCAGAGGAAAAATGCTCAGGATCATGCCAGTGGTTTGTCTTAGCTATTACAAGAAGAGAGGCTGAAGCTACAAACTTCCAAAAATAGTCATTATTTAATCTTCTAAAGTGAGATGACTCATTTACTTTCCTGGCTGATAGAACTCCGTAAGGTTACGGAGAACCTGAATCAGGTCACTTGGCAGTGAGAGTCCTAGGAATATCTAAAGGTGACTTTGCCACGCATAGTATAAAGACAGAGCCTCACCATTTTGAGACTGAACATGATTTTTACTGGAAAATCTCATTCCATACTACAGACAGACCCCACACCCTGCACAGGCCACCCACTTGTCACCATGCTCTTGCCTGGGGCCAGGACATCTGGTTATAAAAATGCAACTGTGGTGCTGTCCCCCAAACAAAGGAGGATGCCGGACCCAGCTAGATCCTTCCTTCCCAAGGGAGGCAACAGACTGCTGCTGTTACATTTGCGACCCGTTTGACAGTTCTCACCTTTGGCGTGCAGTGCAAGCCAAGGCAACTTAACACAGCTGGGAAAGACAGCAAGGATGATTAGCTTTGTGATCAGGTGCTGTGTGGCCAGAGCCAAAAGAAAACTGCTGCTGAATGCCCAGGTTTCAGGATACAGTAATAACACACAGTGCTATATTTCATTTCTTTAACAAGTGCTGAATATGCAAAGGCTCTTTTCCCAGCTTCTGTCTCTGTCTTGGAAGCGAGGGAAGAGTTGCGTGTATAATTATTTTCAGATGCCATCCACTTTATTGATTGTTTTAGTGGGATGCACAAATAATGGCAGCTAATGCCAGGAGCAGAGATAGAATAAAGATTGTTCCCTTTTGGGAAAAACAGAAATAAAACCACCATATGAATGGGTCATTGAAAACAGGCTGGAATATATTCCCTATAGTCCTTCCGAAAGTTCAAGAGCAGGGGAAAAGAAAAAAAAAAACAACAGAAGAAACTGTCTCTGTGTTCACTAAACTTCTAATATCTGAAAGTGCTTAAAAAAACACACATGCACTTTTTTTTTCATACGATCATGGAAAAACACACTAAGCTTTTGACTCAATGGTTTTGTTTTTCCAGTGAGTCCTTTCCAGGTTCCATGCGCCATCTCACAGTCACGTCTGCTGGGTGAGCTTTGAGCTAACAAACTTCAGAAGAGCTTTTTGCGATTTTGCCGCATTGAGTTTCAAGTATCGGCTTGCTGGAAGCGCAGCAGAGAGGGAAAAGGGAGGGAAGTGGTGTGAGCTTTGCCAACACACCTGCACAAGCTTTGGGCTCTCCTGGACACTCCGTGCACTAATGATGTATAACCTGTAGAGCCTGGCAACACGCTTTCTGAAGACTAAAACAGACAGACTGTGCGTGCCTCTGATTTCTAATTTCTTAAAACAAGTAATAACCCCTCCTCCTCCAACCGTGTGCTGTAGGTAAATGCTTGGGATGGAAACTGAGACGTACTCAGCTGGTGAAAGCTTCTACCAAGGTAAGGAGTAAATGACATTTTAATTATGGTATTCTTGGTCTATGTATTTCCCCTTCTGAAGCAAAAGGGGTGGGGTGGGGGGAGAAATTGAAAGGACAGAGTTAATTTCAGCTCCAGTGTTCTGCTAATTTGTCTTTTGACTATTAGAGGTGCAGCTGGATTCCATTTCTAATCCACTTTCAAATTTGCTTGAATTAAAATCCCAGATCACTGCTGTGTTTTCAAGTTGACGTGTGCATAGTAGCCAAAGTTTATATTACAATTTCTGGAGTTACAGAATGATGAGCTCCAGTAAAGGAAAGTGTGTTGTATGCCTGAGTCCCGGGGGATAAAAAAAAAAGTTGGCATCAGTGTTATTTGGAATTAGAGCTCACTTGTAGAATAAATAGCCTTGAAGTTAATACGCTGGCTACATTTTATATTCAGTTCCACCCACTGGAACCAGTGGGTACGGAAGAGCAAAGGTTGCTGTAGTGGAAAGGTAGGAATTGGAAGAGCTGGATTATTATAAAGCCTGGATGTTTCTGAACTTCAATCTGAAATTTTACAATTCCTTCATTAGAGTGGGGCTTACTTTAATAAGAAATTAACTTCCTGACTGAAACAGGACAGCAATACTGCCCTTGTGCCAAAGTACCTGTGCTTTTGCTTAATCTATCTGAATCCCAGTCTAAAAGCTGACATTTCTCCTGTGGCATCCTGTTTATGTCTAAATTTAATACCATAGTCTTGTTAGACTTTGTCACCTGGGTAACACCATAACTCACATGAAGTTATGAATCCTCATATTCTCTGGGTTTTTATATCTGCCATGACAATTCCCAGCCACTGCCAGGTGAAGCCAGCCAGTATTTATGGAAAATGAACCGACTAACCATTTCCTATAGCAGGACTCGATTATGATATAATTGCAGCAGTTTACGTTGACATCCACATGGACAGATACAAGCCAAAAACTGCAGTAAGGGATCCACCCATCTACCACCCAAATGTAAACAAGCCAGTATGGTTAAAAAGAGGACTGGAAGGCAGGGCCCAGGCATTCTCTGGCTATGTTCTGGTACAATCGCCAAGATGCTGCAAACCCTTTCTGCTAGGAAATTCATTCAGCTGTACCCTGACCCTTACCTCACACAGAAAGTTCAGCAGTGTTTTTCAGTGCCAGCTCTTTTTAAAACAGGGCTAGAAGTGTGTTATTATCGGGAGGAGTGAGAGATTATGTTTTGGATGCTGGTTATTGTAGAGTCACGACTCAAGCTTGCTATGTACTGAAGACCCAGTTCAGCACGAGCCAAGATTGCCACCACTGTAGTGTGTGCACACCACCACCATTGTGAACTCCTTTGCTCACACTGGCAATGATGTGCACACAAAGGGGAAAGAAGTCTATACGAAGACATCTGGAGATCAGCTGTATAAGAACTGATAGGTTTTAATGAAAGATTGGGGAGTAGATTGAAAATACAGATGTGGATTATGTGGAATTTGATCTAATGTGAAGAGAAACTCAGGTTGGCCTTCATGGAATGGCTTGGCCTGGAAGGGACCCTAAAAATCACCTAGTTCCAACCCCCATGCCGTGCTATGCCATTGTCTACCAGTGCCATCACTCCATCATAAAAGGCCCCCTGGCTGTTCAGGCACAATCTGCCCTTGCTGAAGTCATGCTGACTCTCTCATATCTCTCATCTGACACGTACTTTAACATAACTTCTGAAAGGATCTGCTCCATGATCTTCCTAGGCACAGAGGTGAGGCTCATTGGCCTGTAGTTTCCCAGGTCTTCATTTGTCCTTTTCTTAAAATTGCGAGTGATGTTTCCCTTTTTTCAGTCACTGGGGACTTAGCCTGGCAGCCAGGTCTTTTCAATTAGAATAAATCAGTGTAGTAGTCCCAGTGCTGAGCAAACTTTGCTAGTTTACACAGGCTCTGTGAACTGCAAACTCCATTCAGAGCAGAGTTTCTCTCAGGAGAAATACAAAGGATTTCCCTTCAGTGACATTAGTCAATCTCACTCCACAATGAGGATTTCCCTTGCTGACAAAGAGACATGGAGAAAAGCTTCTGTGTTTGTTGGGTCTGTCCTAAGAAAAGACTTGACATTACCCTGATAATTTTCTTCCTCACCCCTCTCCAAGGTGGCATAAATTAGATTAAACTAAACTATTCCCAGAATTGCATTTCCAATAAATGAACAAGCCTGAATGAAATAGCTTCTCGTGTTTACTGATGCACCTCTGTATGCAACGATTGATCCATTCCCTCTGGAGCTGCCACCAGGAGAAAATGGCTGCTGCTACTCAGCTACAAGTTCTCACTCCTGTTTGGAGGTTTATGAGATCAGTTTGGTCTGAGTATAGCCCGTAAGTGCACCTCTGGATATCACAAACCTCCGCAAATGCATTGGCCAGACGGAGGGAGCTCTCCTGGAGGCTGGGGCAGTTTATACTAGTGGAGGATCTGGCCTGCAAACACCTGCATCTGTGGTATGAGGACAAATAAAGGCCCATATTCCAAATACGGTGTGCTCCTAGGCTCCTAAGCCGTACAAAATCCCATTTCCTTTCTACTTGTGCTAAATGTAAAAACAGAAACAAAGGCACACACCTAAATAAACAGAAAAGCACAGACAATAGAAGAGGAGAGAGGCCCTAGTACAAGCCTGAAGCCAACTAGTACAAAGAGATACTTTCTACTTGCAGTCCTTTGTGTGAGACCTTGCCCTATCACGTGGATGAGAATGTGAGTGGGAGATTTGCTGGACAACGCTGGTTTTTTAAATGTCTCACAACTGCAGAAACACCTGCTTTACATTATTTTTGTTATTGGTCCTCAACAAAAATCCTCTCTGGTGAACAGTCCTCAGCAGGCCTTATTCCTTCCTTCTCTGTGGACAGCTCAAGTCACCGGTCTGGAACATCTCAGGATCACACCGGAACCCCAGTGAGGAAGAGGTGGAAGTCAGAAGGGAGAAGGGCATTTCTGCATGAGATCATACCAGAATGTTGGCTAGAGGACCAAAACCGCAGGAGACTGCTTCCCATTAGGTGGGGAGGTGGGGCAGGAAGGTTTCCCAGGCCAAATGGACAGGTCTTGAAGACCCATCTGTTTTCACCATGAAAACCTCACAGCCCACACCTATGCAACACACACCACCCCAGTCACCACAAGTTATTACCCTTGGTCTCCACCACTTCCTGAGAAGCTGTAATGGTCTGATACAGTGTCCAATGAAATCAAAGAGATCCTTTCCACTAACTCAATGGACTCTGGATCAGGCCCAACATCTGTTTGGCCCTCTTTGTGCACAGTGCAGCCAATTTATTCTTTATCCATTCCTGGGCCTCACTCTTTCTTATGGCTGTCATTAGCCACACTAAGCACTGCCCCCAGGAAGAACCCATGATTCATACTCATACTATAGAGACTAGGATGTTACTGAGCACCAGTCTTATCTAGGTCTCAAACTAACAGCAATGGGCCAGAAGACACCACCCATTCACACAGCAATACACAATATTCATTTCTTCAGGAATTCATTTCTTCAGGACTTTGATGAGCCCTTCAATTACAGCATGCTTTTGTCACCTGTCACACGTGGATTCCCATGCTATGAAATGCATGTCATTGCTAAGCAGAATAATTAGCCTCACGAAGCCAAGCAGCTTCTCATAGCAAAAAAGTAGTTATCCAGTGTCAAATCTATAGGTGCTTCCAGACAGAGATGCAGATTCATTTTGGGCACTACCATTGTGTAACTGAGAACCCCATGCAAAAATCCGCCTCCACAATGTACCCCAAAATCACATGGGTGTGAAAATGTGAGCGTGATGCCTAAGGCCAGATGTTCGGACTGGCAGACTGCTGGCACTGTGCTTAGGTACATCGGCATGTCAGGTACTTACTCATCCCTGCATACTTCCCCGATAAAATCTGGATTGCCTAAAGCTGGTATTTTCACTCCAGTTTCCTTATCAAAGTATTTACCATCTCCTGTCTGTGCCTTGCAGACTGAGGGTGTTAAATGCTGCCTTACTCTGTCAGTGAGCTCAGGCATGCAGGAGCTGCCATACAGGATGGGATTTCTAAACCCACCAGAGCACGCAGTGGGTGGCTGCTGGCTTAGGCTCAGTAGGATCTCACCTTGTTTGTACCTTGGGACATTTCTCTTTTGATCCTGTTGTTGGCTTTCTGCAGCTGGCGGACTCCTTGTGTTTTGCGGTGTTTATTGTGGTGTTTTCTGGTAGACCCCGACTGCTTTTACAAGATGCTGTCTTCCACGGAGCATCCTAGCCCAGTGCAGTTGTTATGTGGCTGTACGAAGAAAAGGAGAGTTTTGGATGAAGTAATCTTACGTGTAACAGACGTGTGTATGGGAAAACCACAAACTAACACAAATCTTATTTTTTTTCTTTTTTTTTCCCTGAAAGTATTTCTTTGTTGCCTTATATAATAATACTACATCCACTACCACAAATGCAAGTATTTCTGGGGCCTCATCAGCTAGGGCATTGGAAGAGGACATTGTTTATTCTGGGATGCTGATTTCACAAACAATTCCATGAATAACAACTGCGAGCAGAACATTCTAGGAATATTGCTTGGTGTCAATCAGACTTAAACGGAAACTTTTTTTTTTGGCTAAATTAAAACAGAAAAAAATGAAATGTAATTTGATTTATAAAATGCCACCAAGTTCTATTAGTTCAAAAATGACAGTATAATTTATCAGACCACATATAAAGAGATTTTCATCTGAAATTTTTGTTCTAGTTGGATGTGTAGAAAAAAGAAGTCAGAACAAACACATGGGATAAAGTGCTCAATGACTTGAAATTTCTGTCTTGACATAGACTGGCTGAAGGAAAGGAGTGAACTTCCCAGCTGCTTGTCCTACAGTAAAAAGCAGCTTCCCAGCTGTTACCACGCTGAGCAGACTTGCTTAGACCCCACTGCTACATCCCCATATATGTAGTGCTCACTGGATGTGGGTGACACATAATAGGACCCAGGAAAATGAACTTTATATTAGATTATTTAGCCTCTTGTGGTTTTTCTGGTGGAAGAGGTTAGACTTGGACTTAAGGCTGTTAGCATGTGTCCCAGCAAGAGCACTCTGAACCCCATCAGCCAGGGAAAAGGAGCTTTGTCTACCAGCAGCACTTGCAGTGCTGAAGGAAAACTGGGCAGAGTTCAAGGAGCTGTTTTTCCCATTGCTTTGGTTTTGGGAAAAGTCAGCACAGAAATCAGAGAGGGGACTGCATATCGGAGGTGGTGTTAATTAGGTGCCACTTGTAATGAAGATATGAGAGCATGAGCTTCAATGGGAGCTGGCTGCATATCCTGCATTCAGCCTGTATCCTCTTCTCCATCCTCCCCCCGATGGTATGAGGACTGGATAGGCTGAAATCACTTTGGAATACACCTGCTCTTGCTGCGATTTCTACTCGGCCCATTCTGTGATGTTTTGGATATGCACACCTGCCACAAGGCCTGCCTGCATGCCTGGGTGCTGGGTGCCCAGAGCTTGGGGACAAGCAGCCCTGAGAGGCCTCAAGTGAGAAACACAGGAAGGCAGATGCTTTGCAAAGTGCTGAGAATAAAACCTGGGGAACCATGTAGTGCAAGAGAGAAACTAAAAAATTACTCCTGTAGTGAAGAAACCACATAATATATTCAAGATGTCAGAGGTTAGCCGTGGTACATGTGAATCATGCTGCAAATAGCTCACCTTTAACTTTACCGTCGTAATTAGATTACAAAGTTTTTATTATGGTTTTAAATTCTGCCTTTATAGGTTGCTGCCCAGCTGTGCACTTAAATCTGGTTTTATCACACTTTCTGAGCTCATCACATTTAATTCTGCCTCTACAATGCTGGATTAACTTTAAGGGTCGCTGAAGTCAGAAGTCACTCACCCTTGCCCTGCTAATGGATTCACACCACCCCTACGTGGTCCCAAAGAGTGATGTGTACAGTAAACTATATTTATTAGTGTGGTAGAGGGGAAGGGGTGTTGGGACTGTTTGCTTATTTACTCCACCACTGCACTTAGCTATCAGGGTATTTGCACAGATTACTGCATCCACAAGATGATGTTTACCTCCATGTAATAGCCTGATGCAATGAAATCTTCTCAGCAAAGCCAATCTGAGAGCTAAAGAGGAGAATGCTGAGGCCTGCCTGTGAGAAGCGGATGGCTGGATAATGAAGTACATAGGTTTGTATCATCTGAGGAACTGATCAATTGTCTCCATTCAGAAATCCAGAAATCACACCCTGCCGTCACACTCACTCCTGCCAGAAAGCCCAGACCTGGTATTTTATGGATCCTGTCTCTGATATTTCAGGAAGCCCCAAGAGGAATAAAAACCCATTATTTTTCTAAGGATGACTTCTTTGTTTCTAACACCAAGAATGCATGGCAAAGCACAGATGAAACTCTTCATCTCCACAACATTCATCCTCAGGTTTTACCTTGATTTTTCTTCTTTGACCAGTGGAGATCAGACGGTTTGGTGCTAGATACTTCCCAAACAGGATGATTCACTGTCCTGAAAAATTCATCATGTAAATGGGCAAATAAGGGGGAAATCATATTCCTTCCATTAAAAAATGGAGAAATCAGGTGCTGAACATCCAGGTGATTTACATGAAGTCACAAAGGGTTTGAAAGGGATCTGGGAAATAAAACTAGCTTCAGTGGAAAGGTCATTTCTCTCTTTCTTGCAGGCAAATACTTTGAACAGAATTAGAATGGACCTGAGCCAGAAATGGACAGCAGGGACTTTAAGGAAAATCAGAGGGCAAAATTCATCACTGACTAATGCCGTGACAATTTGTAACCTTTGCCATTCAGTGACTAGACACAATCTTTTGGAAGCGAGGTTAATAATTTTCAGCAATATACAGCCTTCTTTTAAGGAATGTGTGGTGATTACGGCAAAGAATTTCACATGGTCACAAAATATCTATCTTAGAGTCCTGGGCTTATAAAATACTCTATTTCCTCCATTAATTGTGTCCACGTGGAGCTGTAACTAAGTAGCTGAAACAAATAAAACCAAAGTAATATTGTTTCCTTTTAAAATATTTCACTTAATTTGTGGAAGAGGTTTGGGCTCATTAAAAATAGACCATCTCCCACGAGGGCTTTTTTCTTTTCTTCTCCAAGACTCTCACCAATCCTTAGTAATGTGTATAGCAGCACACTTCTCTTCAGTACAGCCCTGCTGGAAGCTGGTCTCCTGTTTGACTCAGCAGCTCCTGTCATGATCTGCAGCATGGCCAGGCAGCACTCATTTGACTAAGCAAAAGGAGGCCTTAGCGTCCTCTGATGAATCATTGCTTTTAGATGACCACTCGATGTCTCTGACTAAAATTTCCTCCTTCTATCTCCAGCTCATTAGGAAATACCACGCCTTTCTTCCTCGTACAGATTTGGCTATCGTGAGCTATGCTTTTCTCATGGAGTATGTTCCTCTCAACTGTGCAAATAATGCCTAGACTTCAGCTAGCACCTACTGAGTGGAAGTTATTGAGGCACTTGGCTTCTTCTTGTGGATCTTAGTCTGCTCCCTAGTTTAGACCAAGTAAGTTATGGATCAGTTACTGGTTTCCTTGTGAACTTTACTGGTGAAATTTACTGGTGAAATCACAAACCTCTGTGTCATCTGTGACAGTTCCATTCCCCAAGCTGATGTCAATCACAAACCAGAAAACAAAGCATGTAAGACAGAGGTAAAGAGCAGTGTGGACCAAGGGTGTAAGTCTGCAAGAACAATGTGCAGAGGAGACCAAATGACTTCAGAGGTTCCTTTCCTATTGAAAATTGTTTTTCCAATATCTTCAAGATATCTTTTCCTATTACACCCACTCCTAAAGAAATGTTACTCCACGCAGAGCTCTCTTTAAACAAAAAAGGGAGAAGTTCTGCTGATTCCACAAAGTCCCAGGTGAACTGTCCCATTACTGGTGTGCTCTGACCAGGAAGGTGCTCACATTGCAGTGTAATAGGAGTGATGCTGAGACCCAACATAGATGGTGGATGGATCTGACCAAGGTGGGCCAAGTATGCAGGCAACCACTGAAGTTATGGTAAAGAGCAGAAGTTTAGATTGTGGCCTTCTCTACACTGGCATGTTTCACAAGGTAGCAATGCTTTGCTGGAACCCAGAATCCTCACTATCACCCAGAATACCAATGGAAACTTGAATGCTCATCAGATACCTGGATAAGATTTCACAGTATGTGCACTTCAGCCCTGTTGCATAAAGACATTTCTACAAAATTAGTCCTATTATTCCTCTTTGATTTTCTCCCTCTCTATTGTGGTCACGCTGCAGAAGAATTTATCCTGATGCTACCAGGCAACAGCAAAACTATTAATGATGGGCATCCCAGACAAAAGATGTAGAGTTGTTCAGAGGCTGGGTCACTCCAGTTCTTCTCATTGGTTTTGTTCTCTTTCTAGGGGGGGAAGCCACATCTGGAAAATTACTGGTGTCCTGCTGTTCCCTATGATCACCACTGGGAACTGGCATATGGTCTTGTAAACTGTGATTAGATCTACAAAGTAAACTCTCATTATGACCTTTCTCAAGGTCTTTAAAAACACATTTCCCTAACTGCTATGATTATATTCAAATTCTTTCATTTTAGTAATAACAATGTCCACATTTTCCTCTCTTCCTCATTTTCTGATCATAATCTTGTGGGTCTCAATAGAAAAATCAGTTCACAATTCTTTTCTCCCTGTGGTCTCCAGCTCTTGGCATTAACACTCTCCTCCCATCAGAAAGACAATAAAAATACAAACAGTTCTGGATGAGCTGAAACTGAAGTGTGGAGCTTTTCTGGAGCATATTAAAAGGTAACAACCACTAGTCGGTCATTTATATTATCCTAATTATTATTATTGCTTATTTTAGAGTCCCCCATAAAGATGATAGCTGAGATCAAGGCCTGATGATAGGGCAGATGCTCTGCAGACAAAGTGTGAACGCTGTCCTGTCCCCAGCAGCCTGGAACAGAACTACACCAATGCTGCATGAAAGTGCATGGCATCGTGAGAAATGCTTTCTCAGTGTGAGAACCAGAGCCCAGCTGAACTAATCCTATGTCACTGCCACTCCTCTAATGTCTCTCTGTATAATCTGAATTCTTTCTTATGCATCCTCTAGTGATCATGAACACAGCTGTAGCAAGTGCTTCTTTTTAATAGAAGGCACAAACCCCAAAACTGCCATTACTCAGCCCCTGGAAACAAGCTCCCAGCAACTGGGTTTTGCCCAATATCTTGCCCCCACTATAAGAACCGTGGGAGAATTTGAGTAGGATGAAGATTTCTGCCCCAAGTATGTTCATTTCAGAATATAATGTCATGCTCCAGGCAGGCACGCAGTAGTCCTGGGTAACTTCAAAAGAGTTAATTCAGGATCATCTCTCAACCTGTAAGAGCCAAGAGGGAGAGCTGGGCCTGCTGATTCTGCAGGGACCAGTTTAGGGACTTCAGCACCTGGGAAAAAGGCATGTGACCACAGTGAGGTAGTTTGGCTCATCTACGTTGTTCTTGTGTCCTCTGAGGGACGATGTGCAAAACCTACATACTGGACAGAGGGCTCTGCATTGCTTATACCAAATTTGTAAGAACTATGCAATATTACTAAATACACATTGACTGTGACAGAAAAGCCTGCTCAGACGTACCGTGGGAACTAAAGAGGCGTACAGGTCCAGCAGCAGTTTGTTTCACAGTGGAGATTGTGCATGCTGCAGGTCACATTTCCCTCTGCAGTCATCTTCTGGATTGTATTTATCTGTGTGTCAGAAATGAAGACACAGACATAGGAACACTTAACGTGTTTTTTTTTTTATCTAGATAAAAAGGGAACCGATTGACATCTCATATTTCTGGGGTTTAGTGAGATCATAACTGCACTTTAATTGGTTTAATTACTAGAATATAATATTACAGGTATGTAATGTAGACCTGTAATATAGTTATACAATGTATGATATGTGTTATATATAATAAAATACCACAGGTCATATAACACAGTTTTCATAACAATTATTAGCAGGATTATCAGTAGTGAATATTCAATGACATGAATAGAAATTTCCCATGAGTAATGTCTTCAGGATTCAGCTCTTCTTATCTAAGCTTCTAAGAAGAACATATATATGAAGAAAACATAAAAGTTTTGAAATATGTAAATATTTGGAGGCTGAGGTTGAATTTGGCTTCAGTAAGCTGGAGGTGTAAGTTCCTCCACAATGTTTAGGCACATAACTGCCACTTCACATTTCCACATTTGCTTCAGAAATACATTTTTTCTTTATTTTTTTTCCACCTCTGGCTCAATACTCACAGTGGTTTTCATAATATATCTGCTGTCTGCGTTTTGGAAATGGCTATTAACAGTCACACACTGTTTTCCAAACATAATTGTTTAGATCTCTCTGGTGACACAGTTAGCATCTGGGAGAAACACAGTAGTGTGCAATTGTGTCTTTAATTATCTTTCCATTGTGAGAAGGGCTGGTACGTGCCAAGGCATTTATTATACCTGACAAGAACAATGTATTTACAATGGGTGTTTATACACTAATTCTTTATAAAAATACCCTGACAGAAAGTGCTCCACCTGCCCTCATGTTCTCTATCGCAATTGCTAATTAATATTATTGTGCTGAAAATGATTCTATCTATTAAAGCTTCTGTCATAACTGCTGCTCCCTGCCTATCTATGCCTAATTAACCTGCCACTGACTCACATGCTGGGAAGGATGTTTGTTAGGCAGATGTAGCCTTGCTGATCTGATTTCCACTGCTCCATTTGATTTTACCTAGAGTCCTCCATTCAGCTAAGTATGTGCCTCACCTAAAGGATGTCCAGTTGGTCTGCATCTCCACTCAGCACTTCTTGCACTCAGCCACTGCTGCTGATTAAGGTTTAGTGCTATATTCTAGTACTTGGCAATGCTCCCATTGATATTACTGGAAACAGGGCTGACCATAAGCATATATTTAAAGCCAAGTGCCACCTGATTCACTCTGCCAGTTACAGTGCTTAAGATAGTGTGCAAAATGATTCTGAAAAATACCGTACAAAAAGATTGCATCTGTTCTGAATTTTCTGTGCATACGTCAAGCTAAAAAGATGTTTATATTGCTTGCATAAATAAGGGTTGATTCTTCAAAGTGAAATAGAATGCAACTGTTTTGCAGGTTTGGTCTCTGGGAATTATGACAAATGCTGGGAAGGACAGTAGTGAGAGCCCAGCTGTTGCTCCCTGAAGAGCCACGTTCAAAGACTGACTGCTGTCTGTAAGACGCTTTGCGCTTTATTCTGGGCTCGTATCTAAGTACATAAAGATACAAACAGAAGTCTAATGTGATTGTCAAAAGAACATTACTCACCCCTCGGGAGGCCTCTTCTTCTGCCAAAGAGCTCCTGCCTGGCTCAGCTCAAATTGCAAAATCTCCATGTTCTTCTGTTTCCCATCTGTTACAAGAGAGATAATTACAGAGGTGCTAAGAGGATAAACACGGTAATGTCTGGGAGGTGCTCAAAAAAGGAGTATGTAGGATAGATAGAGCACGAGTAGTTACTCTTGTCTCAAGGCATGCCTGAACTCTGCAGTGACACACTTGTTAGTTGACCACAAACTCTGCTGTGATGTGGTCCAACAGGGCTGGGTAAGAACTCTCAGGTTACGCAGTTGCCCTCTCCAGGTTTGCTTCAGATTAGCTGCTAAGAAGTGTTAGACTCTGAAGACATCTTAGGCTTTTTCAATGACTAAGAAATCATTATGATCTCCTGGAGGAGAAACTTTTACATCAGATTTCTGGTATCCTTCTGTGCCATGGGAGATACTGCCAGTTACGGTGAATCATAAGCAGGGAACAAAACCCAATCTCTTCTTCCATTCTCCAAGAAAGTCTAACTTAAAATATTGAGGATCATTCCAGCTGGAAACCACTTCTTCATCCATCCCAGCTTGCTAGGCTGGTCTTGGCAGTAAAGCTGTTTGCCACATGTTTCTCAATATGTGGCAAAGGGGGGAACCCATCTTGCCAATCTGGCAAGTGGGGGCCATGCAGAAGGAAATGGTGTCTTAAGAGAAAGATGTCATGTAGTGAGCCACTGTCCTCTTTTCCTTGGGACCAGCTCTATGGTGTGTGTTACAGATGAAATTCCAGGCAAATGTGATGAAATCTTGTGGAGGGATGGCAAAGTGATGAAAGCCATGCACATATGCCATCTATTAGATAAGGCATTCAAACTTTTTTTCTTGAAATAATCAGTAGCAGCTAAAATCAACAACAAAAAGGGAAACAAAGCTTAAAAAGTGAGTCTATCTTGCAGCATAAAAAATTAGTGAATCAAAAGGAAGAGAAAGATGTGGAAAAATGAAGTCTTCCCCCCCACCGTGAAACCATGGTGTTCTTGTAAACAAAGGGAAAGGAGATATTTATTCACAGAGAAATGCAATGATGCCACTGTGCAATGAAACAGGTCGGCACGTTAGTGTCTGTGCATCTTCAGCACTAACCAGGATTTAGGTATGGCAGAACATGCTCTATCTAAGCCTGCTCCCAGAGAACCCCAGTGTCCCCTACCCAAAAGGAACACTTTCCTCCCAGACATCTCCTCTGACAATCCTGACCTTTCTCCTGCACTTGGAGAAGAGCTGGAAGGTGGGTAGAACTGACCATACTACTAGTACATTGTGGACAAATAACCTTTATGAGAATATTGTTCATCAGTAATTCCCACAGGAGCTGAAGGTATGAGGCTCCTCACCAGATCATCACGTGCTATTGTTAATAATAATAATAATAATAATAATAATAGAGGGCAGGGGAAGAAATAATATTGCAACTTCCTTTCAACCGTGAGACCTGTGTGTGTTGGGAGAGTGAGGATTCCACAGGGCACTTGACTCTGCCTTCTTTGAAGCAGCAGTAAATAGGAATGTTTGGAAAAACTTAGTAAGAGCCATATGAAAGCACCATATCCATATGTGGTTATGTAAGGTATATATAAGGAATATACATGTATTTCTTTGAAACAGGGAGCTCCACCAGCAGATCCCTTTATGACTACACTTTGCTTTGAAAGGAAAACATCCAAAGGAAAATGAAAAATGTCAAGAGCACTGCAATTGTTCCACTTCAGAATTTAGAGCATGAAGCATTTGGCTTTTTTACTCTGAAGTTTTCATGTAGATCATTATGCAAGACTGTGAAAAGCAGGAGTAGAGACATCAGATTTGGGCTCCATTCTTAGGACAGAAGGGAGATTTTTTTTTTTTTTTCCTGGGGCAATTCCTAATCTCTAAAGTGAAATGTCAAAGTTCTTTCTTGCTCTGGGTTTCAAGCTCATACATCATTTTGAGCACTGCTTATATTCCTGTCTATATCACCACCATCACCATAGCAGCTGCACATCGTGTCTCCTGGCTTAACAATCCTCACAGAACCGATGGACCACAGAGAGACACTACTATCCTCACAGCTCTGGAAATTGAGGCAGGGAGCAAGTATGTGAATTTTTAACTTCATCTAGAGCTTTGCTGACAGCACTAGGTGACAAGCTGGTTCTTATGAGACTGTGATCCACAGCTCTGTCAAAAAAATCTCCTTCTCTGCTCTGTTTTGAGTAAGTCTGGGTACTGACAAGGAAGCTTTTGTTGTTGAGGAGTTGGCTGTTGGTCTGAGCTCTCGCACTCTTGTTAGGGAGGCCATGAGGGGAGAGCAGAGTGCCGATCCCAGCAGGAACACATGTCCTAGGTTTGTCCGTCTGCAAAATAATTCTTCTGCATGTCATTTAGGCTGAGAGCCGAGCCTGGGATCTGCTATATGGCTAAGTTCCCTCCTCACGGCAGCCAGAGCAAGCGTGGTGACAGTTCTGGGGAAGGAAATTGAAATGTTTTGGGAAGTTATGGCATGGGGAGTGACATCTGTGGCAATGGGCTCATTAAGTGAAGGATTCGGTGTAATACATATTATAACGAGGTCATATTTTCAGAAAACTAGAACTTGCCAGCAAAACAAACTAAATCAGTCAAGCTCATGATTCGGTTTGCTTCCAAACTCATCTTTAACCTAAACTCTTCTCAAGGTCATCACAAGTGGGCTTGTATGAATCTTGGGGCCTAATCCTCATCTAGTACAAGCTGGAGTAAGTCCATTAAACTAAAGGGAACCTAGCCAGTTTACATCAAAGTGTGGTTATTCTTAAGGTAAGTCGTTCAGAAATACGTAAGTACTTAAATTCAGTTATATTTTTTAATAAAGCAATAAATCAGAAACCTACCAAGATACAGACTATCCAGTAGGTTTTTTTTCAAGTCATGGGACAAACGTCCTATATATTACAGAGCCACAGAATTGCAGGGTTGGAAGGGACCTCAAGATCACAGTCCAACCCCTGCTAAAGCATGTACCCTACAATACATCAAATAGGTAGGTGTCCAGCTGGGTCTTAAATATATTCATAGAAGGAGACTCCACCAACTCTCTGGGCAATTTGTTCCAGTGCTCCAACACCCTTACTGTAAAGAAGCTCTTCCATAAGTTTATATAAAATTTCCTGTGTTCAAGTTTGCCATTGCTCTTGGTCCTATCACCACACATCACTGGGAAGAGTCCACCATCATCCATTTGCCTCTCACCTCTCTTTAGGTATTTATAAGCTTTAATCAGATACCCCCTCAGTCTTCTCCCCAGGCTGAACAGATCCAGGTTACTCAGCCTTTCCTCATAAGGGAGATGCTCCAGACACACTGAGTCACTTATACTGTCATGTGGGAAGGTAGAAAGAGCACTGAGGCCTCTGGGGAGTATTTCCCAGCCCATCTTCTGCCAAGAAGGGACATCCAGAAGTATGTGGGACTGATCACAGTGCTCAACAGTGGTGGCAGCCAAATGTGCCACCAGGAGAGAAACTGGAGAAGAAACCAGGGGAGAAGAGAGGAGACACCTCTGACTTGCAGTGCCCAAGATTCCTGTGCCCCAGCCCTGCTGCATCTCCTTCAGCATCTGCGTGCTCTCACCAGCTTCTCACAGGCTCACCTCACTAACTGAAGAGGTGCACCTACCTTCAGAGAAATGTATTCCTCTTGGATTACATTAGATGTGCATTTGTTTAGCTGCGAGATCACACAAACCCAGCTCAGACAGCCCCGAGAAAGCACTTAGATGAAAAACGTGTCTAGAAGTAATGAAGACCTGTGCAAACCCTAGCCTTATTTCAGCTTTTAAAACAGATCAGCATCAGCATCCAGAACCCTAAATACTGCATTCCAGATTGAATTTTGAAGCTTCAAGAAGGAACAAACCATTATAGGCCTCTGTCATGGTATATGACAGGCTGACATGGGTTGGCTCCGAATAGTCCCTTCATGGGATCGAGGGACAGATGAACTTTGTGAATTACTTTCAGTTTTTTGTATTAGAGAACAGTAATTCCCCTTGCTGCAACCCAATTTCTAACCACAGTGAATTGCTCTGAGCTCAGTCCCAGAGATTCCTATTTGTGGGAACAATCCCCATCTTCAGAAAGAGTAAGATGGGAATGAATGAATGAATTCCCTCAGGAAGAAAAGACTGTTTGGAAGCTTAAGAATGAAAAAAAAAGATGGTTACCTGGATTGGAAGTGGCTCAGGAGATCAGAAGAAGCAACAACAGCTCTGAAAAAAGGAAACAAACCCAGTCACATCTCTTTTAAAGAAAAAAGGTTAAAACCCAAGGATGACCCAGGGACCAGAAGCTCTTTTGCTTTGGACCATCACCTCTAAGGACCCTAGTACAGTGGCCTCTGAAAAAGATTGAGGTCTTTAGGTATTGAGTACAAAGAATATGAATAATATCACCTAATAAAGCACTGAGTTGGAGAAACATCTATTTTAATCTATTTGTGGGTTGTTTTTTTTTTAACTTCTGTACTTAAGTAATTGTCTCCATTTAAAAAAAAAAAAAAAGTGTGCATAATATATGACAGAGGCAAAAGAATATTAAAGTAGTAATTACTTCTACTTAACAATTAGTAGTACTGTTTGAGAATGTTTTGAATGAGATTTATTGTATGTTTGCTCTTTTTAAATTTAGAATTATAAGCTTAGCTCTGATTATTTTTCCACCAAAAATTAAGAATAATTTATAGCACTTTTTTTTTGGGGGGGGGGGGGGGGGGGAGGGGAGAGGGGGCTCTGAAGAGAGGGATGCAAAAACAGGAAAAAACATGTAGGAAGGATAAATTTTTTTGTATGTAAGCAACGTTTAAATGGACTAATTAAATTTACCATAATCAATAAAATGTGTGAGTCAAGTTTATTGAAGTGGCTATTTCCCATTGCATAATTTCCCTGGGGAACTTTCATTTTTAATTCAAAAATAATAATAAAAAATAATAAAAAAACCCAAGCCCCTGAGCACTTACTGTAAATATGCCAGCATATGTGTGAGGTTAAGAAAAGCACGAGCCTACACCCAGGAATCAAAGAGGGGCTTACCACTGCTTTGACACTAATTGTAAAAGCTAAACATTTTCTAGAAACATAATCAAATATTAACTGCCACGGGGGACTCATTCAGCAGTTCACAGTAATTCTAATAAGGTACAGAGCCTTTCACCTTTAGGTCACCAGTTCAAACCCACTCTGGGCTAGTTAGTAAACAGAAGGTAAATCCCAAGTCCAGTGAAGAGCCAGAGTACGGTATATGCCAGTGCATCTGTCGGGCAGAAGTGAGAAAGTGTGTTCCTTTTGTTTTCTTCTTTGCATCCTAGGTCATCCATGATTCCCCTGTGTCCGATGAGGCCATCTCTTCTGTGGACTCACCATACATTCCTTGGCCTCAGATCCTCCCTTCTGGAAATGGGATGGGAAACTGCTCTTCTTGCTGCCCTTTCTCAATGGCATCTTGCTGCGGTGTTTCTAAATATTTCTGTATCCTCCCTCTCAGGAAAACCTAAGTTGCAATATCACTACTGTCCCCCTTCTGCGTGCACAGTTCCTCCTAATGAATTATTTCATGTACTTGGAGCACAATGTGGAAAACACACTGATCTAACATGTAATTGAAAATAACCGGCCCCCACCCCCCTGCCTCAGGCTGCACAACAACCGGTTCTGCCAACAACAGCACCATTTGAGAACAGAAGCAGAGTCCTCATTTCAGCTTTGCACCTGGCTTCAGGTAGGAATTCTCACACTGCTTGGAGCCACTGTGGCTTCTACATGAACTCACAACTCCAGCCTGGGCCCTCGGCACCGACACTGCCGACTGCCCCAAAGCAGCTCAAATTTTGTGCCAAACACCTACACGTCTCCCCACTACACCAATGTCTGGACAGATCCTTGCTCTACCATGTCTTTCATGAGGAAAGCATGAATTTGGCTCCTCATTTTTTTATTTTTATTTTTTTCCCCAGCTGAGTGCCAACCAGAGGATGGCTATGTGAAGCAACCTAAGAACAGGTGGTGACCAACACAGACAGTCTCCTTCCTCACACACACAATCTATGTCTTGTGTGCACAGACACAGCGGACGCTGCCTCAGGAAACTGTACTTGCTGAGAACAAATCTTGTTGTGTTTAATTTGTGGATCTCATTTTAGGCTGAATTAGTTCCCAAGGCTTGATAAGGCCAACTTACTGCCAGGCCACAACAGCTTCTGGTGGGAAACAGCCTGCTGTGAGACGAGATCAGTTTGTGAATACATCCAATTCAAGTGATTATGATGCCACAGTCACATCGAAGCAGTGCTGCTGATCCATTATACGGTGTGCTATAAACAGAAGCTGTTGCTGTCTTGCAGGGTCTATCTTCAAGTTAGGACCCACGATCAACCCACAGGCAGGTTCAACCTCCCTAGAAGCACACTGCTTTATTTATCAATGAAACATGAGTCTTGGGCGCTCCTCTGGGAGCAGAATGCAGGCTAGATGAGTTCTAGCTTGCTTCTCCTTGCTGTCTTTTGCTGGCACTCCACAGTTTCCTGCTTCTCCCCAGCCAGGCTCCACACACACAGTGAATTTGATACTTTAAGGTATCAAAATAATCAGTTTAATGCATACATACAGAAGAAATGTCCTGTGCATGCCCAGATAGTCTGTTCAAGTGATGGGGAAGGGCTAGACTGGAACGACCCCTTCCTATGGCTAGAGGAAAGCTAGACAAGGAAAACTTTGATATTCTAGGAAACCCAAAGCTCAGAGGGGATGATGTGGAGGCTGTTTTACGGTATTTAGTTATAGCATGCAATCCCATCTTTCTGGCTATGATGATATATATATATATATATATATACCCACGTACGTGTGTGAGCACACATAATAGTATGAGGCCTCAATTGTGTCTTACGCTAATGTAGATGAAAAGTTGAGGAGCTGCAAGGAACAATTCTTCCATTGTCCTTTACACATTTGGGTTAATGTTTCCTCCTTGAATTAGTCCTCACCAGAATGTTCCCT
The DNA here is from genome assembly GCF_023343835.1 of Lagopus muta. Classification (NCBI taxonomy): domain Eukaryota; kingdom Metazoa; phylum Chordata; class Aves; order Galliformes; family Phasianidae; genus Lagopus; species Lagopus muta. Next base: position 95,286,326 of record NC_064434.1, read on the forward strand.
CTCTACTCACCACAAGCTAGTAGTGCCAATTTCCCTCCATGGCAGCTCCAGTGACAGCTGTTTACTTGGAAGCTCATGGATTTGATATATGGGTGCTAGCCACAAATTAATGGAATACTTTCCAGATGCAAAGTCTTTAAACATTTAAACAATAAGCCCAAAGCACTAAGCTCTTTTGGCCATTTTTTCTCTTCACTCTGGATGTCACTTGGAGATGATGTAATCACAGTTACTTGGGACAACGAACAGAACACTTAATTGGTTTTGGAGTAACAGCATGGGTTGCTGGATGGCAGTCAGTCGATGGTGCCATTTGTCACCTGAAGCCAAGATCTGAAATGGCCGAGAAGGACAGTGGAATAAAGAAGAAAAAGAAGTACTGAAGCTAACTGCTAGCAGGTGGCCTTCCCAGCCTAGTCAGAGAGCTGTGCGTGCTGGCCCAGCCTCCTAGGTTCAGGTAAGATACACTTGGCATAGACACTAAAGAACAGTTCTCAAAATGTCTCTGGAGGCTCTCTGGAGCATTTCAGAACAACAGAAGTGTGTGGAGGATGATTACAGTGAACAGGGATCACAAAAACACCTCAAACCTCTCCGTGCCAGGTGTTATCTAGAAATCAGTCTGGAGCAGAGGACCTAGCTCAGAAATGGAGACCCAGATCAGTCCCAGACATGTCTCTCTTCCACACTAGACCTTCAGCAGATCTCAACTTGCCCCTAATGCACCCTAATGCTGAGGACTAGGACAAGTCCTCCTGACAGCATTTGAGGGCAAAAATCAGCATACGAAAGTGGGCTAAATTTCTATGGGGCTGTAAGTTTAACTGTTGGTATCTTTGCTCAAAGATAACAACAGGTCAATTTGAAAACTTCTGTGAAGTAGAATGGCTGCACTGAAGCCGGATGGTAATGATTTATACCACCTCAGAACCTGGGCCAAGAAGTGTAACTGACTTCTTGGCCAATTTACATCACTTTTTTCTTATCCCTTTGCATTTTCTTTGGCATCTTCTTCTTTGCATTTTCTCATTTTCTTCCCCCAAAATTTAATGTGATCTGGTCAGTTGAGCTACCAGGACATCGATTTTTTATCCAGACATTAGGGGGAGGAACCTTCTTAAACACTTCTACCTACTTACAAATGCCAGCAAACATGAGCTGTGTGCTCTCGTATTAGACAAGGCTAAGACAGAGCTCCAAGCAGCCCTGCCTGAACTTGAAGTCAGTTCAAGCCTGAAATACTGCCTGTTTGAAGGCTTCTTCTTTATTCCTTCCAATGCTGTGATTAATTAGAGAATTAATACATATTAAAGTTATCATCATCTTTACTAGATGGAAAAATTCAAATTCATTATCTAATGGGAGGAAAATAAGCATCATTTTACAAGGGCTTTAGAGCAACAGTGGTAATAACAAACCACCCCAAACTCTAGTCCACAGGCAGCACAGACATCTGCTAAAAAAATATGATGATTCCCCCACCCACCACCCTCAAATTTAGGGATTTGTGGGGAATACGGGCCTTGCCTGAAGTTGTTTGGCAGGAATCCTCATGCGAAGTTCTTATTTAATGAAATCATGTGGTAGTAAATCAAACACAGAACCAGGAATAAGTAAATCCACCACATCCTTTGAAAAAAAGTATGGTTTGATTCTGTCAACTCAAGTTGCCTGGGCAATGAATTATCTATATTTGTCAACTAAAAAGCCATCAACCGACAATCATCCATCTTTTTGGTACAATTTTCTAATCCTCAGTCTCAAAGCTGAGCTGAGAGCCAGCACAACATGGACAGGTTAGTCACAAAAAGACCTGCTAGAACTAGTGCTAAGCTGTTGTATCTTTGCAAAGTCTGTGCAAATGGCACAAAATGCAAAACCTGTGCCCTCTTGCAAAGTGTTCACATCTGAATGTTAAAAGAAAGGTGGCAAATTTGTGTCATGAACAACATGAGGGAAAGCAGGTAGAAAGAGCACACTGACATTATGATACAAAAACTTAGAAGTTGGCTTTATGGACTTGGTAGTTATGCTGGTGGTTGGTGTTGATTATCTGAAGGGTCCTTTCCAACCACAATGATTGTATCTAATAACTTCTGATGTCAGAAGGAGCCTTAACACAGATCCACTTTACGTGGCTTTCTCTTTGCCCACTTAGGTTCAGGGCCATGGAAAGGTGCTGAGTAGCTTTCTGATAAATTCCTTATAATTAGGTCACAACTATTACAGCTCAAAGGATCTCTCACAGAACATTTTTCTTCTGAGACTTTCCACAGAAACTATGCCTACTGAATCAGCAATATCTGCATACAGTGTTTGATGTTTTGTAAACTATGATTCAATTTTCTGTGTTGTCTTCATTATTTTTCCCTGGAAAATTTGATGTTAAAAAAGGAAGTAGTAAGTTCAGTGCATTTTCTTTCTTTTTTAAGGAAATCTGCATTTTCTGTGGAAACCACAACGGAAACAACCACTTCTTGTCAACATTTCCCTTAGGAGTAATAAAACCTGATTTTCATTCACTAGTGTGCCCAAGCAAACAAGCAGAAGAGAGAACATCAGTGGTCTTTACAAACAAGATTTACAGAGAGATTTTGTGAGGAAGCAATTGGAAGAGGCATTATATCAGATGTGTCCATTTTAACCATGACCCACCTGCTGAGACTGCTGTGCTACCTGTAGTTGCTGCTTGAAATTAATTCAATAACTTAATTAAATGAGAACTCCCTTAGCTCTTCTCTCCTTAATTTAATGACAAAAAATACAAAATTTTCACCCTACCTCACTCCATAACATTATGAACATCTAATTTAATGTTATTATTTTTATAACTGAGTACTTACAAGTATTGAGATGATGGTTTTATTCTTGCTGGTCTGTCCTGTATTTGTTGTTGTTTCAGCTTTGTGATTCATCACTGTGAAATCAAAATGAAATAGCTCTTCAGAAATCTTGGGATTTCCTAGAATCCCCATCTGAATGTCATTTAAGAAGATTTGGCTTTGTAATTAACCGTTTCTGAGGGAGTTAAAAATATAAACAACTCAAATGTGGCATTTTTACAACCTTAATAAAACCAAATGCAACATTTACTAGGTATGCACTTTAACAAAAAGAAAAAGGTTGCCACAGCAAAACAGCAATCCTGGTAATTTTAAGTGAAACCGATGGTAATTGTAGAACAGCAAGGTGCATGCTATTGCCCTAAGAAAAATTCTGTCTTTGTCCTTTAATAGCAGAACTAGATAAAAACAAGAGATTACCGTGTAGAAACAGGCTGAAGTGCTCAGAAAAAAAAAAAACAAAGTAACTTCTCTACTGCATAGCAAATCCCATACCAAAAATGCCCCCCACCAGCCATGATCTTCAGCTCTCCTGAATGCCAGTGACTTTCCTAGAATTACTGTGGACTCAAAGAGATAAAGCTAATTCATGGATATATCCACGATGTGTTTCCTCAAGCAAAATGGACTGCTGTAGGAATAAGCATAGGCTAAGAACAGCTGTGGGAGGGAAGCAGTGGTGGCTGCTATGCCATAGCCAGAGGGAGATGACCTGTGTGCTCTCAGTGATTCTTTATGGTCCAATTTACAGAAGTATGGAATGAACTACAGCAGGGTGATGTTATTTGAACTTCTTTGGTTTTGTTAAAAAAAATAAAATAAAACGATTCTGGATAACTAAAAATTTTCTTCTGCCTATTTTGTAGCCCAGTTTAAAAAAAAAAAAACAAAAAAAAAAAACGTAGCATGAATTCTGAAATTAGGAAATGTTTTCTTTCTTATACTTCTTTCTCTTTCACTAAAAGAAAGCCACATTCCAGAATGGTCCATCTGGGACTGGATTCATGTTTTTTATTGTATTTTTTTTTCCTTTCTTTCATTAACAGAGAAAATAAAACACCAGAAAATCACTGACTCCAACACTGACCTCCTACAGAAGGTGCCTTGCTGTTACAAGTAGATACTGGCTGTGTAGATATAGCTGTGTGTTACCATGCCTGGTTAGATAAAGTGCTCCGAAATTAGGATCATATCATCATATGCGCTGTTTATTCCTTTCACAGCAAGGTAGAAATGAATTTGGAATAAGCCTTCCAAGATGACTTCAATCCTCTTCCTTTCCTAGCAGAAACTGATGTAGCTATCAGAGGCTGCAAGGGAATGCCATGTAACATTACCCATGTCAAGCTTTAGACTGCTGCACACAAAGAGCATTACGTTTTATGGCTCCTGCAGAATACTAGGGGATACTAATTTTACAGGTGCATTCTAGCAAACTGCAGTCCTTAATATCAGAATGTCATTAAAAATAATGCACTCCTTATGCCCGGGCAGTTAATTTAATATTAAATCAATAAAACATTTACTAGGACTGGTGAGAGGCATGGTTGCTGACAGGAGACTCAACTCATGGCAACAAATGTCTCCTCACCCTTTGCATACAGCTGCTGCTTTATTGTAGAAGACGTTTTTCGTCCTGACAAATCACCTCCCTAAGCCCTAATGAGTGCAGAAATTCAGAACATTTGTGGGACATTTATTACCAAGAAAATACAAGGGCCTTTTGGGAGATTTGAATCGACAGCAACAATCAGCTATGAGCCAAGCTCAGTCCAGCAGGGAACACAAAATGATTCTCTTGGCCACACTGAAAGAGATTGCAGCTCTTTCCAACTGGTTTCACCTCTGGGTATGAAGGTTGGGTGGAGCTCTTTCCTCCACTGACTTTCCACTGGTGGAGCTATTGCAGCCTCCATCAGGTTGCTGACAAAATTCTGAAATGACAGATTTTTGGGATAATACCCGTCACAAACTGTCTGCTGCTGAGCACAGCAAATCCCCTGGCACAGCAACCTCTTCTGCCCCAAAGTTACTTCCTGTTTTACAAGAGTCATCCCAGAAGTAATGCCTCTATTTATTTCCATGGAAACTACAACAGATAAAAGTGTGCAGTAGCAGTATTTGACAGAGAAACTTCTCAGCTACAGAACACTATTTTTGAACGCAGTCATCAACATTAGCTATGCATTTTCACTACTGATGAACAAGAGTTTGCATGCTGCACTCGTAACAATCTGCACAAGCGGAGGTGGCCCACTGTTACTGTCACCACTGCTGAAACACACCACCCACCACCTCACTGTGTGACATCCACTCTTCGGTCTCCATAAGCATTCAGCAATGTCAGTGGGCACATTTTTTTTCCACATGGAGGAATTCAATTCCCCCCCCTTTTCTCCATATGCATTTTCATGTCAAATGCAATTGTGCCAGGCTGCCCCTCTGCTGCCATCTGTCACACAGCAACAAAATGTGACAGGATATTGGCGAGAAGGCTCAACCTCTCCTGAAATACCATCAACACCTGCCTCTGACATCGTGGGACAACATCATAAAATGGGATGCATTACTTTTGGAACAACCCTCATATTTGAGCACAAAATCCAGAATTCTGCCAGTCAGCCTGATGGGTGATGTGCTATAGTGACATTAAGGGGATGACTGGGGAACACTGACTTCCATGAGCAGAACCATTTTGGTATAGTTCACTCAGAAATGCTCCCAGCAGACTCTCCTCCCAGCTGCTTCCAGGAGCAAGGACAGGGGTACATACAAGGCTGGTTTAAGAGTCTGGTCCTTGCCTGATGTGTCTGCCTGGATGATGAGGTACTTCCTCCTGTGTCTTCCCTAAACCCTGAGTATTTGGGACAAGTCAGGGCCTTAGCAGCAATGACTTCTCCTGACACTGCTGGTGTTATTTGTGTGATGAGCCTCTGCATTACGCTTACAGGAACACTTTAGCTGTGACCCACAAAGCCGAGCCCAGACACATTTAATATCAAACTCAATCCCTAGTAGCTTCCCTTAGACATCAGCATTCCAGCACGTGTAATATGATGAAAACAAATTTCGTGCCATGAAAGCAAAAATATGGGTAAGGTCTGGAAGCATATTTAGGATGTGGTTTTCATAAGCACTCAGCGCTGGTTTAACTCTGCTTCTATTACAGTCAAGGGTAAGTAAACCCCATTGACTTTAGTGGGAGCGGAATTAGGCCAGCACGGGGTGGTTTTGAAAATCCCACCCTTAGCTTTTATATAACGTAGAAAATAAGAATCACATGCAAACCTTCAGAGGGTAATTGGTCCATTAAAGCGCATATCGTCATTTATCTTAGCCACCATCTTCAAGCTGAAGATCTGCAGCACTGATAGATGTGGGCTGGTGACTGCTGGGGAACACCCTCAGGCCTGGGGGAAGTCACAGGGCCAGCTGAAAGCCATGCCTTGACACTGCTATCAGTAAATAACAACAAAGATTTTCTAAAAAACAAACATGCCTATAGAGCTACCTGCATTGAAGCGACAGAAGAGATTTCAATTGGAAGAACGAAAATCTTTATGTTCCACCTTTATGTTCCTTTGATCATCCTGATTTATGACAAAAATATCTCTGTGATGGGCAAACAAACCAATCCCTACATTTACCACCTGTCTTTTCAGTGAACTTGATAACATTCATACAGAAAAATATGGGTGAAAGCTTTTTTCACCAGCAGTTCACACACCAACCTGGAACACACTGTTCACCTGCCCATGATTCAGGAGAAGATGAAAAGGAGGAAAAAAACCCACTGTTGAAGGGGCTGTTCCCTGAAGCACAGCTTTGCAGTGTGTCACCGTTCACCACAGGAAGTCTCGGCAGTAGGCAGAGAGTGAGGTGGCCTTGGAGGGGTTGTGCAGGGGCAACTGCCTCTGCTTGTTCCCCAGGTGTGCGGGACCCTGGTGTGCACAGAAGTGAGTCAGGAGTGAGTTGTTCTCAGGCACCCAAGAAGCTCAAACATAGGGGCATCAGAACATGAAGGCATCTTTGTTGTGCAAGAGGTTGTGCTAGGTTTGTTCATGAGAACTAGCAGAACATAACACAAGGGGAATTCTGTATTTCATCACTGCTTTGACATCACCAGCGGTGACAGAAGGATATGGTCACCATGTTGTTTTCTGACCCCAAGTGCCCCAGCTCCAGCTGAACCTGGGAACTCCCCATGTGCTTGAATGAAAAGTGCTGTCAGCTTAATCCTAATGCTGTCAGCAGAGCATTTATCAAGCCAAAGTATCAGGTAGGGATAAAAACAACACGTGTCCTTCAGAGCAACACAGTCAGTGCTCCCCATTGCGCCCAAATCACTATTCACCCCTCTCTGCCCTGGTCTGGGCCTAGGCATGTTGATTACAAGCACTTTGCTGATACCTTGGCATCTGCTGGCTGATTGCTGTTCACTCCTGTTGTTGGGGCACAAGTGCCCCAGTAAAGCCTTACACGTTCTGATCATGTCAAGTCCTTGCTGCAGCAGGGCTCTGCAGCTCAGGCTCAGCTGTTGAAACAGCCACCGCTCTATGCTTCTTGGTCAAGCTCTGAGCGTAGCACTGGGAGCGCTCTGCAGAGACCCTGAGGTTCCCTGAGATGGGAGTAGGGTCAATCCCTGCTCTCGGATCTGCGCAGCAAGAAAAAAGCCACTGTGCACAAGTAGTAAGCAGTGCTGTGAACAGGGACTGGAGTCCTGGGGTTGGTGTTACCACTCTATCTAGGTTCGGGCTCCTAGCTTACCCCAGAAAGTGCCATGGATGTTTCTCAGCCATACCTGAAACTTTACTCACGCTGGGGAGACAGCTGTACCCAGCTACGGTCCCCAGCAGCTGTAACCCTCACTGGCTCTTCATCTAGCACATGAGAAGTGACCCCCGGAGACTTTGGGCTATTGAGGGAAAAGATGCTTTTATCATACATTTTTGCCATAGCAGACACGCAGGGCTCTTTGCCAAGTTCCTTCGTTCTTTCCCCTGCTTTATTTGCACAGATGTTTTTGCCAAGGCTTGTCATCAACTTGGGGAGGGGGCAGTTGAAAAAAAAATTAAAAAAAATAATAAAAATGACCGAACAAGTTGAAGAAATTGCAAATAGTAAATCTGGCACTCGCTAGGCCAAGCCCAATAAGTTGCTGAGGTTGTACTTTTCAGATTTGGCTTTAGTCTCTTGTAAATTTTCAGTTATTTTTAACCCACCTCTCTGAGAGAGCCTAGGAATGAGAAAGTAATCGTTTCATCAACTCAGGCTATATAAATCTCCTTGGGGTTTATTATTTGCTGTTTCATTTTACTGGCACAAGTGCTCCTACGAAAGTACAATAACCTCCTCATTGATTTACAACTTGGAAGCAGGCACACGCTGAAAAACCCAGCGTGCAGCACCTGAGGAAAAGTGCACCAAGTTAATTGAAAAGCTTCAGGAAACTGGAATTCCTCGCAGTGATACTGTCACATGCGTCAGTCGCCAGATGTAACTCCAATTTTCTGCTTTCATAATAAGAATTCAATCGATATCCCCAGAAATAAAAATCTGCAGCCAGAATAACAGCACATTTATCATTGGCAGGTTTAAGCCTTAGAACAGAGCTGTGTGCAGCTCTTAGTAAGTACTGTGGGTGCTTTATTTTCTTTTTTATGCATGTGTGGTTTTGTGCATGTACTTATGCATGTGCATTCCCACAGACATATACATATATATCTCCTGAGGAAGCCCAAGATTAGAAAGAGGATTTTGTCTCTGGAGAGCTCCCATAGTGTGAGTTCACATCAGTGCCCTCATGCCTTTTTTTTTACCCATTCTGTTCTTCCGCTGAGCCCACATCCCCATCTTTCTCTCACACAGATTTTCCTGCAGGCTGCCCACACACTTGAGCCGTGCAGTCATTTGCCAGGTACAGGGGATATTCTCCAAGAAGCCTTTGATTAGAAACACAGATGCTGTCAGCTGCCTGCTCCTTTATCAACATACCTACATACATCCCAGTGATAATGCTTTTGTTGTCTTTTGGATATCTAAGGATTGCAATCCTGCCCTGAAGGTGTGGCACCATAGAGTGTTATGGAAAACCAGGCAATAGGCATATATTAACACACTCTCTGCTTTCTGGAGGTGATAGCAAGACTTACTCTACAGAGGACCACAGCCAGACAGACACTGCTGAATGGCATTATTTTTATTCAAATTCAGAGGTTTCCTGGTTGGCAGGTGTCCCATGCTACTGAGTGAGGCTTTTATTTTATTGGGGTTGGATTCATCGTGCATTGCTGAACACAGTACAAAACTCCCACTTTCATGCTCCACACTCACAATTTGCCTTGGAAGGCAACATATAGCATCTCTAAACACAAGGCCACTTTGATTTCTATATGTAAGAAACAGGCTCTGCGTCACACTTCGGTGAGACCTTATCTGCATCTACAGGTTTACTGGTATATGAAGTCCCCAGCAGCGATTTAGCTCTTCTTGTAAAGATAGCAGGCATTTGCCTAATGTGAACATTCCCATGCAGATTTCATTAGGATGAAAAAAAAAGCCCCTTTGCTGTTTTCCAACAGCTTTTAAGCGATGTTTGGCTTTATATACTTAGACCAGAGTTGATTTATGAATCTTCCTGTTAAAAAGGACAGCTTCTGGATGATGCACAAGTGATCATTTCCTCCCACGTATCTGATATCTGCAATTCCCTTCCAGATTAAAAAAAACATTCAATGCAATGAAATCAATGTCCTCACTGGAGTTTAAATTCTTTCATATATTTTGCATTCAACACTCTTAATATGTTGCACTCACACGTGTGCACACAAGCATGAACCTATGTAGGTGAATAACATCTAAATAAAGTACACATTATAACAACATTGTTTGCTACATGGAGGCAAACACAGAAGACCACCAAGACTCATGGATACTTGCCAAGAACACAGGTTACTGCAACTTTCTTTGCCTGAAGCCAGTGCTGCAGCTCTCCCTCTGCATTCCCATCAGTGGGCCACAGCAGGAACCACATGCCAAAGCCAACCAGCACACAACAATGGCATGACCCCAACTTCCACCTATTTGACAACCAGCAGACCTTTGGTAACCATCAGGATTTCTACCAGATCCCTGGGCTTCCTGACGCTCAAAGTCCTAACTGAGCGCTGGTCCCAGGAGCAGCAGTAGGCTCATACCACGGCTGCGTGGGAGATCTGAGTACCTTCAACCAGGTCTTGGGACCAGCAGCAACATGTTTGTGACTCCAGCACCTTCCAAAACAAACCAGGCTGTTCTGATGTTAATGTACACCTCTCAGCGTTTGCTCTCAGTCTGCACAAAGCTAAGTTTAATATCAACAACAAAAACGGTGAAAATTTATAGCAACTTAATGATGTAGCTAAATATTGCCTTATCACCGTGTTAAACAGTTTAATCTTTGTTAGTAGCACACGTATTGCACTCAGAAGTAAAGCAACTCAAGTATGAGAAGCCAAATTACTTCTCAGATTTATTAGACATTTGATATGGGCTGACTTCCCCAGGCAAACAAAGCCCTTACGGGTAGCACAACCAGCACAAAAAGCCAGTCTGGAAATCGGTCCCTCCTCAGCACTGTCAGAAGATACCACAAGGCCGCAAACCTCCCCTCTGTCCACAAGTGCTTGGTGAGAAACACCATTCTCCTGCTGACTATCAGGAGGCTTCTCCCACCAGCTGCCATGTAAGGGCTGTGAACCTCTCCCACAGATGCAGAAGAATGACATCTGAGCTTGCTATGCCATTCAGATAAGTAGCATTTAGGTATTTTCCACAAAGTACACCTCTCACACCTGAGATCTTCTTCCCTCTTTAATCATTTGCCCAAATCGCACTGGTGCCTGATTTTCATGAGGCCAGATGGGTGAAATGCAGAAGAACGCATCTCACAGGAACAACTGACCTCCAGGAACAGAGTAATGAGGTAATTCTGAGGAGAGTGCCCATATTACTGTGCAGTCTGTGAGAAGAGCTAAGTCAACGAGTCAATCCAAAGTACTCTTCATATTAACCTGCCTCTAAAGTTTAGGTAAACTTCCTGATCGCTTAGACGTTCAATTTATTTTTAGGGAACTATTTCTAGTAAGTGGTTCAAGATGGATTATAGTTTAACTGGAAGCTTGGGAATAAAAAGATGGTCACAGGAAAGCTGGGTTCAATTCTTGCCTCTGCCACAGACTTCCTGTATAAATCAGGATGCATTGCACCGGGGGGTATTCACTTATCTAACTCAAAACATCTAATTTCAATGCCTATATTAAGAGCTCAGGCTTCCATTACAGTCAGTTGAGTGAACTAGGCTGGGCTGATTCAAAGGACTCTCAGGAGCAGTGCGCTTACCAGCTACACAAGGAGTAGAGGCTTCTAATCTGAGAGCATAAGGCAAACTCCAAAATACCCTCTGCCCTTCTGGCATCCTTGGAGCTCAGCCATCCAATATTTTGCAAGGAGTTTTAAAACATGAGACTTCACATACAACAGATTCAGCTCTAGACACTGTTGGGGCTTTTTTTTTTTTTTTTTTTTTAGGACTGTAAACTTCCCCTTCACAAACCATCCCATTTTGGATTGATGCTATATCAGAATCTGAAGATTGTGCTATTGAGCAGCCACTCAGAATCATGGGGTGATAAATTAAAACAGGAAATGGACCATTTCTACTATCAGGGTCACTGTTGTCAACTACTTACAGGGCAATTGACTTGTCAAGCTGTCTCTGAAAGCCAGAGCTCAGATTTCATTGCCTTTCACTTTTTTTTTGGAAGAATCTCATATAAGAGTCTCTGAACCCGTCTTTCATCCAGCTAGTTGGGAAATTCCAAGGATGAATCCTGCTCATAAATTGCAGAGCAGATGATGAGAGTCTCATTGAAGCTACTGTGTGGAAATATTAAGTACAAGTGCTGGAGATGTGCATACAAACAGATGAGGATTTGCTTGTGTGTCATTATCAGACGTGGATGACAACTTAAATAGTGAGAGATCATTTGGAAAAAATCCTAGAATACCTCTAGCATCAAGAAAGAGAAAGTTCTGTTGCTCCAAGGACAACAATCAAATCCACCTGTTAGAGAACCAACAGAAGAGCTGTGAACAGACCAAAACTCTTCCTACCTGCATTTTTGTATTTTTATGTAATGCACACACATATATATACCCGTACACATATGTAGACATGCAAAGTAGTTACAGACCAAAGGGAGATCAGTATTGCTTAAGAGCATTTGGTCAGCAGAAGAGAGATCCCCTGCTTTAATCAGCTTGCAGGCCAGAAGATACCAAGCAAGGCAGAAAAGCAACTTGCTTGGATATCATGCAACAGAGTAATGCCAGAGAGGAGAATTAGTTTCAAGAGCATCACTGTACGCGTGGGTCACGCTTCTACCCAAATTAGAGTTTCAGTTCTCCAAAATGGAGCAGCACAGAAACTCAAATGATCATAAAGGGAAATGCCACAATTACAAAAATGTGCTTGTTCCAAAACCAAAATTGCTCAGTGGTCAGCTAATAGATTTTTGCTGTTAAAGATTTCTTTTGCTGGTGCTGTTGCAGCAATTAAATTGAAAGGTTTCTGTTATGACATTGACATTCTTGTTTTTATTACTGATTAAAGTTTATTTTTCCTCTCCAGACAAAGCCACATGCACTTTCCATAGAATACCTGAGCTTCAGTGCAAATAATTTCTGGATGAAAAAGATTCTTTTGGAAAATAGCAACCAACGCTCATAATCATGGTTCAAAACCCAAACACACCCAGATGCGCTGTACGCTCATGTTATCTTTGGAGCAGCTTGAGTCTTTGTGGTGTCCTCATGTGATGGTTCTTAGGAAGGAGAAAGGTGAAATGAGAATGTGTAGAGCTTCTCTGCCTCGTCCTGCAGGAATGCCTCCTCACCCCTCCACCTCTAAAAAGGCAACTTTTCCTCCTAGTTCCATGCTTCCTACCACCTCACCCCCAGTTTACCCTCTTGTCATTTCCTCTTGCCCTCTTCCCGCCATATCATGTTTCCAGTTCAGAATCTGTAGATCCACAATTGTTTAAAAAGCAGCTCAAACTTCCAACTTATAAACATTGCTTCCTCTGTCTCCTGAATTTATTTTAATAGCTGATATTTGAGCCCATGGGATTGTTTTAACTAACACTGTATAGTCAGAAGGAATCACTTTCCTCCAGGCTAGCTCTAGGTCAATAGCATAAGGCAAGACCCCCTCACATTTCATTACCCAGGGATCAGATCCCCTTTCCCAATCCATCACTCTGAAGCTCGTTCCTCCTATTTCTCTCAGATTTGCCTGCATGATTCATGCAGTGCCAAATCAACAGTATATTTGCTTTTTTCTCAGTTCATTGTTTTTATTTGCTTACATGTTCCCTGTCATAGTTCAACTCATAAATCAACGCTGGTTTATTTTCTACAAACCCGTTGAAAGTTTGAGCCAGTTTCCACTGTTATGAAAGACTCCCAATACTACATGTCCTTTAACAGGTGGAAAATGTCTTAAGAGGCTGTTTGGATGAGAACGATTTTCTAAGACAAAGCAGTATTTATTTATGACTTAATCGAATTCCAAAACAAAGTAACAGTTCCCTGCACCAAATTATCTCCTTATGATGCTATCCCACTAACATATGGGTCTATTACTTAAATCAAAATTGTAACATTGAAACCATTTCTAGCTATTAAACTTGAGTAACTGATTACAGTAAATCAGCATTTCTGAGGTACTTTAACAGAGAATTTTTCCTTAAGACGACCACTAAATACCTACCCAAGCTAAATTTTGAATTAGAAAAGCAAGCAAAGAAACAAACAAACAAAAATCAAACCCCCAAAACTCTTTACTAAACCTTTATTTTTTTGGTTCAGAAGAGCTGCTGATTACCAAATTATCAGTGGAACAAAACCATCCCTTCTCTGGCAATCTAGATTTGGAGAAGACATTGCAAAGAGGAACCTCCAAACCTAAGTTTGGTGTGCATTACCCAGGTGAAAGCCTGGCTCAGCAGGCAAAGCCCAAACAGTTCCTGCCAGCAACCAGGTTCACTTATGCTACCTGGCCAGGTATAAAACGCAGCAGAGTGGAGGCCTGCCTTTGCAGCTGTATTTCACTTCCTCTCTGTACGGAACAGCATCTCACTGAGGTCACATTGCTGTTCTGAGGGCACAGAAGAGGGCCCTCATGTATCTCCCCACATCCTGATAAGTGGACAGGATGGTTCTCCTCCTCTCCACATTCCACGCTACAGTGGGATGCAGTGCCTGAGGCCATTTGGTGCCTCTTCCTCTCACTGGCTGACTTCAGCTTCCAGCTGTCAGCCAAGTGGAGTGCTTCAAACCTATGTGTTTCTCAAATTTTTATTTCTCACATGAACGACATTAGCCACAGGAAAGACATCTGTTTCCTGGTTAGGACACTGAGGATGCTCACTGGCAGTTCGGATGACAACCACGTGTCACAGGTTTAGTGTCTACATAGCAGAAAAGGAAAAGGTTGTGGTGTGGTGGTTTCTACTTGCAACTGCAGCTCCTTGGCCATAGGAGAAACGATCTACACCTCACCCTACCTGGTATCAGAAAGGGATTCTCAAACACTGTCCTTGCAAGAACTGCAGGCTTAAAATCAGCAGGCTTACCCCCCCTAGAATGGGACAAAGACTCTTTCCAGCTGCCAGACCACACTCAAAACAAAGTCTACAAGTCAGAAGTTTCTGATGTTGCCAGCTTTGAAGAAACATTACACTTCTGGATTTAAACAAATAACATCACAAGAAGACTGAAACACATTGAGAATCAGACTTCATGTTTAATGCATTGAAAATACATCCCATCATGAATGCTGATGAAAATCTTAGCAATTCTGTGGGCTGTGAAAGATTAGAAAATAATCAAGAATAACTGAAATGTTTAATTTCTGTAATGTGTCATTAGGATTTGGACATATAACATTTTCCAATATTTTTACTACAGTGAGAGTATGATTCTATACAGTATGTTGTTTTAGATGGGAAAGCTATAAGTTTTTTACTGAAAAATATTCCAAATCTTTGCTTTGACAATTTTGAGCTTCCCTACCTTGTTTTCTGTTCAGACAAAAAATTGATTTAAACTGACCCTTTCTTTAAGGCATTTCAGATTTGACACATAAACATTTTCCAACCACAGCACATTTACTTTGAAAAAGATTTCAACCGCTTTGGACTGTCGCAATGAAAAGCGGAGTGGTTAGGATAGCGTTTCACAGGTTTACAGTTAGAAGGATTATCATGGTGGAAAGAAACAATCAAAAATGAAATGCTCACCCATATCCTAGGCTCACAGTAAAAAACTCCAAAAGAGAAAAACCCTTCCCGGGGGCAGTCAGCCCTTAAACAGGATCCAAGAGAGGTGCAGCCAGGCTCCACCCCTTCTGCTCACACAGCTGAATTGCCTTCACCTGTGCTCCCAGGGCTGAGGGGGTCCTTTTCCCAGGTGCTCAATCAGCGGTTCAGGCCATGACTTAACAGCTCCTATACACTTGCACACAAGCTGCCATCTCACATCTAATCAACTATAGCTTTTTGCTTGATGGAATTACCAACATGGATCTGTTGTCCAAAATCCTTAACAAAAATACCTGAAATGATCTGCTGTAAAGTCTATAGAATTGGTTTCTTCTTTCTAATCACTAATTCTAGTGATTAGAAAGAAGAATGTAGAGCTAACTTGGATAAAAACACTCTAATCACTAGAATTAGATCACTAGATCACTAATCACTAGAATCTACATTCAGACCAAGTATCTGCAAATTCACAAGTTCACCAATGCCATTCAATAAACAATACAAGGAGGACGATAAACACAACTGAAAATTAAGAAAGCACGAAAAATTAGCATGCTCTTCATGGGCTTAGTTCTCATTTATTAAGTGCCATGTACTAATGCTTGTCATTGAGATGAATGGGAAGCAGTGTGTAAAAGCAAGACCAGATCCCTTCAGATGAAGGCAAGGGTATCTAGCAATGCAAGCAGAGAGCCGACAGCCCTGGCTTCATTGCCTTGATCCCTGAGACATGAAGCAAGATCAAGGTTAGTATCTCTGGTTAACATGCCATAGCCAAATGCACTGGTACAACATCTAATGAAACTCTGTGGGCCAGAACTGATAGTCTGTTCAAACAGACATTTCCTAACATCTTAAAGTATATTATTTACTTCTACTTTCTGTTTGCCAGAGAATGAATCTAACTCTCCCTACCAATTCTAATTAGACCAGGTAGAACAGCTGGAAAAAATAATCACATTTTCAGGCACACAGGCCTTTTCTGTGTAGGTCTGTATGCCCAAAAGCTGTTCCAGCTGTAGGAGCTGACCTAACAAACAAGACTGCCTTTACCTGTGAGCCTTGTCTGCCTTATGTCCATAGACAGTCCAAGCTACCGCAGCAGCACTGCCTTAACTGTGTTTTCAGACATTCCTGGCACAGCGAGACTTTAAGCTTAATTCTTACCTCTGGAAGTAACAACATACTGGAGGGCAATTAAAAACACACCAAAAAGAGCTCTTTCCTTCCATTTGTCCCTTTCTGAGCCTCCCCCACTGGAACCAAAATTTCATAAATCCAATTAGGAGGGGAGCTAGAAAGGTTTGGATTTCGTACACTCACCTTAAAAGACTGGATTATTTGCTGCAGCCCGAGACACACTGCGGGATGCCGCTGGTGGACATGGACCTGGGTCTGAGAATTCCTGCTTGCTACTATGAAAACGAGAGGTTCGTTGCAATGCACACAGACCCACTATTATTAATTTTGTCCAGCTTATGAGCAATTTTTGAATTGTTCGTCATTCTTTTTCAAAGTGATTTATGGGTTATAGGGAGAGAAAGAAGCAGGGGTTTTGTAAATAGTCCCTCCCTTTCATTCCATTTCAGCACATTAATTGCTCATTGTCTGTAATTGGAAACATAAAGTGCATTCCTACTCAGATCACATGCAGACAGCTGCCCTGATGTGACTCTTAATGTACAATAAACTTCTAGTGTGGTACCATGGACTTGCTTGTTTTAATAGAGCTAAACGTACATGGACTTTGCAATACACAGGAGTATGTCCAACATGTGCTTTTGGATGAAGAAAGATTATTTAAGTTTCCACTTCAAGAACATTCTTCCTCTCTGGACATGAATGTTTTAAGGAAATGACCTGAGTTCACATAAGTATCCTCAAGATCTCACCCTTCCAGCTTAAAGTCAAATGTTAGGGTAGTATCTGGCTTTCCTTCATTAAGGCAGGTCCTAGAACTCCCTCAGAAAAGAGAGAAGGAAAGAAAAATAAAGAAACATAAGTGGCTGTTGCTTAAATACGGAGAGTTTTCCACTTAACCAGGCTTATCTTTGTTTCTAAGCCCATTTAACTGTAAAGGGGTCTAATGCAACCACATGATTTTATTGGCTTGACAGCCAATTTCCCAGACTATAACTTGCCTTTAGGAAACATGGCTAAGAAAGCCAGGAATAGGCCATTAACTTCCACATCGCTGTGAATAAACAGCAAATGGATGGTTCTCACACACAGAAGGAAAGAGGAACAATTCTGTACTCCATACCTGAGCTCAGTCAGTATTAAAGAGATTCCTATTCAGCTAAGAATCTCGCTCTTGATTTTACAGTGTGAACTATTTATAAAGACCACAGCTAAATGAAACTCTTCCAGTAGTTTCAGAAGAAGTCAAATGAAAACAAGTTATTCTGAGTCAACCTTTATTGAGAGCACTAAGTAAAGAAAAGTCTTCAGGAGGAATATTAAGGACTAGAAACTGAATCCCTGGAAGAACTGTGGGCATGCTTTGGAAGACTCTTCGTGCCAGAAGAGGCATCTGAGCACTTGCAAATCACACTGTCTGCCAAACAAGGTAAGTTCAGAGATTTTACCTGAAGTAGCGTAGGAAAAACACAACTCATTTCTTTTACTAGCAGATTCATGAAATTGGAAACCTCCAGTGGTGAGTGGGAACAAGCAACTGGAGTGAGAAGCCTTGTCCCAAGCAGCATAGCTATTTGCAAAATGAATGCCTGCCTGCAGTGCATATTCCTCCTTCAGAGAGGCACAGATCTCCCCTCTGCTCCCTAGAGGCATCAGCACACTAAAACCAGCTTAAATTTTACCAGAGTCAGTGAGCTCATAAGAAGGAAGAAGTGCTCAAAAGTGTGCTGTCACCTGAGTGCAGCAGAAGATAGAGAAGCTGAAATCCTGACTCAGGACCACGTGTTGCCAGATAAAGCATGTCAATGATCTGAGGGAATTTGAAAGAGTTAAAACATCCAGGGAGAAGTGTGTTTATTTCAAAGCTCACAGAAGCCCTTCAAATGAAGAAATACAGCTCTTCATCTCTGAATGCATATAGATCTGAGCCTGAAAGAAAATGTTTTCAAAAACCTGTTATTAAAGTAGAGGCCACACAGGAAAGGCTGAAACAAAGAAGATATTTTCATTACCAATGCTAAATTCATGATCTATACTTCTGTCATTTGCAATACACTGCTCTTGCTAGGTGTTGCACAGATAAGCAGCAGAACGTTGCCCTCAGTCTCTGCAAGGAATACAGAAATATATGCACTAAATGTCCACTTAGACCTCCCTCTTCTTTTTCTTAGACAAAAAACATTATCTTATGCAACTACCCTGTCCTGGTTATTTTCGACTTAGACTTTTATTCGTTTTCATTTGTTGAATAGTAAACAAAAACTGGCATGCTGCGAGAAAAATGATTGCCTCAATAGAAAAGTGCCCATTTATGTCATCCCACAATTATTTCAAGCACTATAGTTGAGGTTAGTCCCTCCAAGGCATGTACAAATTGCAAATACACACAAATAATAATGCTCCTACTTTTGGAAAATGTGAAGCCCTTTGTTTTGGAAAGGTTGTTCCTATTATTTGTGGCTTGCAACTGTCATCATTATTCAAGCCTTGTCTTCTTTCATGATTGTTCTGGAGCTACTGGGTGCTTGAGAACTTCCCCAAAATTAATATACTTCAAAGAACCAGACATTTTGTATATAGCTTAATTACAGCCTATATAATTAAGTTTTAAAATGATAAAAACTCTTTTGTGCCATACGTGTACTCAGGCTTCAGCTCACAGGCAAGCTACTACATATCATCCGATGGAGCAAAGGGCCAAGAAATTCCATTTCATTAATTGTTTCCTCCAAATCTCAAATGTAATTACATATTTTCCAGGGACCTTTGACATTTTCACACTGTGGCTTGGAATCTGATCATACCCTGAAGTAAACTGTCTGGCTGGTCAGAGACTCAGGAATTAAGGTCTCTAGCGAGGTAGACTTGGCCTTTTTCAGACTCCAGAAAAAAAAAGGACTAGGCTGTGGAGGTCTGGGTCAGATTTTGTTATCAGAGCCTTGAAAGGAAACAGAAAGAGATGAAGAGCTGAGCTCTTATCTCATGTAATTGCTCTTACAGAAATCAGAAAAGGCACCAGAATAAAGAGAAGTCTTTTTCAAATCAGTCAAGGCTGCCTTGTAGGAGCTAAAGGGATTTTTGAACCTCGTTCCTAATTAACCTCCTTGGATTTTGTGCTCAGGTTTCTGGATTCTGTTTTTGAGCACAAAGCCAAGCCATGGTGAACACAAACGTGACCCAGTGAGACATAACGTTCACGCACCAGACTCTTCCAAGAAACATCCCAAAAGGTTGATGCTGCTAGGAGTGGGCACCAGGGGCTTCATGCCATCACACTCATTCAGGACAGGCACATCTGTGCTCTACCAGAAGCAACAGTGATTTTATTAATGAGCTACTCTATACTAATAAGCAAACCATGAATGAACTCTCACTGCTTGAGAATCCACTGATTCACAGTAGTTGGTCCAGCCCTCCATTTAGGTTATTCAGGAGAGTTTGATGTGCACACATATGCAAAAACATGATATACATGTCCATCATGTACATGTTAGCAAACAGTTTATTTACTGTTTTGCAAACCGTATGCCAGGCATCAATGCAATCAATCTGGTACTTCTGCAAGTGCAAAATTCACATGAAAATACAATTCTTATTGTAGTACCACATGCTGGTTTTCTTTCCACCTCAAAACACTTTTCCTGTGTTGCTTTGGATGACAAACCTCTCAGACAAAACATCTTTCTTCAAAATTTTGCTCTAGTTTCCTTTACCTCTGTGAACAGGATAGCAGCACCTTATTAGAGACAAAATTGATGAGCCTCCATGAATCATTACTTGGAGCATGGAAAGGAAAAAAGAAATTTGGCAAGCCTTTAGTCGGTAATATGCGCTTCTGAAACCTATGCTTTGAAAGGGCCAAGTTATTACACTGTGAAAAGTAGTTACTCAGCACGTGCTGTAACTTTTCATAGGGATTTTTAGGCCAAATTTAAAGAGTGCTAATGATTTTGAATGCCAAACTTGAGACCCTACAGCAGGATGAGGTTTTAACAAGATTTGAACAACTGCCCTCCCTCCCCCTGGGTTATGCCTCTTTTGGAGATTGGGATTTTTGGTGCCTTAAAATTAAAGCGCTTCACATCTGCACTCATGGAAAATCTTGGCCTTCACATTCTCTTCAGCGCATCGAGAGTAAAATCCCACTGAAGGGAGTGGGAAAGCTGCTGTCATTCACCACAATATGTTGGCCTACCAGGAATGTCATTCATTATTAAAAACAGGGAAAAACCGCAAGTGCAAGCGCCTCATTCTGCAATCTGAGCGCACGCAGCGATGGGGCACACCATTCCACTGCAGACAGCCTCATTCACGTACTGGCAGCGATCTGGCCACGGCAGCTCAGAGCTAATTTATTCTGCTTCCCATTTACCTCATCTAAGTCAGCTATCACCAAGGGGAAACCTGCTGAGAGGTTCTCTGACAACAGTTTATACTGAATGCTTTAGAAGATGGCATAACCCGAGGGTGAGTGCGGTAAAGGCCAGCACCTACTCTCTTATTCCTCTTATTCATTTATGATTTTAATAAATAACTAAAAGTACTTCTGAAGGCAAACTAGAGATAACATAATTAATAGTAGAACTTAATTCCCAGAGCTTGCCAAATATCATAAACAGGTGCTATTACAGGGAGAGCATGGAAGTTGAACCTGATTCCTCCATTCCCAGTACTCCAGCTTGCTGCAAGCCTGTAAAGCTGAGCCCAACAGCAAAGTAGGCAGGCCAGAAATCCAGACTTCAGGAATGCCAGGCCATCAGTTCTAAGGCCCTGCATCACCTCCTTACCCCCACTGGCCATCTGGCTCCACTGCAATTTGAGCCTATCTTTAACATTTCCCAAAGAAAGGAGAGATGAAAACAAAAGGATCGTTTACTTCCTCTAATTGAGAAACAAGATAGGAAGACAGATAACCAAGGAAAATTGGCTCAGCTCCACAGACTTCAACTGATCTTAGAGACCGGGTGATGAGTGGCATAAAGAATGTGAGCATGCTACTATTACTGCTTTGTGACAGCAATACCAGTCTGTTATTTGATGCGCTCCATCTCTGGATACAGAAAGACTTTACAAGAGGGCAATATCACAGAAATGAAGTTGCATCAGCCTACCCAGAAGGAGGGACCCCAGCCTTTTTTTTCCTTGTCATTCACAATACATTTTTTTTTCCTTGCTAAGACAAAATAATATAGTGCTAGTTGTTGCCAAATAGCCACTTTTGAAACTTTTTTTAGCTAAGCAAACTTGGCACAAGATGAGTGTTGCCTATGGATGGAGTTTACAAAGTGGGAGGTTTGCCAGGATTCTACTTTGAGGTCTGGTGCCTCACCTTCTCACCCTACAACAAAGATTAAATGGTCTTCTAGCACAGGAAAAAAAAAAAAAACACCAAAAAAAACCCTGATGCTATTTTTTCCTTTTCCCTCCTTTGGATTCTAGGAATTAGAGTCCACAGGAGATGAACTTCGATAGTGCCATGATCGAAAATGCAGCTTCATCTGAAGCCAGAAGTACTTCCCCAGGCTATGATTATCTACGTACACACACACAAATGCACATGCACACACACATCCATCCTTCACAGGAGCCTGGGAGGAGAGCTCTCCTCTCACTGGTTTGTTAAGGACACAAAGAAAAAAACTGCTGTTAAATACAAAACAACAAAAGACAAATCAATACTGTGAAATAATCCACAGCCATGGGGACCATGCCTTTTAAAAGATCTGCAGAAACCCTGGGTTTGGCAGTGGCTGCTGCATAGTGACTCAAAGGAGGGACCCTAGTGTACACCAGAGCATGTATGTCACCCAAGTGGGGCCTCTCCCCTCCAAAGCTATTCCCCAGAGAACAGACATGCTGGGAACCGAGGAGTCAAAGGAGCTGGAGAGGCTGAAG
This sequence comes from Lagopus muta, assembly GCF_023343835.1. NCBI lineage: Eukaryota > Metazoa > Chordata > Aves > Galliformes > Phasianidae > Lagopus > Lagopus muta. Next base: position 95,308,566 of record NC_064434.1, read on the forward strand.
CCACTCCTACATGCACTGCATTCTCTGCTTTGGATCTTCTTAATGATAAGAGAGAGAAGTGGAAGCCATGGCACTGCCTTCCCTGGTCCCTTCTTGCCTGTAAGTCAGTGCATCCACTGCTTTTCTCTCTGCACAGGGCAAACTAAAAGGCACAAAAAACCACAGCATGCTCCCAGAGAGGAGCTACCTCTCTGCTTGAGCCTGTGTGCAGCTTTTGTCTCAACAACCCTCATTAGGTACCTAGCATTTCCTAGGTGTGCTATGGGCCACAGGAGCAGAGCAGGATGGGGACCAATTCTCCTCCTTTGCCTCTCTAAAAGAATTGCTAAAATGAGAGGGGAGGGTGTGGGTGGGAGGAACCATGGAAAGATTGATGTAAATTCACTTTTAAAAGCCAAACAGATGAAAATAATTTTCACAGCCCCACAGCTGTTCTATGTGTTTTTTTTGGACCAAATCAGAGCGAAACGTGGTGCAGATAATAACCCTAAATTTGAGTAGATAAGCCCCACACAACCAAATTGTCAGCATATTCCCGGCTTCTCCCCATCCTGGCAGTCTGTGAGCTCAGTGAAAGATGAGCATCTCCGTCCCTTCTCAGGGCCCTTGTCTCCTTCCAGAATGATCTGTCTGGGGCAAGATGCTGTCTTCAGCACGCTGCCATTCACCCACTGCTCTCCAGGTCCCAGCTGAGCCCCAGGTGAGCTGGAAAGGATGTGCAGCACTGTTCTGGTCTTTTCCTTGCTCTCTCCCTGCATGTTTTGACATGAAACAGAGGGGACAAAACACTGTGAACAGACAGAAGCCCTAAAGCCATGGTCTCTGAGGTGACCCTGTCAAGCTCCAGACCACAGAAACAGATGGACTTTACAGTTGTGCTTATCCTTGGTTATTTTCCTATAAACCAACCCTGCCAGCAGCCAGTCAGTGCTTTCTGCAACTTTCATAGCACTTTGTGGAGCAAGACCTTAGGTTGGCTTTGAAAAACTACAAAATTCTCTGTTTTGGAGCCAGACAACACATGTCCAAGGAACTCACTGTCGTGCTCTGGTCTGCATTGCAGTGCTTGGTAGGAGGCTGAGCCATCTTTTCCATAGGATGTCCCTGGCACCCCATGGGCATCCTCAGGGTGGAAAGAGGAGCTGCTATCAGGTGACAGTGTTGTTTTGGGTTGGTCTTGAGCGATTCTCCCCCTGAAGTAAGCTTACCCCTTGTTCTTACCAGGCTCTGGGACAAACCTCCAAAAGAAATGACAGGGAACATAAAAAGCTACAATACTTTCAAGAGTCCAAGCTGGCATTTTCTCCAGCCAGAGGTTCCTAAATGACTTTGAAAACCTTGCTCTAAATGTTTTCTTTAGGACCATTCCATTAAATTGAAGGGTTTAAAATGTTTTTTTATAAAAATTGCTGAGGCTCTGAAAGCAATACCTTGGGCACATGCAAGTGGAGCATTCGAAAAACAACCACTAAAAGTGACACCAAATGGAGTCAATTGCGTACTTCAGAGCAGGCTTAGGGCACCTGGGCTCATCAACTTCCACTCCTCATTATATTTAGCACCAAACCCCTCCTGAGGCCCTGTGGATGAGGAAGAAGAGGTCTGGGGGTGCCCTCTCCCACACAGCCCCCTCAGTACTGGGTTATTGCACTATTTTTTTTATTTTTTATTTTTAAATATGCAGCAGCACAATATAAAATCCATTTAGAAACTGGGCTTGCTTGTTGCTATTAAAGAATCCATCAGTGAATTTCATTTTTTATTGGTTCAGTTACAAAACTCACAGCAGTGGTGTTGTGTTTGTTTTTCCAGAGCACCAATAAAAATCTTTTTGATTAAAAAAATTGAGAGAAAGAAAGAGAAAGAATGAAAAAAGAAAGAAATTAAAAGCTGACCTGGTATAACCCATGTGAGCACTGAACCTCAGCGGTGTTATATAAAAAGAACAAAGAGGCAGCAAAGCCAATAGCTGAGCAAATGCTTGACTGCGGCTGCAACCAGCAATGATCGAAACTTGTTTATGACAGCATAAAAATGAGCACGATCAAGCTCTGCTGTATTAAACCAGGTTCAGTTATAGACTGATTACTGAAGAAATATGGCAGATGTAGAGCCCCAGGAAGTAAACAAAAGCTCGTTCTCTGCTTTTCCATGGTTCCACTCTTGCCACATACAACCAGTACAGTTGGTTCCAGGTATTCTGGATGACACAATGCCATATTGTGTCTCAGCTGTCTCTTTACAGATTTTTCTTCCCCTACAAACAAATATCTCAAAATTTATTGCCTTTGTGATTTGCAGCTCCATCTGGCCTGCACCCAATCTTGAAACCAAGAGGAAAATTGTGAGCAATAGATACTGTAAAGACAAATATCCCAAAGACAACAGCCACATTGCATCGGGTGCTATGCAGAAAAATTGTGGATACATCCTAAGCCAGGGTCATTGCTTTCTGCAGGAACATAGACAGCAAAGTGATGATAGCTCAGCTGCATTGTGGTTGGGACCTAGGTTTCCAAAATGATGCCTATGAAGAGCAAATCTAAGAAGCTTGATTTTCATTTCTTTGGATTGATTGCAATTCTATGCAAATCCGAATATACTGTAATTGCATTATTATGATATAGCTGCAACAGGAAATCAATTTTTTTTTTCTCTTCAGAGTGAAAACAAACATTAACACGTGTACTTGACACTACAAGTCAAGGGAATTAGAGTTAGGAGAGCTGCTTTAAAAAAAAAAAAAAAACGCAAGTGGGGTGGGGTATAACCAAGAATTTTTAACATTTCATTTGTGTTTCTAATTTTTTTTTGTAAGTCCTAGAAAAGTAAGAAAATAAATTTTATTTTAGTCATAGTTGTCCGATATTATCTGTTACAGTTTATGAGATGTTAATAAGCTGCTCAGCTTCGCTGATCATTAAGAGCTGTTGATTCTCGGCTGGCCCATGGCAGCACAGGTGCTGGTGCAAATGCATGGCTTTTGGTGTGAATTCCACAGACATCCATGTAAACCAGAAACATCCTCACAGGCAAGAAAGAGGGGAACAAAGTTAGGCTGACTAAAACAGCTGTTCAAAACTGGCATTAATATTTGCAAACACTCTGTCAACTCTGGCTGTCTTTAGAAATGATCTTCAGAGGACCACAAATCCTGTGAAGAGTCAGATGGCATATGTGTTGCTAAGCCTCTCGGACACTTTCAAACATCTTTGCTCTACAGCTTGTCTAACTTTGCGAAGAAATTAAGGCCAGCTGTCTTTGAATATATACTTATCAATGTCTGCATGGGTGGATACTGATAGTGCATTTACCAAGCCCAGCTTAATGCACTTGGGAAACAAGACATTAAATAATCCCTAGGAGAGAGCTGAGCAAGAGCATCCACTCTGGGCATTACTGCGCTTCGCAGTCACGCTCCAACTTAGTCTGTATATGCAAACGCTTGGACTTCAGATAAGGAGGTGTTAACTGAGTGGGAAGTTTGTCGCAGTCAAAAATCTCCTAACGCCTGGGAAAAGACACCATGCATAAGAGCAGGACCCCATGTTCTTTTTCTGTCTTCTTGTGGGTGGGAAACAAATAGACTGAGCAAATAGCACGCAGAAGGAAATCTTTGGGGATTAAAACATGATATGCTGTGTTTCAAACAGGGATTTAGATAGGCCTCATGGAAGAAGGAATGTCTCCCTCACAGCCTCTATGTTATCCTGGTGCTTTTCTTGCTTTCTTCTTTCACCAGGACTTCTCTCCAAATGAAAGTTCATTTGCCACTGGGATGCATGTACAGAAAACAGTAAAATCAAACAACTATTTTTGCTGGGGCCTTTTTTTTTTTTCCACCCTGTCGGCAGAACAGATCTTAAATGGACACAAGAAAACTATTGTGCTAAGACTGTTGCCAGAACAGGAAAAGTCCTCTCCCATCCTCATTAACATTGTAAAAAGTATTTCAGGCTTGCAAGTGCTATAGGAAAGGTTTGACAGACATGACCGTTGACTCAAAATATTAGGAGGGATTGGAAAACAACTGGCTGAAGCTTTCTGAACATCAGCGTGACTGCCAAAGAAAGCATCAGCACCCATTACTTCATGAACCAACATGTGATTTGCAGAAACGCTTACATGACTTAAAAAGTCTAAATCCCACTTTCAGAGGGGGCTTAGTCATCACAAAGTGATTTGAACATCTCAGTAAATTTGAGATTCTGACTATTGAAAGTGCAACTTTCAGTGGAAATGAACAGTTGATCACAAATTTCAAAGTATGAGATTCCTACTACACAGACTGTTGGGGGAGATCAAAGCCCTTGTGAAATACCTTTCCTCCAGCACTACCTCTACACCTGCACTGAAGCCAGAAAGAGCTACAACAGCAGTATCCTACATCTGCTAAGAAAAGCTGAGGTGGTACACATGGAGATATCTATCTGGCAGCAACATCAGAGACAGTGTTGCTGGGAAGAGCTATTCTGTTATAGGAAGTGGGCAACTTCCCACATGTGTATGAAGTTGCTAAAACACAAACTTCTCACCTGTAAAAACACAATATACCTTCTGAGGTTTGCATGCAAAATTCTTAAAAAATAAAAACAAAAAAAACAACAAACCCACAACAAAGAAGGACATTTACATAATGCAGAAACATTCTTGTTTCAGTGAGCAAATAGAGACTGAGAAGCTTCAGTGCACACTGGCCAGATGGGATTGCAGTTTTCTTTCATTTTGTTAGAACCATGCAACAAGGATGTATTGCATCAGGCCCAGTCTAGGAGACTGTTTCTCTAACATGGAATCTACGCTTGTTTGAAACAATCTTCTCACTTTTCGCCATCATAATCACAAGAGATTAACCACCAATCTGCTGCGAATGGGTGAAGCTGCTACATCAACATTTTATCAAAGGCACAACAGGACTTGTATTCTGGCAGATATTATAATAAAAAGTGCTGCAAAAAGTAACAATAGGCAGAGAAATTTGTGTCCTTACAGCATAGGATCTGGTGTATTAGTTTGGCACAGGTAGAAAAACTGACCTGGAAATATGACCTAAGGACTCCGGAAGGCAGAATAGAGGGGGAAAAATCGCATCTCTTGCCTTGCTCTTTTGATCCAGTCAGTCCAAGATACTTGTAGCTTTCTGGGCCACAAATGCATAAAGTTGGCTCATGTCTGGCTTTCCATCCACCAGCACACCCTCAAGTCCTTCTTCGCATGGGTGTTCACAATGAGTTCTTCTCCCAGTCTGTACCCATATCTAGGATTGCCACAATCATATGCAACGACCTGCACTTGGCCTTGTGAAACTCATTAGGTTCTCATGGGCCCACTTTTTGAACACATCCAGGTCCATTTGGATGGCATTCCTTCCTTCTATTGTGTCAAGTGCACCAATCAGCTTGGCTTCATCAGCAAACTTGCAGAGGATGCACTCAATCCCACTGTCTATGCCATTAATAAAGATACTGAAGAGCACAGGTTCCAAGACAGACCCCTGAAGGACACCACTCATCACAAGCCTCCAACTGGACATAGATTAGTTGACCACAATCCTCAGTCTGCAGCCATTCAGCCAATTCCTTAACCACCTGAACAGTCAACCCTTCAAATCTGTATCTTTCTAATTCTGTGATAAATTTAGTCATAATAATCATATATCAAGCTTCAGAATAAACATTTTGCCATTTAGAAGCCTTAGATCAGCACAGCTGAAGTGGTATTTGTGTTTAATGGGCACACAGTAAAGTGCTGCTTAATTAAGCAGCACCAAACCTAACCTGAGTGTTTCAAAATATGATTAAAGTTCAAGAGTTCTCTCTATGAAAATTTCCATTTTATTAACTAAAAAAGAGTGAGTTTTCAGGTTTTCCCACAAAGGAAAGTTTATTTATGATGATATATTACCTGATATAAACTGAAGTGCCAAATACTGAAATGCCTTTTTTTTTTTTTTTTTTTTTTTTTTTTAGTGAGTTAGGCTGTTTGCTTGGACTACCCAAGATGAACAACAGAAATCCTCCTACCTCAGTCCATTTGGAAGATGTCTGGAGACACATGACTCTTGCCTTATGACCGCCTCATGTTATCACTCACATCTTCATGAGCCTCTGCAGAAACAAGAAGAAACAAAACCAAAGAGACCATGAAGAAACCTTGAAAGAGAAATAGAAAGACTGTGTGATAACTAGAATAGCTAGCAATACAAATGAGGCATCTGAAAATTAGCTAAGATCATACTGATAGTCTTCCTAAGAAGAGCTATGGCACAATTAGGGAAATAGTGCAAATGATTTGCTAAGCATCACCATCATGACTTACAAAACCATGGAAAAGTACTGTTCCAAAACGTCAAAGCATTGTTTTCATCTATAATGCCAGCTGAGGAAGCCAGTGAATTCATTCCTGCTTACCAATAAACTTTTATTTAGTTTTCCACTGTGAGATTAGATCATGCAGGAAAAGTTCAAAATAATACCGTAAAAAGAGATGAACTCACACAAGATTTTCATTGGTCATTGGAAAAAAAATTAAAAAATCTGTCAAACTACTGAAAATGAATTAACTTTGGATACTTGAATACATAAACATTTCTGCAAAAATGCTTCAGGACAAAAAAAATTTATTTACCGTGCCCTCCAGGGAAATGTACCTCATCAATCCCTTGTCACTAAATCACTTGCTAACAGTTATGGTGTGAGGTAAAGTGCTGTTTAGTCCCAATGAGTTTAAAGACCTTGATGCCTAATGAATTCTCCTATTCATACTGGAGGTTACATCTGTACTAGGCTCTTTTAACAACCTGGTGCTGAAAAGATCTGATGTAATTTTATTATTTACTAAACAGGTGTCAGTAATCATATCCAATGATGTCAGGCAGCTTGATGGGAATTTGCTTTAAGATGACTATCAAAGGGAGACAGCACTCCATAAACATAAAAAGGCTCTCCTTTAGGTAGCCAGAGCCTCACAGCACATTCACTGGCTGGAGCAAAGGCTAGTTAGTGTCGTCATGAACAAGAGCAATTACTGAGGGTAGTTCACAGTGCCAGAGTTAATTCTGAAAACCTCATCAACAAAGTTAAGACTTGTTGAGCTCTTGGGGTTTGCTTCACAGAGGATCCTTTGCTCATGCAACTGAGCACCTCAGCAAGCACATAACCTGGGTCCTTCCCTCCACCAAAACATGCCTGTGGCTATCCTCCCATGTGCTCAGCAGAGCTGCACCCTTCCAATAGAACACATGGGCACATCTCATTCACCCTGGTTACAGAGGGGGAGTACAAAGGTTTTTTTGTTTGTTTGTTTGTTTTTATCATTAGGAGATAATGAAAGAGCTGTCAGTGCTGCTGCTTCACTCCTGTAAACTAGCCTGTAGGCTCCCAGATTGTTTCTGAGTTACTTCTTGAGTAACCCCATGGCCACCCCTTCTGGGCAGGACAAATCCAAGCATGGGGCTGGAATTAAAATTGCTTTACATTTAGTAACTTGTGCAGCATTGATGTGCAGTGGGTTTGCAAAAGATTTTGGCTTTGCATCACCATTCCCTTGGAATAAGAGAAATTTGCGGCGAAAGACAGAAATGCCGTCTTCTGGCCAGTTGCAAGATGAGGCTCCTCAACTTGTAGAACTTATTTTCCTCCTAACTTTAATTTTATCTAGGCTATTAAATATTTCTACCAGATTTGCTCTTAAGACAAAAAAAAAAAAAAAGTCTGTTTTAGCTAATTGAAACTTTTCACAGAAAACAAACAAAAAAATTCTACAACATAAGGAAGATTTTGGCTGAAAAACTTTCTTGTTTCAGCCTCACACTGAAAACTTTCCAGGTTAGACTAAAAATGTTTAGTCTTTAGTGACAATGTTAAATTTTCCATGGAAAAAAGAAATGTTTCCCAGAGATGTTAATAAGCTACAAGCTGTATTCCTCATTGCTGGAAATGTATTTGTTTGACTATACAATTTCAGGCACCAATTTTGCATTCATATGTCTAAAGTTTTAACAGCAGATTGCTTATTCTCATCAGTGCAGTAAAACAGCATCAAAAATCTACACTGCAGATATACAGTCATCCTAATTTGTTCAGCTTGATACGTAAATTAAAGGCATTGTAAAGTGGCACTTGAATTCACAGCAAACTTGCAACCAGTTATTTGATCTGCACATAGTCAGTCTACTTTGGCTCTATTAGATGTTGGTAGTTTGCTCTAACACACTTTCCAAAACATGTTATATTAAATCACACACTTCTTCAGATTTGAAGAGTAGATCATAAGCCTGGAAGTTTATCTACTTTTTCCAGCTACATCAGTTGCATCTAATAAAACTCATTACCAAGTTCTTGTCTTGTTTACATCCCACAGAGGCAGTCTTAGTGCAGAAAATGAACATTGACTCAACGAATTGAATGGGCTTTGTCAAACTAGGATCCTGACAGGTTGGTTTTTTTTTTTGCATCCATCAATACACAATACCAGTAAATTCCAGTATTTTTGTTAGCTTAAATAGAAAAGTTTCTACTCCGTAAAAACTAATTTTCCAGTTCTAAGACTATGTGTTTTTTAGAGCTTTTTTCCCCTTCAATTTTGTTACTAGGTAGTTAGTTCTTCCTTCCTTAATGGCTATTTAATAAGACCCAGCTGATGCTCAATGAAGTGACCAAGCAGCACCTGAAAGAGATGGGATGTAACATTCATATAAAGTGCCTGAGTACAATCATTGTTATTAAAAGGATAACCAAATGAATTCATAACGATGGGACACTCATTTCAAAGTGTTTCCATAGCTGTTACACATCAGGAAAAATAGGGAAGTTACCTCATTTTCTCCAATCCTAAATAACCTAATAAACTCACCAAAGAAATTAATTAGCCAATATTTCTTGAAAATTCATAACAAAGTTTCCATTTTTCCGTCAGATAATTCCTTAGTGCATTCTGGTTTTTAACTTCCTTCAAGTCTGGATCATTTTGATGTGTGAACAGACATTTTGTGTTTCCATGGGTTATTTCCACAGGTTCAAATATCTTATGTAATTGACATTTTCCTGCTTACAAAAGCTGTCAAACTTAAAAGTAGCAGTTGATTGATAAAACATGGGTTTTGTCTGTAACTTAACTTCATTGTTGGGGCTTATTGCTCAAGCTCTGAATAACTCCTCTCTTCAAAGTGACATGCATTCAATTTTTTTTTTTAATTTTTTTTTTTTTTTTTTTTTTTTTTTTTTTTTTTTTTTAAGCATCTACATTTTAAAGCTTAAAGGCAGCGATTGCTTTTCTTTTTTTTTTCCTTACAGGTACATCTCAACAATTTGCTTCTCTTTACAATTGCTACTTTTTAGATAAGGACTGCAACTTGACTTTAAGTCCAAACTCTGTGTAACACTGATTCACAAACATTTATTCTTTCCAATCCTGACAATTAGAAACAAGAAAACAAAAAGAGCACTACATCTATGGCATTTACAGAGGACTACAGCTATACGGGCCATAAAGCAAGTGACAAAGACCATTTTTAATAACAAAAACAACAGTTATGAAAAGAGCATTTCTTCTAGCTATGACAAATGCAGTGCAGTGTGATCCAGAGCCTGATTGGCATTTTTTTGTTGGCTTGCTGGGCTTTGCGTCTTACTCTTGGTTGAGGACATGAACAAGTTGGCATAATTGAAACAGACATAGTAATAGTGCAGAGGAGTGTGGGGACATGGCTATTGCCTTTGTCTCTGTGCAAACCATCCTCAATGTGATGCTTCATGATGGGCAACCACCTGTGTTTTCCACCTGAACATCACTGATTTACATTGTAAACACTCAGCAGTATCTTAACAGCACTTCACTGTTACTGCCCTTTATGCTCAGATAGCCAAGATAGGGATCACAGAACCCCTTCACTGCCCACAAACTTCTCAGTAATAGTGCACCCTGATTTCCTTCACATGGGACAGAAGACCAGGAGGCAGAAGGCAGGTAACATCTGATTCAATAAAAATGCTCTGCTTTGCCCCCCGCAGGGCATCTCGCATGGTGATGGCCTCCAACAGCCTTTCTTCCTCCTTGAGCCTGCTCTGCTCAGAGATGTCTCAAAACCACGCTGTCCCAGACTGTCTGGGCTTTAATTCTGCACCACGCAGTGCAGACTCAGAACCAAATTCAATTGTCCTGAGCAGGGTTGGATTGAAGCAAGCGCCAATTTTTTAATTTTTATTTTATTTTTTTGAGTCAAGGCCCAGATACAGTAGTTTCACATGCCTTTGGCAGAAAAATGTTTTTGCTTTCTGAAGCAGTTGTTTTTTCAGTGACATGACTTCCTGCAGGGGCGTTTTAATTATTGTTGGTGTATCACCTAACTTAGTTATGTATCGCTTTGAAGTTTTTCTTTGCATCTGATAGTAAGATAATAGCAAATAAACACGGCTGTGTTTAGTCGCTTCCCCTTGCCCTGCATAGGCTTGGTGCAGCTTCTTTGGATTACGCAAGCACAGGGCAGATGGAAAAGGAGGTCCAAAGGCAAAATGCATGTACTGACACCTTTATGCTAGCAAGTGCTTTCTCTTAAGCTGACCGTATTAACAGTCAAATGGAAGTCACACACACAAACTCCACAATGGCAGGTCAAACCCTGAAGACAGAAAATTGTTCAAGACTAAGAGCTGCACAACTGTGTTAAAGGACCGTTCCCAGGTGATAAAAAAAAATAAAGTCACAGATTTTGAACCAAATACATTGCAGCAAGAGTCGCTGCACTGTGGCACAGCAGCAAAATTTGCAAGTGTTTGCATATAATTGCATGAAGTGATAGCCCAGCTACCCACAAAACAGACGCAAGGAAATCTTCCTTGTTGTACTGCCAAGGTAGGATGGAAGGGCTTGATGCTAGCCAGATGGCAGCAGAGTATGCACAACCTACAGCGAGCTGCTGAAATACATCCCAGCTCAAGTCTCCTATTACTTTGATGCTTCTAACATATTTACGTACCAAAGGCTGGGTGATGACACCTCACTGCACTCAACTTCTAGTCTTCACTTTGAACAATTTACCTCCTCCCAATCCAGGTAACAGTTAAATATTTTAGATTTCATTTACTTCTTCCTAAGATAAACACCAGAAAGTTGTTTTCTACTTAATAACAGCAACAAAGCAATTCAGAAAAAAAGCCGGTTCCTGAAAGGCAGCTTGCCAGCAGCCAGATAAAACATTTAAAACCACTGACTGCAGAGTACATGCATACTGTGAAACTGTGAGCTGGGCCACTCATTCTGGGGAAACCCTCTCTCATCTTGTAAGAATTTGAATAATTTTTATAGTCAGATGGGAGAGATTTTCTGGGATAACTGAACTTTCTCCCTTCCTACCAAAGGCAGTAAGAAAAGGTACCATGAGAACAGCTTTTAGCAGAAGTCATTATTAATGGTTTCTTCATTAACAGGGCAATTTCAGTCCCATTCTACCTCTCCCATTGAGGATGGAAGTTCTCATCTTTCAAAAGCAATCTGAGCAAGCCGTATGAGGATTTCACCATTTGTGGCTTGGGAAAGTAGAGATGAAAGACTTCTAAAACCTTTTGCTTGGATTTGTTTTTTGCTCTGTGATGATTATGACATTACTCACCACATGTGCCATTCTCCCATCCCAGGAGACAGTTCTGGGGAGACCCAGCGGACAATATAACTCATTTCTTACTTACGGGCTTGCAGTTTCCATCTGGTTTTTGCCACCGCAGCTGAGGTCCCAACCAGAGGGTTGTGAAGCTCAATAACTACAGTGCTATTTACATTGGGAACATCTCAAAGGAAGGTCACAATCCTACTTCAGGGCTACATGGAGCCATAAAACCTTGTGTTTCTATAACAAACTGTTTTTAAAGGCCTTATTTTTTTTGCACTGAATGCTGTGCCATGCTGAGGAAATGCCTTAAAGATGGAAGATGCATTCACATAGCCACTTGTGAGAGCTCTGTGACTGCACTCACTACTCATGGGAAGCAAAAGCCCAAATAAACAGGAAGAAATCCTCCAGCTGGCTCTCCACTCCTACTTCTAACCCTGTACACTTGTGTTTAACATTTTCAAAGAGTACAGACTTTTCTTTTCCCAAAGCCTGAAAAATATGGAGTATAGCAGCAAAACTGAGCAGAACATGAACCCGGAGATCCTTTGCGCTTTCAGGTCTTTCTGACTCCCTCTTTGGTAAGGCTCGTTTTCAAATCCAAAGCTTTCTGCCAGCCTCTAGTGAGTAAACCTCATTTAATAAAAGGACAGAAGTTAACACTCAGCTCATATGCCACAGTCACACAGCCTGCCCACACTTGTGGCCACAGCACCAAATAATGTTCTGAAACGCTATTGCTTCAGACCCACAACAATCTTTGAACCTACACAGATGTCCAAAGATGAAAGAGGAAGCAAAGCTGCTGAGTTCCTTTCCTGCCATGACAGAAGAGTACATGCCAGTCAACTACTTCCTATAGTCAGCCCCACCCTCTGAAATTCTGAGAAAAAAGGGAAAAAAAGCTCAGCTAATGAGAATTGCAGCACTGTTCGCTCCACTGTAGTTAAGGTTGTATTCATTATAAATCCCCTTTTCAAGGTTTCTGTCATTCAGCCATAAAAATCATTCTAGGTTGAAATTTAGCATCCAAGCTTTCTGCCCAAGGACAATATTTTTGACAGAATTTGGAAACAATTGGTTTGGCAAAGTGCATCTGAAGTTTTAAGCAGCGCAAAAAAGAATGGTGGCTGGTGGTGTCAGATGCTATTATTTTATGCTCTCATAACTTAAAAACAACTAATTTAGTTTCTGTGGTTGTTATTACTCCATGATTTCCTCTGAAATATTTGCCCCATTCCTAATAACAAACTCATGTAAATTGCTAGCAGTGCTCTAAATAGAAATATAATAGCATTCCTGGGCCAAATCTTCAGCTGCTATAAATTAGTTTAGTGTCATTGCTGCCTACGTTCAGCAGCCGAGGTGTTGGCTCCAGGTGTTCAGCAAAACTCATTTTGGTGTGAGCATGTTTCTGGCTGGCTCCATTAGTCCTTTGCTGGGCAGTTCCCAGGAATTTAGAAAGCAGATGGTTAGGTAATGTCTTCAGGATCTGATAGAAGCGGTCCTGCTCTCATCAAAGCCTGTTGCTAAACATCACTTGACTTCATGTGCTGAAGTCAACACCTCCACCTAGAACATGCAAAGTTTTCCTGGGAAGCACTGTCGCACCAGGAAGTTAGGCTGGCTGCATCCAAACCAAAATCTAAGTCAGGCTCCCTCAGTGCAATGAATCACACACACGTTTAGCTTCTCTTGTTTTATCCTTGGAGCAGCTGCTACCTGAGAAGGAACTGTTAAATTCAACTTGGTTGTATTTCATGTAAGACCATACGTTTCAGGCACACTGCATCCCGAGGCACAACAATTGAACTATGTTAATGGTAACAAGTTGGTTCTTTCGTGCCACGGGGAAGTCCAGTGCTTGCTTCTGTTTGAATTCATGCAGTAACTTTTTTTAGTGGAATGTTGAACACTATGGGTGAGGATTTGGGTGTTTTCAGAAAGGCTGATCACAACAACTCCTTTCCCTTTCTTCTTGCATTCACAGAAATGATATTTTCCTTATGAAGAACTGAAGTTTGGATAAGCAAGTACTTTGAAAATTCATAGCTAATTTCTGAATAACTTAACATATCCTCTCCCATTTGAGCTGATCTGCAGAGTAAAACCCAAACTCATCATACCATATCAATATAATGCTTCAAATCAGCATTTCTGCCTACTGCAAGCCTTCTGCAGATCCAACCAGAAGTCACTGTAAAACACCAATGCAACTGAAGATGGGTGGATTCTCTCTTCATGTCAATGAGAGCTATTATGTGATCCCACATCTATTAATTGTTCAGTGGCCATAACAGCATCCTGGATCTAAAATGCTGTGAGTTTATGAATCAGCTTTCCCTTAAATATTACTTATCCAGACAGAAAAAAAGAGAGACGAACAAGGAGGCTCCAACCAATGACAACAATTCAATGACATGACTTCTTTCCAATCTCTGTTGCAGCAACAGGCCCGAAAAACACTGGGGTGTGGGACAGCTCTATTATTTTCAGAATAATATTTGTTGATTCCATACTTCCCTCTGCAATACCATCACATTTAATCAGGAAAGTCAGCGTAAGGTTTTACTTGGCATCTGTGTCTACTGTAGCGTAGGGAATAGAAATTTTGGGCCTCTAACAGCTGTGGAGAAGGGCCTTAAATATTACATCATTTATCAGCAGTGCTTCCAGAAAAAAAGGAAACATTCCACAAAAAGACAATTTACTTGTCTTAATAATGTAAACAGAAATTAAAGTGGAGAAATCCCTTCTGGCAATATTTTTGACAGTTACCTTCATTTTCATCATTGCTGACTGCACATATCTACTTTGAAAATGAATATGCTTTCTACTTCAAAAGGAAAAAGGTACACAGGCAAAGAGTGCGAGAAGGATCTCATAATGTAGAAATTCATTGACTACAATAATTTTCAGGAAGTTTACCTGCTCTGAAGTTCAGATTTTCTGCCTTTGAGAGTATTAGGGAAATGTTACATCACATTCACTCGGAGAACATGCCAGGGTTTTGGCTCAACCCCACCAAAACTTTTAACTAAATGTGCATGTAGGCAAAAATATATGGTATGTACAGCATATATACTCATGACTTCTTTCTAGTCAGAATAATAGGAATAATTCAGGAAAGGAACCACTGAGAAGGCGAGTTTCAGTTTCTGTTACATTTACTGCTGCCATTAATGTCAGGTTCTAGGTTCCTCAGACATAATTAGACCTCTTCTGTGCTTGGCTTTTTAAAATCAGAAAGCTAGTGTCCTAGTCTCAAACACTCCACTGTGGGTACAACTGAATAGCACCAGGTCTAGGAGGTCCTGTTTTGCACTGAGATAACCAAAGGCCAGGGAGGCCAACAGCTCAGGGCTAAGCAAATAGCCTCCTCAGGAACACCACCTTTGATAATACATGAAAAGCGGCACAGGAAGACAATGACAGAAGTGGGAATAGAGCCCAGGCCTCATTTTCCTAACTATGGCAAACTGTCCCACAGGAGGGAGATACACATGATGTCAAACTGCCACGATCTTCACTGAGATACGTCCAATGAATGTATGTTCTCCCTAGAGTTGCATTAACCCAGCCCTATTACAGCCCAAGAAAGCTGTGTATCTTCAGCCTAGCCAACCAAATAGGAGATAAGCAGTTTCCAAGTTCACTGTGGGGATCTCAGGCTCTTCGGATGCAAACTAACTGTGTGACAGTCATCTGACTGCTGGCTGGACAGCCTTGGTACCGCCACCAGTGGTGTCAGGTAGCAATAAGATGCTATGGGTGCATGCTGTGGGTAAGAGTTGCCTGACTAAACTTCTCTGCAGAAATCAGCACAGAGCCAAACTTGATTCCTTTGTCTAACAAAGACTTAATTACTGCAGAGAAAATACCCCAAAGGGGTTGGGATGAAACAGATTCTCAGTCAAGTATAGCTATACTCAGCACAAGTTACTCCTTAATTCTTGCAGAAATGACAACAAAGCAGATCCCAGTTGACACTAGCACTAATTACCATTACATCAAGCCTGTAACAGTTGCAGAAGAGAGCGATCTTAGGACTGGATCTTTCAGCAGGTTTCAAAGAAACCAGCCAGGCTCAACAATTTCCATGAATACCACAGCACCTACATGGTTTCAAATTACTAAATACATGGGCATTTCAAATATTGTTTAGAATTCAAGGGTTACATGCACAATTTATACCATATACTAACTCTTATATGAGTGCAATTCAAGAGGACAGAAAAATACCTACAAGTTGTTTTCAAACTGAAATACCTCACTGTTCTTGTGTAAGGGTGTTTGGGAATGGGAAACCGCTCACAGTCCAGTTAGATAAAAGCACTGTTTGCACAATAATTACTATTAAAAAAAAGTCAAGGCAGTTTTCATAGACCTGTGTGCCCACTCAGTCATTTGGGGTAAGTGGACATAAACTTAACTACTGAAGTAATAATGAGGTATCTAGTTTTGCCAGAAGGATGCATTCAAAAATCATTGCTTAGACACTGAAGGATGAGATTGGCTTACCAATAGCAATTTTTTAAGAAGACAGATTTATGTTTTGTTGATCTGTACTGTGCTTGTTCGCAACCATGAGGAAAAGAAAGCCAAGTATAGAAGCACCAGACATATCTATTTATCAGGACACCCTGATTATTTCAGATGCTGAGCTCAGCTCTGACATTACCAAGCTCTGAAACAATTTTCTGACAGCTGCTCTGAAGAGCTGAAAGGGTAGCATGATTCTGGCCCCAGCCCAGCAAGACCATACTATCTCAAACCCACACAAACACAAATAGAAAGTGGGCAGCCCAGGGGAGAGCGAAGGCAGAGAGCAGCATGACAAGGACATGGGGAACCTCACCCTGCAGACAAGCAGGAAGCTATACTTTCCTTATTTATATCCTCCCTCAAAGTGAGTTACAGAATATTGGAAGAGCAATGTAACAACTACATCCCCCAGATTCACCTCCAGCACCAGATATTAAGCCCAGAAAGCACCAGACACGCTGCAGCCTGATGAGCTGCTGGCAGAAGGTGGCTACTTCAGAAGTGCAAGGCTGACAGACCAGTTCCCTGCACAGCCACAGAGCTGCAGCAATACAAATGCCTGCCCCAGTCCAACGCCTGCCCTGGCTCTCCTCACTTGAGCAGCCTCACCAGCAGCTCAGCAAGCCCCTGCACAGTCAGAAGCCCCAGCACCACGTTGTTCCCCCTGCAGAGGGGCCAGAGTAAAACCCCACAGCCTCCTACCACAAGCTTCACCTCAGGAAGGGGCATCCAGTCCCAAGCATTTAAATGTGTGTACAATACCCCATACAGAGGCCCTTTATATGAAATCAGTGAACCACTGGATGTTTTAAATCTCAAAATACAGGAGAGTTTTGATTGCGGTTTGAAAAGAAAACTGAAAGGAAACCTTTGGAAGGAGAGCAGATCTCACCTAGTGAGATCCCTGCGAGTGCTGGGGATTAACACACACTCGCAATTCCTCTTGAATACAAACAGCTTTGTTACACTGCCTGTGACAGGCCTAAGAAGCTTTCATGTTTCAGTTCAGTTTCAAACTTCCCATGCTCCTGAAAATATAAAAGGCCAGTGTGAAACAACCCATCTGACCTGGCTTGAAAAATTGTCTGACACTGTACCAGAGGGAGCAATGTGAGGAAATGGCTAGTTTTCCCCTGGTCCTACTCTTTGGTGCTCAGCACTCTCTCCAGACAGCAACATGGCTTTATGCTACCTGAAGAACTTCTCTCAGCTTGCTCCCATTCCCCCTCCACCCCTTCCCAATACTTGATTTGTAGCAAATCTCAGCTCTCAGCCCCATTCCTTTTCCAAAAGGAAAGGATCCAGCTGGAAGCTGGTCCAAGCTGGGCCACTGGGAAACAAAGCAAGAAAAGAGTAAACTGGCAGGGTAATCCCTTGGCAATCTGTGCTTCTCATTAATCCACAGCACCACTCAGCTTCCAACGTGATTGCTGCCCTGGAGTCTGCCAAAGCACCTTGCAAGGGCACATCAATGCCTGGTCAGGGAATGCTGCAGCAGTAAAGAAGATTCTGATGGACATCAGTTAACAAAGGGATGGCTTGTTTATACACACTGCTGTGCAAAGCCTCTTCTGATAGCTTTGCTATCTACAACACAAAATACCACAAAGAAAAAAGGACTAACTGTTCCCGGAAGAGCTGAGATTTCACTCTAGGTATTTACACTGCTCTTTGCCATAGATGAAGAATTACGATAAGAATTCAAGTGATTGTGTTAAAAAAAAAAAAACAAAAAACAAAAAACAACAAAAAACAGGAGGTTTACAAACTTAAGAGGTTCCTCAGGAAGGAGATGTGGAAAAAAAAAAAAAAGGTAGCTTTGGTGTTTTAAAAGGGACAGGGACTTTGGATCCAGGTTGTCTCTCCCCTGGTTGCTAGCGTGACTGCATTGCTGCAGCTCACGTCTGCGATAAAGAACTGAGAAAATAAAGAATGGTGGTATAATAAATACTTTCATAATCACAAAAGTCTCAAACCATTGAGACGAGGACATTTTACTTCAAGCTGATATTTGGTACAGGTTCTGGGAAAAAGTCAATCACAAACAACCCACAAGAATCACATTGGTGTTTTTTCCTACCACTGGACTGGGGGAATTGCCATGCTTTTAGGTTACCTATGTAAACATGAGGACACCAAGTGCCCTCGGTCCCATACTTCCAGGGCTGCCTCACCATACTCACCCTGCCCTGGAGGGCATCAACTTCCTTGCTGTGATGTTCTCAGGGATCCCAGAAAGATCTGAGATCTGACAGCTACTGTAGATGGATTTAGGAGACCCTGAGGGTCTGCTCCTTCTAAAACAAAACAACAACAAAACTAAAAGCAACCAAAATCTAAGGGTTCAAGCTGCTAGCAAAAAAATTCTTACCAGAGCACATTTTGAAAATCCTCCTCTTTTTACCTTGGACCATAATGCAAAGTTACATAAATAACTAAACGAAAACTGGGCAGCATTTCAAGTAGGTCGGAGATGCCAAACTCCATCAGCTGCAGCCAGGCCAGGGAGGAGCCCTGGAGCTTTCCCACACCTCCTGGCTGACATCCACAAGGACTGCGGGGAGCCATCTGCTCCACAGAACGGTGTGGGGCACATACTGCTCTCCTCTGCTCTGGGGAGGGAGCAGAGAAGTAATTTTGCTCCCAAGGGCTTGCCTGATCTTTAGGAGGTGCTAATTTTAATATCACATTCCTCCCTTCATACCTTCCTTCTCTTTCCAGGCCTTTGCTGTTCTTCTCACAGTGGAGATAGCATCAGCTCCACCGATCCCTTGTGGCAAGTACAGAGATAGCATGTGCTTCCCGTCCTTTCTGCCTTTTGTGATGAGACGTCTGGGTGATGCCTGGAACAATGGTATCTAGCTTTTGGTTTGAGCATCTGTGAGGAGCTCTTACAAGAATCACAATGCCCTTCAAGAAACGAGAAAGATTTTGACCTAGAATAGCTGCCCAACTACCTTGACAAACTGCTTTCCCCTTTAAGCTGCATTCTGATTTTAAGACGCTCTTGGCATCGCACAGGAACAAAACACCCAGCTCGAAATCAAACAGCTCACTTTGGACTTAAGAGGGCTGGGATTTCAAGCCCAACGTTCCTGATCCAAGCGCTCTGCAGTGAACAGTAAAGAGCAAAGTCTTCTGTTTTTACTGCTTGTGCAAAGAAAGCTTTACTTTTCAGGATTTTGCATGCATCCAAGTGGAGTAGATTTCTCTCTGGCTCTGCAGAGATTCTTTCCACACTGCCATCACATTTTTTTTTTTTTTTTTTAATTCCCTTCTCTCCTTTTCATTGGCATTCCTTTGGAAGAAATTTAATTGCATAATTCAATGACCTTCCCCATCAAGAGCCCTATTTGCAAGTGTCAGCCCCAACTTGGAGTTCAACCCTCAGTCAGAGGAGCAGTAAAGCTGGCAGGCTTAAGTACTACAGGAATGCTAACATTGCAGATCTGAGAGAGTTAATTTGGTCAGAATGCACTCTAGTAATGTTTATGTTTTAGATAAAGTGCCTACAATGTTGCAGCTTGCCCTTCTGACCCCATTTCCTCGTTAGTGTGCAGCTCAGAGAAAGTGATACTTAATTCCAAATCTTTGCTTTTATTAGCTCCCAGAGAGGGATAGGATTTCATCCCAGCCTTATCTCTGTTATAAACATCCTGTTACCATTCATATCGCAGGGATATCTTTGGGAAAATGATTAAATACGTTCCACCAGACACAAACGGCATCCCCGATCAGTTTTGCACAGTATGCAGTGACTTTGTGCTTGTGCGTGTTGTCAAACAGCATGAGTCTAATCACTGCTAAAGGGGTGGAAATTTTACATACAAGTGTGAAAACGCGTGGGGGCTCCTCTACTACAAACAACTATCTGTGCATTTAAAAGACATGCCCAAGTGCTATGAAGTCCTAGCATCGTTTATATTCAGAATTTCAGCCAGGGATTTCTGAAAGACAGTTTAGCTGTGAAGGTAGCCAAAAGGTCTAACTCTTCATTCTTCTTCATTTATGAAAACTCATTTTTTCAGCTGCTGCAGAGCAGCTCTGATTACTTAAAGCAGGCACAAGCATGACCTAAGCAGTGCATCTGCAGCTTTGCACCAGTTTCAGCATCAAAAAGTCTCGGCACATTCTTGGAACAGTATTTATAATATTCAACCTATATTTCTGGAATCATTTACGCAAGCTGTTCTGCAAAGCGTGGTGTGCTCAGGTGGGCAGACTCCTAGAGAACCCCTCATGCTGCCAGGTTAGCATCTCATATCACAGCTTTGTAGCAGCAGCTTTTGAGCCAGGGTCTGCATCCATGAACTCAGCTACAGGGTTCACATGGAGACTGAAAAAGCAAGCCTATGTAGGCTGTTCAACAATAGTTGATGTTTCTAGAAGTACCCACGGCCTGTACATTTCAGAAGATTCACAAACCAAAACATACTCAATAACCTTGCCCTAAAGCACTTTCTTGAGGTATCTGTAAATTAACCAGCATATACAGTGAAAGAGAGGGAAAAGTACCTGATGATGTACTACAATTGGCTTATGACAAAACCGGATATACACAGAAGGGCAGGAATGAGGTTCTCTGCTGGTAAAGAATTTGCATTTCCCAGATTCACTGGGAACCAATAGTTCCTGTAGATGCAGGGGAAAAAAAATAGTGCTTTGTGCAGGACAAGCACACATCCTGAGGCTCACTTTGCTATGGCTGAACCAAATGCTGATGCAGCAACTAACTGCAACATCTTGAGAAATTACTTTCTAATCCTACCTTTTGCACTAAGGACATTCTTTGGTTTCTTCATTATGAGAGACCTTGGCCAAAATCATTACAATCTTCATGTCCAAACTTACAAGCTTTTGAATTCAGTTATTTTGGAATATAATTTCAGTGTCAAAGGGCAGGCAGGCAACCAGCCCTCCATGACTTTCCACCACAGCTGGATGCCAAACTACGAACGCTTCTGATCTATGAAATTGGTAACTTACTTGAGTAAACCCCTGGACTTCCAAGCTTGCTCAACAAGCAGCTTCAAACTGAGGAGTCCTGCTACAGTTCAGCCCTATGTTCCTGGATACACACACACAAATACTTCCATGTAGCAGATATTGCTTGGGGCTCGACCCAGTTCCCTATCAAAATGCATGCAAAAATCTCAAAATTAAAACCTGAATCTAAATGTATTTTATAGCTTGAACCTGTCAGATGGATTCCTGTATTAACAGATACATGAAATTCAGGGCAAAAAAGCAAAACTGTTTCCAGTCCAAGAGCTAGAGTATCACTAGCTGAAAAATCACACTTGTTTCATGTGGAAGTTGAAAAGTGTGTAAATACATACCCACCCACTCAGCCTCTTTTAGGAATACTTTTTCAATAAGTTACTGATAACAGGAAAAAAAAAAAAAGCCAAGAAAACACACACAAAAAAACATTTTCTGAATGTTCTGTAACCAGCTTCTAATTCCTTTCCATTTGGAGCTTCGACTTAAAGCAATAATTTTGAGAGGTTAACAAAAACAAAATTCCCAAAGTGAAAATTTTAAATGCAAACTGAATTTCATGCATAAAGTTAATTTCAGTTTTTCTTTTGTTCCTGTCCCACCAAGGATTGAAAGATTAAAAACATTTGAGATTTCCCCTCATGTTTGCTGGAGGCCGTTATACATTAAGTAGCTTTCCAATTTAATCTTTTGATTTTAACAGCCTTTGTATCTAAATTAAATGATATATCCTCCAGGGGACAAGGAGAAAGAATGGCCCCTCTGTTCTCCAGCCATTTCAAATTTTCTCTCTCTTTGCTAAAGCAGGAATAGGATGCCACACGTACTACGTGATGATAGTGACCAGGGAAAGGTTTGACTTCATGCAGACCTGGCAACATCATCCCAACAGTTCTGTTGGCTCTGGCTCAGGGTGCTGGAGCACCGTGGGGCTGTGATAGCATCAGTTGAATGGGGCTGTCCAATGGCACAACACAGCCTGCTGTTTTCTGGAACACCTGGAAAGGGTCACACTCAAATAGTTAAATAAGCCCCTGGATTATTTGTCCTTGAGCAACTTCTTCAAAAGTGCATCTCCACTAGAGAAAGCAGCCCCAAATAGCAATGCAAAACCATCCCCTTTGGGATCATCTTCTTCAGCTCAGCCTCCTTGGGAGGAGGAGGTGGTGATGTGGGTTCAGAGTGGAGACACGCACTCAGGAGGGTGCAGAGAGTACATGCTTATCTCCCCGACAGCTACTCCTCCCATCCACAAATGGGGTTAAGCTCCTACAGCAAACTCTGTTCATTTCCCTGTTTGGCATGCAGCCAGAAGCTTTTGCCTTCCAGTCATGTGAACTTTTCATTGTGATTCCTACAAGCTGAGCTTACATGAAACTGTTTCCTGAAATAACTGTTTTCATTCCCCCTCCATCCCTCTCTACCTCACCATTTCTGCTAGAGCAAAACCAAGCCTGTTTATCGATCAGCCAATAAACAAATACTCTGGAAGCCCAAGGAGTACTTAAAAAACCTACAGTGACAGTCTCCTATCAGATTTGAATAGTTTAACTACACTTCCCTCAAACATTACATCCCTTAACGTGTATTTAAACAAGTCTTGGCCTCTTGGGTACATTTTTAATGACCTTTGTTTTAACCCTGCATAAATGAAATGCTCCAAGTCATGAGTTTTGCTGAAGTGGGTACTGGATCACCAATTCCAATAAAAAGAACACACATCAGATCTAGAAACGAATGTGTTTGCTGTTTTTACCATAGCTGAACATAAGGAGCTAAAGAACATTATGCCCTGGGACATAGTTTGCAGCATGCACCATTGACATGAGCAGAAGAAAACTACAGCATCCAATTGTTTCATTCACTCAGAACCAAGACACACTATTAAGCAGTAGGACATTCGAAAGGAAGATGAATGGGCGCAGGATAGGAAATCTGCTCCCAGTTAAAGGCAGATATAGGACACTAGGTGGATTGAAGCAACACACATAGTGGAGTCAAAAATCAGCAGGAGCAAGGAATCCCTGCCTACAGGGAAAGCGGCACATTTGCAAGCAGGGATGAAAAAAAGCCATGAGAATGTGAGGTGAGGACAATAAGGTAACAAATTTTATTATTTCACAGGCAGATGGTGAAATCTCATCTGGAATAACATGTCAGCATCCGCTTGTTTTTTTTGAAGGTGAAGTAGATTAGAAAGAATTAAAGATGTTGAGAGCCACAAAGTGAGAAAGCAAAAGTTAAAAGAATACATTTGAGACTAATAGATACTAAAAATAGTCAGCCTTAACATTTTTTTCACTAAAAAAAAAAAAAAAAAAAAAAAAGCCAAACCCCCACAAAAACCCACCGCCACAAAACCCCTCAACTCCCCCTAGAAAACACACAACTTCCTAGGAGATGTGTCCTCCTTGCTTTCATTCTTTATATCTCTTACATTTATTTAGAAAAATACTGTCTTACTGAGCAGTTCAACATGACCTTAACCCTGACATTCTGTATCCATGCCAGGTCTTGAAAGCACATACTTAAGTTTCCATTGATTCAACTGGGATTTTAATATGCATTGAAGACTGAGGTTTTCCAGGATTTGGGCATCTCTTTGGCCCAAATTCTTCTCAGAAGAGCTGAGCAAAGCATTATGTACCAGTTACTCATATCAAGAAACGCACAGCCAGATGACAGGAAGCACCAATGGCTGGAATTCTGAGAGATGCACAGCGCTGTTGGCTGGGTTTGGACAACCCAAGAGACGGGGGAAAACAAACACCACTTCTCAGTAAATCTATTAAGATAAAACTAGTGCACTCCAAGGAAAATGTAGGACCTTAAGGGACAGGAGCACACCATGGTACCGAGCACACAAATGCAGCAGAAAATATTTGAGGATCTTCTGCTGGTCTGCCCAGCCCTAGGGTCTGATCTGGCCAGCTGATGTACAGTTTGACTTATTCAAATTACAGAAGGATTAAAGGAGGTCACTTTACCTTAGCACAAAAGCCTAAGCCCAGCTTTCTTCACAGCAAACTACCTTCCTTTAGAGGCATGCTGATTACAAATAAGAATGCACAAGATTTCTACAGATAGAAAAAGAAAAGCTTATGCTCTGCTCTTTTCAGTGAATGCTTTTCTTGTGTGTGAATGTTTTTCCAATTTAATATTTGTTTTCTGATCTACCTCTTCCCTGTATTTTTTCAATAAGCAGTTCTGGTGTTCAACCCAAGGAACTGTCAGGCTGGGTTGGAAATGCTGAGACTTGACATTTCTAGATTAAATGTCAACCAGATGTTTGTGCACTTCCCTTACAAGCCTTTCAAGAAGCTTCTCAATTTAGTATTGTGTTTCACTATTAGGGGAAACCCAAGTTTGTATGTTACTAGTTTGGGCTGAAAGAGATTGAAAGCCTCAGGGAGGAAAAGAAATCACTGGTACCTGAGCAATAGGAAATATGATTCCAAATTGCAATCTGCAATAGCTGGTGTCCTTTTTTTCTTTGCAACATAGTTGAAGTCCAACTGAAATAAATTAGCTTCAAATCCAGAAACTATTTTTATATAATACTAACATTTTCCCTCAACCACTGAAGCTAGGGAAACACAGAATGGGATGAGGCCCTTCCCTTAATCCTCTCAGCCACAGTGCCAGAGGTGGCACTGCTTCTGACAATGGAGAGTAGGATACAAGGGAAAAACTGAAGAGATTTATTAATGAAAAGAGACGAGAGAGAGTGAGAAGTATTGCAGCCGTAACAGTCTCTAAAGCACCCCGGGTTTTCCACTGCCCTCCCATCTGTGTGCAATCTTGGAAACAGCAAGTCTCAGTTCCTGCTCTGTAAAATGGGATTTATAGTAGGATTTCTTTTGTGCATGTGCTGCATCTTGTACAGTCTTCAGGGCAAAGGACTTACTATGTTTCTCCCATGTACTGCAGCAGGGTCTCAGGCAGAGATGGGGAACTCTAGGTGCCAATGTATTCAATAAATAAGGACATAAATAATGCAGTTACAACATGTGGCTGAGAACTGGCTCTCATCCCAGAAATTCAGAGTGAATTTTCCTGTTTTTGTTGGTTTAGTTTGATTCTAGTTTCTTGGTCAAAGTAACAATATTTTAAACTGAATTTTCAATGAGAAATCCACAAGAAGACCTGGACAATGGCACTACAAATGAACCACCAATGAACATCAGCACAGTGAGGAAAGCATCAGCTAATTACAGTTCATGGGATAAGAAGGAGCAACACTCCCATCCCAAGCCATATCTTTATCTTACAGCTGCATCCAAATCCCAGGATCCAAGTTCTTTTGGATTAAGCCTCTCAGTAGGAATAATAGTAACAAAAAACATGAAAGGTAGTTATACATGCAACATACTCTGCTAAAGTTAAGGTCAAATTCTTATTCTCTGCATGTAACAGGTTCCAAAAATAGTTGTTAGAAATAAAAAACAAAAACAACCAAGCCTACTGGGACAAGCATTCTGCAAGAAGCAAAACACCTCACCAGTCTGAGTCCACCCTCCCTGTGTGCAGTGGGAGCCATGCTCATCAGCCAAGAGCTGGTTCCTACCCATGAAAATGCAGGCAAGGCTTCCCACTGAATTTCATTACTGAGAAAAAGGAGCAATTCCACTAGACTGAGTAAATGGCTTCCAGACTGTGGCGTGGCGCAACCAGCTGAGAGACTGACCTCGCACACTTGTGCAGCAGGAGGCTGGGAAATATACTGGGTGGAATCCTGGCTCTGCTGAAGTCCATGGCAAAACTCCCACAGACTTCAGGCAGGTCTGGGATTTCACCCGTTACATTTTTGTATGTGAGGGCAGCAACCCAATACCGGATCCTGTTCCACCCTCCCAGGTCTGTTCAGAGCCACTTGTCAGAGATCAATGACCTCTCCAGAGCTGCAACATTTTCCCCCCCACAATCAGCCCTTGAGCCCAGGGGAGGTGAACAGGTTGAAGGACTCTTAAAATGCATTGCTCAAAATCAAGTGGAAAGAAAGAAATCTGATAATATGGAACAACTCCTGTGTTACCAGGACCTGGATTATGCTGCTTGTTGTGGGGGAGCTTTGCGGAACACTTTTGAAAACAAATATGGTTAATCACTACAAGGGCTGGGTGACTCATTGTCTTGTGAAAGTATCTTTTGACAACACAATGGCATCTGAAAAGAACAGATAGAAGAGATGCTCAGAACAAAAAGATATTGAAAAGAATAGTAAAAGGAAGTGAAACCAAGGCAATTAATCTATCCACAGTGTTACAGAACAATTCCATGGTACTATCTGTGCATGAATTCAGAGATTGAGAAAGTGCTGAAAAATGAGTTCATAAACCTCTAAGGAAAAAAAAAAAAAAAAAACAACAAACAAAAACCACCCAAAACACCAACACCTCCTCCATGGGCTTCTATCCATCACCTGCCAAAGCAAACGAGAACTAGTTCAGTGAGTCAATCAGAGCATGCAATTTTGACATATTGTTTTGCTACTTGTTTAAAAAAATATCAAAATACTTTCTCTCAAATAAGTGGTTAAGTCATAACCATATCCACTGCTGAGGACACATAGGGAAGCATTCATTCAGGACCAGCCTCAGGTGACAGCTTTCTCTGGGAAGAACCACTCTCTGCTCCTCCACTGTAGAGCAGCACAGATAGAAAAGAGTTCAGTTTTGTTTACAGAGACAGGACAAGTGGTAGCCAAGCATGTAGTTTCTTCAGGGTTTGCAGAATAAAGTTTTCTCCAGGGCAACCCAGTTCCAAATATGATGGCACGACACAGAAAATACCCAAGTCATTGTGATCTTGAGTACTTGAAATGAAAAGGCAAATGATCAGGCCTGATTTAATATGAGTAGCATCGACAGATAATATACATAATCCAGCATCTAAATCACAAGACATAAGCAAGTGCTTCCATCACATTTGTGATTGGAGAACACCTAATTCAGACAAGATAGCAGCAAACCTCAAATAAGAGGACAGCTGTCTCTCACTAAAGAATCTAGATGTTATTTGATTGAAGAAAACGTAATTTCTAGTTACCAAAGCCACAGCTAAATATCACCAACTGTGCAATCACAGACAAATCTTTTTTATTTAATGCATACTTGAACAGACGCGTTGTCTGGTTTTGTTTACAAATAATTAGAAGCCCCACCTGTAAAAACTGCCTTAGTGAGTTTATATTGCTCAAATGATTTTCTCCAAACCTGACTTCTTTTGTAGTGTTCAGGCCTTAAGTCAAAAAAAGTTCGGTGTGTTTATAATCAACAGCTCCTAAGACCAGCTTTATATATAATCACCTTAGCCCAACACACATGCAGGTAAGAACACGCAGAATCAGAGTTCATCTCTCAAGGCAGGAGGTGCTGGAATGCTCACATATAGAACCAGAAAACACGTTCCTGTGCACTGAAATAGTTTCACTGTTCAGGGACATTCTCATGCTCTTCAGAACTACACTTAATTAAAATCTGATAAGAGGAATTGCTGAATTGCATTGGTAGCAGTTTATCAGTCTTTGACCTAGTAAAGCAATGGCAAGAAATACACCACAGCTCCTTTTACACCCAGTCTGAACTGAACAGCAGTGATGCTTCTAAGCATTGCAGACTACCAAACCCACATGGCTAAGCTTTTTCTTCACATCTCATGTTAAGAAAAAACAAAACAAAACCAGAAAAGCAAGTCTTAAACTATGTGCATCAGTACTGTCCAAACACAAAGTCTCCCAGCTACGTGTTGTTAACACAGGAAGCACAAACAGCATGACCAAACACCCAGTTTCACCTGTAGGTTGTGGCCTAAAGAGGTTGCAGTAAAAGCTCTGTGCAATTGCAAGTCATGCTTGGAACAGAGATGGTTCTTAAAGATGCCAAAAGCCTAATGCATTCAGTAACAAAACATACATGCTTTGGAATGACATCTGTAAAACTTTTCACTTGTGTAACATACTTCTATTTAGATTCAAGTTATCCACTCCTGTTAAGCTATTTTCCAAGACTATTTTTTTTTAATGGATAAAACAAAATAAACGAAACAACAATGTATCAGCGCTCCTACAAATTACGTGTTTTTCCAGTCTTTGTAAAGGAAGCTAAAAGGACAATAGTAATTCTCAGTGAATGATGAACACTTACTGTTTGCAGCTAGTACAGTCACCTAAATCCCCCCTTGAATGAGTGCCTAGCATGGTATCACAGAGCAAACACTGAGTAACAAGTGACCTTAAGACTTAAGTAGACAAGAGAAAAAAACGCTGAGAAATGCATCATAGATGTCACCTTAGTAACAGAGAAATAAACCACAGAGAACAATTTGTTTGATGGCAAAGAAGAAACAGCAGGTGGAAAACACAGCAAGCCTCAGCCCTCCTAAGACCCATTACAGCATATTCACTGCAGAAGACAAGGTGTTACAGGACAAAGGAATAACTCAAAGCTCAGCCCCATGCCATTTCTTATACTACTTACACAGGCACAGCAGGACATATCCCTCAGACAGGCAAACCTAGTCAATATTGTTGTATTGTCACATTATGTACACACACAGCATATAGTTCTATTATCTCCAGGAACGCTGTGAGAAACCCTGTGTTTAGCTGCACAAGCCTCCCCATTGCTCAATGCTGCAGGAAAGCTCACAGCCAAACACTATAGGCCACACTTCTAGAGCCCACACCACCTGCACCAGATCACCCGTACTCCTTACAGCAGCTGAAACAAAGCTCATGGTGAGCACAACCAAACAAAAACTTTACTACTACTTTTTTGTCACCAAATTACCACCTGTTCTAAAAGTTACATGTAACAAAAATGCGTGCCAAGGTTATATCCCATCTTACCTGCTGCCCCTCCAAGCCTCAGGCAGAATATCCCCACAGCAGCATGATACCTCAAGCACCACCATCAACTCCACACAAGAAGATTTAACAGCAATATGGACAACGTGGAACTTCACCCTCACCTTTAAAATACAAAAGGCTCCTCTCACAGATGGTCTAATCAGTGGCACACTCTCCCAGCATTCCCACTGGCCATCAGCCTTGAGCTGTGCCACCTGTAGATGAAGTTTTCTCTGCATGTGATGATTTCTCGACTACTCTGAGATCAGCTGCTGGATAAACTACAAATCTAGTTAGTAGTATTTGTTCTGTTGGGATAAACCCCAGACATTTGTTCTAAAGGCACAGCACTACAGCCAGTTACTATGGCTTTTGCCTAAGCGCTGCTTAGCAGGGAGGTGAGTACCCTGCACCTGTGGTGTGTGGGTGGGTGCATGGGTGGCTCTTTGCACAGCAAGTGCAGCTGTTTCTAATGAGGGCAGGGAGTGAGCCAGGGCACTATAGGGGACCTCCTGCCTGCCCTGACTGCTTTCTTAGGTACAAAGCAGGATTTGGTCTATGGATGTCTCAGAGAATCTCCCTTTGAAATGCTGGTTTCATGCAAGTGAATAAATGAAAACATTTTAAAGTGGCCTCCCATTAAAGTAGTACATAATATTAAAAAGAAACAGGATTGATGGAAGTGCTCATCTTGAGAAAAAGATATGCCATTGTTTTACATATTTGACCCAATTTGATATTTTCAACCCATAAAAAAGTGTCAGCTTCAGAACTATCTCCTTTAAAAATGTTGATGATTTTTCCTTAATGTTTGCAGAAATAAAATTCCTTTTCCTTCCAAATTAGTTACAGATCAACCTACATGACATAATAAAATACATACATATGAAAGCACACAACAAAATTCAGCAGTCCCTGTACAGTGATCCTGTAATGTGCTATTGTCCACTCACTGATATTTCAGAATGAAAAGTGCCCTCAGAACCTCTCATGCTATCTGCACAGGAGATTGCTGTATATTAGCATTTCTAGATACACTACGTCAGTCCACCGTCTGCTTGTTTGGAGTAGAGAGTAAGCAAAGTTAGACGGCTTATGCAGACACCAACATGTTCCGAACTAGGTTTAAAGTCTCTGAACAGTAAAACATGCTTTATTTATAGCATAGTGCTTCCTTCACGGTTCAGGCATAGTTCAGTCCCAGTCATATAAATAATACTCTGACTATTTTAATAGGAAAAAAAAAAAAAGAGACTATAGTCCTACTTATTACACCAAGCATGATAAGCCCTTTAAGGCCAAAGTAATTTATTGACCTAGCTGGAACATTTATGGGGTAATTTGCCAGAGCCACATTGACAATGGATTTTATGGACACGTAAGAAAGTATGCAGATGAGCTGCCTGGCAAAACATTTGATGCCCCACAGCTTTGAAGACCATTCATCCAGTACTGGAACGATGCAGCTGCAAAGCAGGAACATTGCTCTCCATGGCTGGGGTTTTACAGGCAGACAAACAACACAAAGCAGCATCTGGCCCTGTGCTTAGAGGGACATAAGGCAGATTCTGCTGCTGATCTCAGCCTCTGGTCTTTCCTGGAAAACTGAAGACAGGAAAATGTTATTTGGATGGCAAATGGCTGCCACTGAAGCACAAAGGCACCAGCACAAAGAAGCAAGCTCAAGGCTGCTTGGAAGGTTCCTAATTCTCCCATATTTCAGGAGTAAGCTATTATCCTTCCTAAGCTTAAAGAAGCATTAAGTCAGTTCTGATTTTTTTAGGTATGAAGTTAGTCAAAAGAGGTGACTGCCTTGGTCCCTTGGCAACAATGGTTTCATGGTGACCTTTGAGAGCGAGGCAACATCTGCTTCTGGAACTACCTGAGGGGTTGCTGGTAGGACTGGGAGGAGGACAGCAGGTCTGGCCTAGGCAAGCAGAGGGGCTCAGGAGGAGAACTGGTTGATTTTCAGGGATCTCCTTCTCCAAATGCAAGAACCGTCCATCCACGCAAGCAGGAAAGTAAGCAAAGGTAGCAGGAAACTTGCATGCTCAACACAGAACTTCTGTCAAATCTGAGACTTGTAAGGAAATGTACAGGAGGTGCAAGGACAATTAGATGAGCTACAAAGGAATACAGAGAGCAACTGGACACTGGAGCAGGTTGCCCAGAGAGGTTGTGGAGTCTCCAATCATTCAGGAATTGAATACCCAACTGGACATAGCCCCAAGAAATCTGTTCTAGTTGTCCCTGCTCTGAGCAAAGCAGGTGGATACAACGATCTCCAGAGATCTTTCTAGCATCTGGTGTTAGTCAACAGAAACTACTGAGGGCAGAGATGCATGTGAATGGTCACACTGCTGGTGTGTGGAAGCTGTCTGACTCAGAGCAGCTGGAGAGCTGTTCCCATCTACTTCAGACCCCTCTCAGAAGGTCAGTGTTTACAGCTCATTTTCTCCTCAACATAAACAGGCACTGGTGGTGTCTTCTGCACAACAGACAGAGGTCTGTTTTCATATTTCACGATACACAGTCTTGGAATAAAACAAAGCAAAACCCAAAGAAAATAATGTCAAGAGTTTGGATCAGAAGCCAAGCAGCCTACCTGCTGGCTGGGTGCTCTTTCTCTTCATACATTGGCACTGCAAAACTGCATTCAGTGCCACACTGCTGCTCCATCAGATGGGTAAGAATGCAAGAGCAGGGAGAAATTCTCACCTTCCCTTCCTGTCCTTTTCCTCAGGGTATTTTCCTTCTGAGTTAAAATGGAGATCTTTCTCTTTATAGGCCCAGGCTTTGACCTCAATGTTATGAAACAGCAGGTGACAGACACAACTAGTCTACTTCTGAAAGAGAACAGACAAGAAGGCCAGGACCTATGCTGAACCCAGTAGTATGACTGCCCTTTGAATGTCTCAGCTGAGCCAGATCCTTCAAAAGAGAACATGTTCCAACACTATACTCAGCTCTTAGCCATAAACTGACTCAAAGTAGGCTAACGCACATGCAGAGCTGCTCCCTGAACACTGTGATCAAGGACAGGAAGGTTCAGAGCTTGAGCAGCAGTAGTTCCTCAGACTTCAGCCTTAGCTGAAACCTTCATCCCTTCACTGTGGCCCATTCATTTCTGTTCTTACAGATAACTTAGTATATAGCTGTTTTTTTTTTTAAATCAATCATGTACAACAAGAAACAATCTAAATCTACTTCCTGTATGGGAACTGTTGAGTTATGGCCTGAACCACTGATTGAGCACCTGGGGAAAGGACCGGTCAGCCCTGGGAGCACAGGTGAAGGCAATTCAGCTGTGAGAGCAGGAGGGGTGGAGCCTGGCTGCCTCTCTTAGACCTCATTTAAGGGCTGACTACCACTAAGGAAGGTTCTCTGGTTGGAGATCTCTTCTTTGTGGAATCCATTCTGCAAGCCTAGATTTTCAGAGACAGATGACCAACTTTCCATTTGTAATACCATTTAAATTGTGTTAATCTTTCAGGCTGTAGCACTGTTACATCTGTAAATCTTTATAGTTATAAGACTTCCTAATCTTGTCTATATTCTGTTTTCCTATCTTTAAATGGGAAATAAGAAATCCGCTCCCATACAATGCAAAATGCTCCAACTGAACAGAGTGCCTTATGCTGTTGAGAATTCACTCAGGATGTCCTAATGTGAATAAACATGTCACACCTTGCATCTGCTGAGGTTATTAAAGGTGATGGGTAAAACAAGCAAGGGTTCTTTTACGAATCATCCTTCCATGTGAGGTCCCTGGAACCAGACTCTGCTAGGTGAGCCATTATGTGGCTGGTAAGGATGGTGGGGCTGTTGGGAAAGAGGGTGTATGGGCACCTGGAAGGAGCCACCATGACCATGGGAAGAGGAGAGGGTCTATTTATTAGTGGGATAAGCTGAAGAAACTGTACTACTAAAGCACTCAGCAATATATATATTCAATCTCCTGTTGCTTTCTTTCTCTTTTTCTATTTGCTTGCAGTGCCATATAGCACATTTCAGAGTAAAAGCAAACAGCAGGGAGATCTCTCATCCTCTTACTGCTGTTCCTGTGCTGTTATCTTGGGGTTGAAGTTCTGGCTTTGCAGCTGTACATCACGTCACATCTCAGCCTAAAGAGCCTCCTCTGAATTATGGGTGTAACTGAGATTAGAAGAGGTTCCTGTTCAAAAACTACATGATGAAACATAGCACAGTCAGTAGAAATTAATTTGAAGTCCCTAAATGCCACCAGGAATATTCTTGTGCTTCTGAGTCAAACACATGCCCTGTGGGTTACAGGTATTTCTAAGTGCAGCTCAGCTCCCTGCTGCTCACCTTAGGTGGTATTTTTAAGGGTATTTACCCAACTACAATTGTAAACTGAAGGTAAATGTGACTTTCAGAATCTTCTAAAACAATGTTTACATAGTACCTAGATCATCCAAGAGCTCTGGGAGTTTCCCCTGACTGAATTAGGAGATCTAAACCCCAAAATGAACTGGCTTGGGCATACAGAGCTCAGAGACACGGTCCCTAAAGCATCCAGATCAATGTGCTTTCCCAAAATCTCACTCTGAGACAGCCAAGAGAGCTCCTTCAGGCCAGGAGCACCCAAGTATGCAGCTCCAGGACTTTGCACAGATTCTCCCTTGTAGTGCTACACAGCGTGGATGTAAAATAGCAAAGAGAAAATACTTCACCTAAAATCTATACTCGTTAGGATATAAATTTTGGGCCTGATAATTAATTTGAGTTACAACTAATTATTGATAGGAAAATAATATGGAACCATGCCAAATGCATATCTCTACATTTGGGTTCACTTTCCAAACTGCCTTCATGTCCGGTGAGACAAGGCTTTTTTATTAATCCCATTTCTCTGCACCAGGAGCACCAGGGTACTTCACATATGGTTCAGAGCATCAGTCTCTGCAGGTGGATATAATCAGGTGAGATAAACTCTCTATCTCCTGCCATACCCTATTGAAATTAAGCAGGGTGAGATGCTCTGATGTTAAGAGTATCCCACCAGTCTCTACCATTGATTCTTACACACAGCAGTGTAAGACTTGACCTTTTGTCTTTGCATGAGTCTGCGTGGTGCTTGGTTTTCTGGGGCAGCAAGTAATGTAACAGCATGGGCAGAGCTGGCTGAAATTTCTCATGAAAGCACCTGTACGTCAGACACAACAACCTGTAAATATACGTGTGCATTAAAACAATTCAATAAAAAATAGTAATCCAAAGACAAACGTCAAGACTATCGATTTTTTAATGAAATTTTGGACTTTCTTTCAGTTTTTGAAACACTTAAATGATTTTTACATTATTACTAAGTTCTTTCATGTTCTCCCTCTTTTTTTACCAATGGTAAATGTGGAGAAGTTTAAAATAATCTGATAGGTTTTGGTCACCTTTCACATCTCATAGTGTTTTCCAGTAAAAAAGGATGGAAAACAGGAGAACCGTAAATGAAATATAGGAACCTGGAAATGCAGCTAAACCATGGCAATGCCATAAGCGAATAAGGAAGATGAAATGCATTCGTTTGTAGAAACCAAAATATATAAATCTTTCATTGTAATGTTTCATTTTAAAAAAGAAAAAAAAACCAACTTCCACTATTTCCTCCTCAGTCTGACTGCAGATGAAAACTCCCGCTGTATTAATCCCTTCCTAGATTAGGTATGCCATCTGCAAAGGAAAAGTGTATGGACCTGTGCTATAAATGGCCTAACATTAATTGCTGTAATTTCCCCATAGCTAAAACACGGGTGTTGCATGGCCTTTTATTCCCCTAAATTCTCTTCATCCTTTTCTTTAAATAGCTGAAGTGTGAATGTCACTTGACATTTCTTATTCTTTGGGGTACATTTATACCACCCATGACCCTTGGCTGCATCTCCCAGAAGTGACAGTCATTTTCAGTTAAGGGTAATTGGCAGCAGAATACACTTTGTTCTGTGCAGTGTTAAAAATGGGCTACTTTGTTTTGCCAACCTTCCTGAACTTCCTTTCAGTTCAATGAAGGAGTGCAACATTTGTGTAAGAAAGAAATATTGTCTTCAATGGGAAATGTATTCCATGTGTGTTATAATTTATATTATGACATGTCTTTCTTAGCTTACAAT
The DNA here is from genome assembly GCF_023343835.1 of Lagopus muta. Lineage (NCBI taxonomy): Eukaryota > Metazoa > Chordata > Aves > Galliformes > Phasianidae > Lagopus > Lagopus muta. Next base: position 95,343,691 of record NC_064434.1, read on the forward strand.
ATTGTTATTCACCGTCTGGAAAGAAACTTTATCAACTCCTTTCTTTCTTTTTTTTAAAATGTGTTTTGTGAGGCAACCATAATTTTTATTTGCGGAAATATGTGATAAATTTGAATAATAAATTTATATTAAAACTCCCATTTGTATTCGATATCCTTCATAAATCTGGGTAAGATGTCAGCTGAGCGGTTCATATATAAAATATTAGAACAAACATTGCCTGTCTAATTGAAAAATCTGTCTTCATCAAGGACCTGGAGCTGAGCTTAAGAATGAAAGATGGAGGCTTTATTTAATGCAGTTCTGCCCCGACTGTCATGAATGCTGTCTTTTTCTTCCCCTTCACCACCTCAACATAAATAGCAAAGCTCTATTCCCTGACTGATCTTAAAGGGAGCAATACAAAGATATGCAGAGAAAGGAATGGTCACTGCTGTCTGTAGAATGGTTTAACATACTTACGTTGCCAAGCGTTAATCCTGCTGCACTTAAAGGATGGGAGTTGCAATCCCTACTGTATTGGCTGGCCTGGGTTCAAAATTTGCAGCTAATGTAATAATCTTCCAAGGTCACCCCAGGGGGTCACTTCTGCTATCATCAGAAAACGTAACTGCAACAGTTGTGAAAGATGAAGGTGAAAGCAGGAAGGGAAACGAAAACAAAAGAGGCTGGGAGGCTTTTGCAGACCAAGAGGAAAAAAAAAAGGAAGGTAGGGAAGGAAGGAAAAGAAGAAAGGAAAGAAAGAAAAAAAGGAAGGAAGGGGGAAAAAAGGAAGAAAAAAAAAGTGTATGTGTGTTTTCAGAAACACAGGGATTTTCCTTGCTGATTTAAAGCTCAGAAAGTGAGTGTGAAAACTTGTCAAATTCACCAGTGTCCCCTGATCCAGCCAGGCTTTCACAAGAGTCTCACAGTTTGAAACAGAGGTAGGAGAATAAGTGTCCCTGGAGCTGGGTGCTGGAGTGTGGGAACACACAGAGCAGCACTCAGCTGGGGCACAGGGAGGGACAGGGAACCTGATGGGAGGGTGCCTGCTATGCTTGCAGGATGCAGAGCTTCACCCTGCTGAGACACATGGTGGGACCTTACTTTGTTGTTATCAGTAAAAATGTGCCCAAGTGACTGGCCTGACACGTAATAATTTGAGGAGGTCCCTGAAGCTATTCTGATGTTCACATGGTAAATATGTGAGGCTTTTCTTTGCCAAACTCAGGAAGCTCAGAGGTGAATGAATGAAAAACAAATCTGTTTTTCACAGAGCAGTCAACACGGGAGATAAAACCCTACTTTCCTACAGCAGGATACTCCCTAGGACCTAACAACCACATAAGCTCAATGAGATGGGGACCACAATGCTACAGACAGAAAGAAGCAGAATTCAGATGTGGAGTAAGCTGGCAGCAGGCAGATTTGCGCAACACTTGGAGCTGGGTCAGATCAGAGATACGGCCCTGGCATCTCCTGCAGATGTGAGTAGCTGCTGGAGTGCCAAATTGCAGTTCTGGAAAACAGGTGTCAGTTTTTGTCCCATCACACACTTCTTACTCTTTGTTCAAAGCACTCAGCTCCTCCAAAATATACTACTTCACTTAATTCCTCCTGTGGTGATCCTGATGCTACAACCACTATGTAGAGGAACTTTGCATTGACTTCAGTGCTGCTTTGTGCCCATTCCTAAGCAAAGGAGTTGGCAAGAGACATCTGGAGTTTTTTTGTTTTTTTGTTTTTTTTAATAAGAAAGGAAATTGGCTTCATCTTCAGTAATACGAAGGAATCCAAACAAACAACTAACACAGAGATCTATGAAGATGCAGCATCCAGAAGAAGCAAAAACTCCATGTAAGTGGTGATCATGAGATTACTCTGATGAACACTAAAAACAGACATAATGTTGTTACATTAATTGTTGTCACAGATGAAAATGACAATGAAAATAATCAATCTGGATTTGGGGCTCTTTCAAGAATCTCACCAACACCTTTGTGAACAGAGGAGGCACACTCCATGGAATTCCCAGTAATGCATTAGAAACACAGGAACAGAGAAATACCTTGTTTCAACACCAATAACACAACCAGGGTAAAAGAAAGCCACAACTTAACCGATCTGTCAGAAAACTATCAGTCCATCAAAAGCGAATGTACTCCATTCTCACAGATCTCTCAGAAATGAAGTCAATTTCAGCCCAAGCTTTTGAAGTACTGAAGAATATGTTTCTCTTCCTGGTAGCTGGAAATTCATCCAAGGCATAAAGCAGACTCATTAGTCTCCCATCATAGGTTTGTGGCCCTAATGATTTTTCATGTAGGCAGCACCGCTGCGGTGGAATGACAGCCCAGCAATGCCTTTCACATTTCAGAGAAAAACTGAAAGGGAGGGAATGGTGACTTTCTGTAGAAATATTTTTTCTTCAGCCAAAAAGATAAGTTAAAAAAAATAATAAATTCATCCTAGCACAAATTTTCAGCATGAACATTGGAAAACTGGAATGAACATTCTTCAACTCCTTAACAAAACTGCAAATTAAATTGTCTCATTTTCTTGTTTTGATGAAAAACAGAAGCGCTCCAAGGAAAGTAGAAAATTTCTGTGATTTGCATGCTTTGGCAGAAATGAAATAGCTTTTGATAATAATTTTTATGAAGACTATTTTTGCTGGCCTTTGCTCTCACCATTGCTTTATTAAAAACTAGGGAAGCTTCTTATTAAAATATGTGTGAAGAAATAAGCTAAAAGCAAATCATCATCCCTATTTGCACAAGACATTAAAGGATAATGGAGACATTAAGGTGGTGGGTTCCAACCAAAGGTTTAAGAAAACTCTCTGTGTCACCTGAGGCAAAATTCAGCAAACAGTAAAGGTTTCAGCAGCAGCTGATCATGGCAGAGATAGGGATTACTTCCTTGCTAAGAAAGCCTGGCTGGGGACAGGGCCCACACTGTGGGCCTCTCATGTCTCTGTCCATTGCCTAGTTCGTGCTCAAGGGGGAGAATTTCCTGCAAAGATTAGTGCTGGGGGCATAAGCCCTGAATGGTGTTTTAAGCACACCATTGTAGGGTGACAGCTGAAATGGCTATCAACTGTTCTACTTCACCCATACAGCATCCAAAACGTGAATGGTTCAGCATGAAATGCAGCATCACTGCATGTTTCCAGAGCTCATCAGTGGGTTGTTCCCTTCCCAGGTCTTCTAGCTAAGAGCATAAACTTTGTATGAGTGAAGGGATGGAAGAGGTTAATGCTGGCTCTGGAGGTTACTGACTGTGGAAGATACAGTTGCTGATGAGAACAGTGTTAGCAGTTCACCATTTCAATATGATACTGTAATTTATGTAGTGACCTGCCTATTAACCCTGCCCCACTCCCACCACATCGGCAGCAATTCAGGTTGGGCTGAATAGCCTCCATCATTGTCCCAGCCTGCCATGAGGTTTCTCAGCTCAATGCCACACTTGAATGACACTCTGTCATTATGCTATATTTAGGTAATGAAAGGTGTAATTAGCTTTGTTCTGCTGCAAGCTGATCTGACCCTGTATGCATTATAAAAGGTAATAAAATAGGTGCACAGATATAAAAACCTGAATAAGCATATTATTCAGTGTAATTTCACGAGCCAAAAACTGATGAAAGAATTGGGGTAGGTGAGCCTCAGCTTCTTCAGTGCCCAACCTGACTTGTCATGAGAAGCCAAGCAAAAAGTGCAGCCAAGGTATGTTGAGGCATCAACTGGGGCATATTTAATCAGTTCCCCAGTGGTGCAGCTTTTATATAATTGATGGCATTTTGTGATGATTGCTTTCTTATTACAGTACTGTATCTTATCTCTCCATTGTGAGGGGAGCAGTTTTATGCAATTGTCAGCAGCCCTGCAGAGCCAGCATTATCCAAGGCCCATGCCCTTTGTGAGGCTGTTGGCTTGTCATTAATTGTTCTGCCTGGCCTTTGTCTGGGACTTCGGCCATCTGCTTTATCGCACTCCATCAGCCTTCTGTAGGAATGAATGGAACTGATAATATAAAAGTTCTGGCAGAAGAGATACTGGGCTAGGAGCTCGGGATGCCAAATTAGTCAGTCCTTGGGACATCACACATTTTCTTAGCATGAGTAATACTAGCTGGGGAAAGGAGTTTTGCAGTATTTGCAAAAAAGTGATGATGTGTTTGATATGGATGTTATTTTTTCCAGCAGATCTTCTGTGATTTACACCAGGTGAACAGCACACCCAGTTTTGGTTAGTGCCTTAGTTCTTCATGCAAGATCCTCAAAGCTTTGTTGGTCTCTAAGACAGTGAAAAATCATGCACTGGTTCAGGCACTCTCCCATACCCAAACCTTTCTGCTGAAGATGAGATACTCTTCAGTCCCTGTTTCCAGCTGGACCAAGGCTATGCAGTCAGATACACTAGCAAAAATATCCCCTGCCTCCTCTACCAGAGGCTGGTCTGGTACTTGTGGGTGGTGGGAGCACAAGAGACTTGAGCAAAGGACATGAAGCCAAGAAAACACATGCACTCAAGCTACTGGCTCCTGGCAGGGTGGCCAGTACTCCCAGCTTGCACACACCTGCACAGACCCACAGGCTCCTGGGCAATCTTGGTTTCAATGTGGTGCCTCCAAGGAGAAAGGGAGGGCAGACAACCCACCCACACCACTGTCACAGCCCTACCAAGAAGAGCAGAGTTTCAAATCCAGCAAGACAAGGAGCTCCACAATTTTGAAACATCTCACACACACTTGGGACTGTGCCATGGCTTTGGCAACTGTAGAATACATAGGTTCAACCACTTGTGCCCACCTCAGATGTTGCTTAATGGATATGGTTGCTCATGGGTGTCTCATAGCGTGTTCACCTCACATGGTAGAGGAGCTGGGAGTGTCTGGCCAGTGCACACAGAAAACAGACCTTGGAGGAGCTAAATGAATGGTCCTACACCCTTCTCACATAGTGGCAATGATCAAAAGGCTGTTGGAGACATGGGAAAGAAAGGTACATCTCTCCCATGGACTTCAGTGGGCTTTAAAGCATGGCTTGTGATCAGCAGCATATGAAGTCTCCTTACAGAAGTCTCCCACAATAAAGATGTTCCACCAGATGCAGATGCTTGTAAAACATTTCTCAAGCAATTATAAACAGGTAATGCTTAAATTGCGTGGGAATATATGTACATAAAGTGAAACAGTTCTGCTTTTTTTCACTGATGAACAGGAATATGGGTGTTTGCTTGTGGTGGGAAGAAGGAATTTCTCAGACATATTTCCTAGGTGAGGCCGGAGCTGTTGGTGAATTTAACTGAAGTACAAAAGGCAAATATTCCAGTCGTTGCTGTCTGGAATGGCTGTGACCACCAAACAACTCTTGCAAACCCACCCTTTCCACCCTGCTACACCACCACCTGGAGTGTCTGTAACCCTGTTTTGTTTGCTGTGTACAAAGGAATAAATATATATTTTTAAATAGCATGAAACTAGTTCTCTCATGAAAAAAAAAACACTGACTCTCACAGAAGTGCATAGACAGTACTAAATGCTTGTAAGCATATTGCCCTATGGCATGGGTGTCCAAACTTCTGGCTTGCCTGGGCTGCATTGAGTGAAGAGGAACTGTCTTAGGCCGCATATAAAATACATAATGTAGCTAATATATACAAGCAACAAATCTTCTTTACTACTGGTTTATTAAATTGTTTATGAAGTAACACGAGTTCAGTTTTAATAATTAAATAAGAAAACATATGTGTCTGCTCAATAAGAAAAAACACGTGTCTTCACAAGCACACACACATAGGTAGGCTGAACTATTATTACGGGCAATCCCTGCGCTTTGCTCACCATGCAGCACAAGCACCCCTAACATGTAATACACAGAGTTCAATTTGACCGTGTGCATGTGGCAGTTATCACCACACTGCTCCCTCCCTTTACAGTGTCTGTTGTCACCCACACAGTCCACACTTGAACTACACACAATCAACTCGTGAAAAATATCACTAAAAATCACATTACAATGTTATAAGTTTGTGATCTTGTGGAGTCTCTTTACTAGTTGCCATGGGCCACAGGGTGGATATGCCTGCCCTGTGGTAACGTGACAAGAATGACAAGAAAAGGAGCCCTTTAAAGTTCACAGTATTTTTTTTTTCTGTGTGATATATAACCAACTTTTCCAATTACAAATTCCCCCATAGCACATCACCTTTATTACAGTAAATCAGGCTTTTCTACCCACATGCCCAGTTCCCACATGCCAGGACATAGGACTGAGTTCAGGAAGGAGCCAGGAGCATGAAGGAGCAGAGGGGACACAAAACCAAAGCCATGGCTGCCATCAAACACTTAGCCCAGGAATTACAGGGAATAAAGCCCCGCATTTCTTGGGAGGCCAGAAGAGATTTCCTAATGATCCTCTCAGGTCTTTTGAATTAGTACATCTGGGGTTTAAGCCACTACCCACCCATATCAACAGACTGGTTGCAAGAAGTTGTAGCTCCTATTTTTTTTTTTCTTCCTTTTTTCCCCTGAATAGCCAGACAAAGCCGCAGCGAGATCCTCCACATCTACAAGCCCAAGCCTGCCATGGGCCCAGGTGGACACAGCCTGGGAGCAACCCACAGCAAACAGCTCCCCAGAGCTGCGGTGTGACATTGCTGCCACCCACACTTTCACTCAGGAATGCCTCTGGTCTCTGGAGATGACGGATATTTTCTCCTGATGCTACCCCATGGAAAAACAAACACGTAAACCTTCTGACAGCCCCATAACCTGCCTGCTACCAGGAGGTGGGAAGCCACACCCTGCAAGCCAAAAATTACCCCGGGTTAGGGCAGGCATGGGGAGCACTGGGTACCCGCTCTCATGCATTGCTCTGCCTCAAACTTCCTCCTTGAGCTTGGGAAAGTCACTTACTGCCACCGTGTAGGTAGTAATAGCAGCAGGCATGTAAACATTTTTCCATTTGCTGTTCATAAATAGGGTGGTGCCAGGGTCCTGCCCTGCAGAGGGGCATGAAGAAAATGCGCTGAAGGTGGTGACGCAGTTGGAGTGTGGGGTTGGGGGCCACACACATTCCTGAAATAGATTTTCTTGGGGTCAAGTTTCTCCTGAGGTGGTGTTTCAAAAGCTAAATATAAATATAAAGAGGTGAGTTACCTCTTGGGATAAATCTGGTTCTTAGCTATTCATAGCTTCGATATGTCTCATAATGTTTTTATCAGGGCTGGCTCCTGTGCTTATTAAAAATGCTAGTAATGTCCTGTTTGACTGGGTTTCTTTGGCCTTAAGTGATATTGCTTGTGGAGTACAATGAAAATGTGACACTTCAAAATAAATGTGTTCTTTCCAAGGAAATCTGGCTAGGCTGCCTGATAAATTCTACCATTCAGTCAGTTTCTGGAATTTAAAGAATCCCTCCCCATCCTTCAGCTGGTATTTTCTTAAAAGTAACTATCAGGAATTATCAAACGTGGGGAATTCCCAAAGGCACTAACATCCCAGCTGGATCAAAGCGTGGCAGCGATAAGATCGGTGACTGCATACATCCCTATTCTGTGGAAGGTAGGTGGGCGGAAGAATAAATACAGTAGAGGCCATGCCAGAAGCTAATGCAACACAAACACTCAGCTACCCCAGATGCATTTTCATCAGGCTTTGTCTGTGACAGACCGTCTTCCCACCTGCGGAGAGAGGAGCAGTTCAGTTGGAGTTAATCTGGCACTGGGTCACACTCAGCATCTCCACTCCTCTGCTAACCCTTTGGCTGAGAGAAGAGCTGCTGCCCAAACTCCTTCTCCCTTCCCCTTTCTGAGCCAGGCAAGTAGGGCAAGAACCATCAGAAATACTGTGCATACTGACAGGCACAAGCCTGATGATGGAAAAGATGGCATGGGACTGAAGAAGATGCACCAAATGTGGTTTTCCACAGTTCCTGCAGAGTTTACATTCCTTTACAGATCCCACAAAGCTGAAGTTCCTTTATAGTCCTTTAAAAGATATTGTGTCTCTGATGATTTCCTGCCAAAAGGTAGCACAGACTTCACATTTCATCCTACATCAAAATAGTTTTAGTGATTTCACATTTCTGCAGCAGATGTTGGTATCTGCCACAGAAATGTGCTTTAAGAGTACAAGAATCATCTTTACAGTCAAAGAGGTTCAGGTAACCTTTGCAAACATCAAAATGTGTATATTCAGATTCATGCATTCATTTAGAACAATAGAATCTTTAGAGTTGGAAGGGACCTCTAGTCACCTAGTCATCTAGTACAGGTCATCTAGTACAATTCCTCCTCTGTGGCCCATCCTTTCTTTTGCAAAAGCTAGTTTTGCTGCAAAATTGTCACAATAACAGTGCACATACCACATACTTGACACAGGATCTCCAGTTCAGGAAATACAGGGACCTAGTGGAGAGAGTCCAGAGGACGTCTACAAAGATGTATAGGGGGCTGGAGCACCACCCTTCTGAGGAAGGCTGAAAGACCTTGAGGACCAGGTCGTAGGCACCTCCAGGGATGGGGCACCGCAGCTGTCTGGGCAGATTGTGTCAGGAGCTCACTACCCTGCGTAAAGATTTTCTGTGTAATATCTTACCTAAGACTCCTCTCTTAGTTTAAAGCCATTTCCCCTTGCCCTATCACTATCTGCCTGTGTAAAAAGTATGCCTCCTGCTTATCAGCTCCCTTTAGATACTGGAAGGCTGCAAAGAGATTCCCTGGAGCCTTCTCTTTTCTGGACTGAACAATCTCAGCTCCCTCAGAATGTCTTCATGGGAAAGGTGCTCCAGCCCTCTGACCATCCCTGTGGCCTCTTCCAGACCCACTTCAACAGCTGCATATCCTTCTTGTGCTGGGGCCCCAGGCATGGACACAGTACTCCAGATGGGGCCTCACAAAGGCAGAGCAGAGGGGGACAATCCCCTCCCTGCTTCAGTGCCACCCCTCTTTTGATGCAGCCCAGGATGCAGTCAGCCTTCTTGTCTGCATGCTCACACTGCTGGATCATGTCCAGCTTCTTGCCCACCAGAAACCCCAGTATGTTAGGGCTTTGTCCACTATGGCTTTTATGACTATTTTTACTGCTCATTTCTTTGCCAGAGTTTGCATTTTCCACATACTGATTGCTTTGAGTACATCAATTCATAAAATACTAGCAGAGGATGTGCTTTCAACATGTTTTTTTCAAGGACTGGGAAGAGATGGTTAGGATCATAGAATCACAGAATCATAGAATCATTTGAATTGAAGGGACCTTTAAAGGTAACCTAGTATAACTCCCCTGCAATGAACAGGGATACCTACATCCAGACCAGGTTGCTTAGAGTCTTGTCCAGCCTGAACTTGAATGTCTCCAAAGATGGGGCATTCACCATCTCTCTGGGCAACCTATGCCAGTGCCTCACCAGGCTTATTGTAAAAAACTTCTTCATTATATCCAATACAAATGTCCACACTTTTAGTTTGAAACCATTTCCCCTTGTCCTATCACAAAAACAACAGCAACAACAACCAACCAAACAAACAAACAAAAAAATCCAGCTAATGAGTCTGTCCCCTTCTCTCTTATAGCCTTCCTTTAGATACTGAAAGGCTGTTATCAGGTCATCTCGCAGCCTTCTCTCCTCCAGGCTGAGCAGCCCCAGCTCTCTCAGCCTGTCTTCATAGGGGAGGTGTTCAATCCCTTGGCTCATTTTTGTGGCCCTCCTCTGGACACACTCCAAAAGGTTCACATCTCTCCTGTACTGAGGACTCCACACCTGGATGCAGTACTCCAAGTGAAGTCTCACAGCTCAGAGTGGAGGGGCAAGATCACCTCCCTCGCCCTGCTGGCCACACAGCAGGCATGTCAGCCACACTGCACAGCTTGGTGCCATCCACAAACTTGCTGAGGGTACACTCAGTCCCACTGACAATGTCACTGATGAAAATTTTCACACTCTTTGGGGTCAATCACAGTGTTGGCTCTGTTAGTGTTGCTTTTCCATTTAGCTGTTATAATTCATCGCATTAGGATGCTAATGCGGTGAATTAATATTTTTTAAAATGTGCTCAGTGCTTCACAGGCAAGGCACACATCATCTCATAAATGTGACAAACATCAAAGGAAAATGACAGCATGTAATGATATTATCATGCTGAAAGTTTGGGTGAAAAGGCATTAAAAATTCCCCCTGATCAGAAAAGTGTTCTGTTATTTTTTTACATTCCAGTTTGTGCAGAAAACAAGAAAGCACTAGTGCTCAAAGACAAATGTCGTTTTTCCAAGATCCAAGTCAGGCTGCAGTTTTCTGCAAAATGCTTTTCAGAAGAGGAATGTGCGTGGAAACAGCAGTGATAGACAGGTAACTATTAAAGATGACAGAAACAGGATATGGTGCCAGGAAGTATTTCAAAGACACAACCAACAAAATAAAAGTCTGGCAGCTTTAAGCCAAATTTGCATGCATGCTCTAAAGGTAAGCATATGTCTAAATAGTGGGCTGAATAAGAACAGACTTATGCATATATTCAAGTTCTTTGATGAACAGTTTCTTATTAGCGGGTTTAATTTTATACAGCGGAAAGTGCCGGAGCAAGTTACTAAGGGTGTTAATAGAGAGCGTAGTTGCTGACCATGCTCAGCCAGTGGCTGCAAAGCCTTGTGGAATGGTGTTAAAGAGCATACCAGGGCAAAATTAGCTCTGCTGTGAATTAAATATATTTCAAAACATAGCCAAACTGCTAATAACAAGATGAGACATCAAGGAACGCATCAAGGATAACCAGTTAATCATTAAGTTATTCTTGTCTGTTTGTATTGTCAGACAAAGTAGCAGTCAAAACATTCAGAATGTTGCCTCGGTGCTAGAAAATCCACAGGGAAAATACCTTTTTGGCACTTAAAATAACAATTTTCATGCTACTGAGTCATCAAAATTAGTTCTGCATTGTTAAACTTTAAAGGAATTCTACAGACAAATGAGCCAATGAAGTGAGTCTGAGAAGTACAGAATATTCAATGCCAATTGTGCTATGATGGAAAATAATTTATGATGGAAAATAAAAACCCCTTACTATTGCTTTTAGTACTTTCTTGACTTCCCTAACATCAAACACTACTGACTGTGTGCTTGACTAAAGGATATTTAACAGACTAACAAAACGAGAAGGATCTACTTAACGCCTGCACTGATTCAGAAAACAGATTAGACCCGCTCCTGTCTCAGCCTTTGGAGAGGACATTTTTCCTTCCCTTGTTGGGATCAATGGTATCTCAATCAGTGTCATGGGCTTGCCAGAAAAGGTCAGAAATTATGGGGAGAATATCACAAGCTTTCTCAAGATTCACCTTCTCATTTCTAGTAATGTGGCTGGCAAGTCAGAAACCAACCTATCCTGGTAGGCCTATTGTTAGCACAGAAAGCTGTAGAAGGAGAACAAAGGGAAACTACAGATGTCTGCCCTCTGGTGACTGAGCAAAACCACTGGAAAATAAGTGCCCATAAAAAGCTCATTGCCAGTTTGGCCATAGCTGTCTTGCTGATTGCTGAAGAGTTATGGAAATTGGGAAAATCCTTAGGAAAAGGAAGATATGAGTCTAGAGAATTTTCTGTGTTTCCTTAGGGAAACTTTACAAATAATACCTACAGTGTTACTCCCACTTCACATGAGCGTAATGTCCCTGACAAGGAGATCTAACATGTTTGGGCAAAACACTGCAAATTATTTTTATCAGTCAATGTCCTCATTTCCTCAATAAAACACTCTCCTAATGAGTTCCTTAAGATATTCCCCTGTTATTTTCTCCATTAATACTGGCCGCTACCATTTCACTTTTTATCTTATACCTGGTATAGCAGCACAGCTGGCTGTGAGACACTCACAGATGTCTAATCCTCTATGATGTCAGGGCATTTCAGAAGCCCAAGCAGCATGCTGCACTATCACAGGCTACAAGCACATATCTGAATGCAATCACCTTTCCTGGGAAACTATTGTGTGTCAGAGATCCCCAGTCAAATTCCTGTAGACGTGATCATTTGTAACTACAGCTTTTCAGCCTACCAGCAAAACGTACCTCTGAATCTAACATGGTAGAAACAGCTTAGACTCCTGTCTCTAAGATGCAGAGAAGTGCACGTAGCCCTTTGTCAGCCCCTTGGGTTGACACGTGAATTTTCCTGAGAGGGTCAGTGGTGGTGTGAGAAACACAAATGTGCCTTAGCCTTCTGCACTCCCACAGCTCCTGCACAAAGACATTTCTTCATCTTGCAGACTCCTCATTACCTCCCTGCAGGGCCATGTTTCTGCATGCAGGGTGGTGGTTCCCCTTCACCCTCGTGCAAGGCTGCAGAATGCGGATGAGATAACTGGTCCCAGGCAGCCTCAGGCAGCCACGCAGGTATTAAGCCCTCAGCCTGCAGTTTTTCAAGCACCCAGAGCAGGTTTGTGATTATCAGCAATTACCTAACTGGGTTGGGTATTTCCACTCCTACCCCTCTCTTGTTTGGTCACAAGATGTTTAATTAGAGAGATGAAGAGAGTTTCATTATATCCTCATTGCTGCCTTTCAGGAGAGAAGAATTGCAGAAATGCAACAAGCCCAATTTCCTTGCAATCAAGATTAATTTGAAAGCTGTCCAGTGAAAGTAAACTTCTTCTGAACTGTAACATATTTGCAGCTACTGGGATACTGGAAGCTGTAGAAGTTCTGGGATGTAAAAGACAGAACAGACAAAGTTTATTTCCCTCAAGTAAGAACAGTTTCAAGACAGCTTTCAAAAAAGTTAGCTGCAGGATACAGTCATTGTCAGTACCACATGCTTCAGTAGATTCCTTGATGATTATGCTTATTTCCCGGTAAAGAAAAAAACATATATTACTTGGTATGTTCATTTACTGGGCATTTCTGAGTAATAGCTGTGAGAAAACAAAAAAGTTTGTTGTTTTACTAGATAAAATAAGACCTTTACACTGAAGTGAAAAGCAACGAAGTTCTTTGGTTTTCTCAGAGCCATGTGGATCCGTATGTCACAGGTAGAAAGCAGTCTGGTCATTACTACAGAACACAAACACAATTTGCAAAAGAATGAATTTGGAACAGATTTTCCAGTGTTGGAAATAATCAGTTTTAAAAAATATTTCCTAATTATTTTGACCTATTTTCTAGAAAAGATATTTTGAGCACTTCTAAGACTGTCACAGAACAGGAGTTTAAACAAGATTGAGAAGATAATTCCTGACCTTTCCTGAATATCATGTGCTTTTACTTCAGTCAAGAATGATTCACAGCAACTACAGTAACCTACAGACAGAATCCTTGTGCATACACATTCACAGTGAATACTTCAACAAACCCACTGGTGCGCAGCTTCCTATGATAATATGCCACATTTCACTACATTCCACACAGCGCTGTGCACATCATAGCCCAGTGAGTGGTGCCTGCTTTGAAGAAACTTTAATCACTAGAGCCCAAATCTGTTAGCTTGCTGCCATGGCAAAACACTCCAGTGGTCTAGAAAAGGATCCACACAACAAGAACAAATAACTGCAGAGCGTCAGAGCCCAAAGTCAATGAGATGCAACAGACATCTGATTGTCATCGAATTCTTTAATAATGGAGTGGGCAAGTGCCCGTGTGTCCACAAGCAGCCAGGAGGAACCAGAGGAAAGGACCAGAGCCAGATGTGGTGTCAAGCACATAAACTTTATGTCCACATTCTTTTTCAGATAATATTTTTTCCTTCCCAGTGCTGCATCACTATCCCTCCTCCTGTGAATCTGTAGCTGAAAGGACATCATTTTATCAGACATAATTTGAGGGGCAACAGTATTGCCATCAGGATGTGTTTATAGTGTGCATATAATGTGTATTGACTATTTCAGCCTACCAGCAAAATATATATACTCAAATTGACTTGTACTGATCCTAACTGCAGCTAATGCAGCAATTAATACTCACGTCATTAAGATAAAACATGCCAAGTACTGTTGTGCATAACCCCAACTTCACAATTGTTTCAACAGTAGTTGGAGAGCTTAAACCTCATTTTCTTCCTTATCTATTAAGAATTGAAAAATGATATTTCTACCAGCATATATTTGTTATCATTGTTTTTTGCAGTCTTACAGGAACCGGAGCCCAGAAGAGCTGGGTGCTAGATGGGGCTCACTGAGAAGACAACAGTACTATGCCCAGATGTCCATTTCTGAAACAGAAGGAAGAAGTGCTATTCAGTGCCTTGAGGAATCAGGACACGTTTTATTTCCATCTTCTGAGCTGTTATGGGTAAGTGATCACAACTTTTATAGTTTATTTTATGAGGTCTGCTCTGAAAGTAATGCCTCCTGTTTTATGATGTTGGCCCACAAAGTCAGAGGCTGATGCTGGTGGTATGGCAGTAGAGGCTGAACCTTCCCACAAATATCCCATGACATTTTGTTGCTGTGTGACAGATGGCAGCAGAGGGGCAGTCAGACAAAATGGTGTCTGACGTGGAAGCATGTATGAAGCAAAGGTGTGGAACTGAATTCCTCCGTGCGGAAAAAACTGCATCCACTGACATTTGTTGACACTTGCTGAATGTTTATGGATGGATGGTGGCAGTGACATGAAAGGCAAGCTATGTTCTGGACAGCTACACACAGCTGTCCCACCACAAAATGAAGTGTCTCAATCAGCTCATCTGCTTCAATCAGCTGATTATAACCAAGGAACTGTGTGTGGAGCTGAATACCTACTTCAGTGCTTTGGAAACAATGGTAAGAACACTGGAATATTGCTATGTTTGTGCCAGGTTGGCCCCACAAATGCTCATGCAGGAACAGAAAGAACACTGTGTGTCAGGATCTATTGAACCAATAAGGGGCTGAAATTGACAGTTTGCTGGATCTCATCATTACTGGTGACTAGACATAGTGTCACCACTATGAGCTGAAGTCAGAATGATAGTCTACAGAGCAGCAGATACGTCAATTCCTCACTGAAGAATAAGTTCAAGACAAAGCCTTTAGTGAGTAAAGTGGTGTGCACTGTCATTTGGCATAGGAAAGGGGTGATCCTTCTGGATTTCCTGGAATCCAGACAAACCATCAACTCTGACCACTACACAGTGATGCTGATTAAGCTGAAAGTTTGAGCTTCCAGAGCAAGGCCAGAGAAGACAGTCTTTCTCCTCCAACGCTATAATACCAGACCCTGTATCAGTATGAAGACTATGGAACACACTGCCAGTCTTGGCTGGACTGCCCTACAGCACCACCATATGGCATGGATTTGGTGCCTTCTTAATTCCATCTGTTTGCATCAATGAAAAACATATTTCATGGGCAACGTTCTTCTAGCAATGACATTGTCATAGCAGATGTGAAAGAACGGGTCACCTCTGCTGGTACAGATTTTTGTAAGCATGGCATGCTCTTGCTTATCGCTGGTGAAAATGCATAGTGATGACTATGTTGAAGAACAGTGTTTTGTAGCTGAGAATTTGTTCTATCAAATAGTGTTATTGTGCTCTTTGTATCTGCTGTAGATTCCATGGAGGCAATACTTTTAGAGGATATGTGCTTCTACATATAGGAGAAACTGTAAGATATTGGATTCCTAGGCAGGTGCAAACAAGCAGACAGATGTTCCTTTTGAAGGCATACAGTTAAACCAAATTCTCCTATAGGATTACCAAGAGAGCATTTCCTCACTCTCCTTAGTGCAGTTAGTGTTTCTCAGCACTGACTTCTCTCGCTATGCAAGAAATATTTGTGGGTGATTGAATCCCGGTCTTTTGCAGCAGAACACATTGCCTTTTTCACTCAATCCATGGGATTTCATGTTTCAAGGGTTGCAGGAACCAATGGCACCTTGAGTGGGAGCGAAATCCCTGGTTTTGCTATTCTTCGCTTTTGATGAGATAAGACCTGACAAAGCTGATCCCTGATTTCCGGCTCTGCTGACTGCCTCCCCAGCCCACCATGGGGATGAGGACAGTGCCCTGCTCACCTTCCTCCCCACACCACTCTGCACAAATTCAGACACATGAGAATTATACATTACGGGTGGAAACACCTTGCAAGCTGGTTTCCCGCAGAGGTTATTTACTCACTTGAAATGTCAGCTGGGCTATTTTGCTTCCCCTCCTTTCCCCTCCTCCTCCCTGATCCTCATCTAACAAAGCAGATGAAATGCCAGGAAGAAATGTCACTCCAGCAAGTAAGTTCGCTTTGGGGCATAAGTTACACTTTGATAATGGTATTTGTTCTGTGGGTGGTCAAATTCCCCTCCAACTCCCCTGTTTGGTCCCAACCATTATCTCATGCAAAGATAAGGTTCATTAGTAGCTCCTCTAAGCTGTGGACACTGAGGAGCTCGTGAAGAAGCATGTTCATTGGCAATAGTGCCTATTAATGATTGCTGCTTTTGTGCACCTTTTGGATTTATTTTGCTGCATTTTCTGTATGGAAAGTCTTTTAAAAACTTTCAAAAATGGGTACACCTCTGAAGAGTGTGTATGTGTGCTACACATGCATACACATAAGCATACATATGTTTATTAGTACAGTTAAAACTAATGAAGCACTGTGTATCCAAGTACAAGCAAAGGTTTACTAAAAATAGCAGTTTCTAAAACCTAACTTAAACTCAAGTCCATTTATACCATTTATATTTTCCCAAGTTAGGCTTTAAATTCATATATCTCACTTCATTGCAGCCTAATCAATTGCATTGTACTATAGATCTGGTAGCAGAAATAGATCCTTCTGTTTCTGTTGGTTAGAAGGAGGCTTTTCAATTCTGTACCTAGTGAAAATAACACCAAGAAAATGTAAACTGATTTGCTACAATTTCTCTTAAAACTGATTCACACTTTAGAGTTTCACTCCTCAAAATATTTACTGGCTTTATACTGGCATAACTTATTCCATGTGGAGGAAAAAAGATCTTGGAGTGCATCCTTCCTCTACTCTAGGAGTAAAGTGTAATTTTTAAAATACCAGCCCTGTCCTGAAATTTTCTAGGTAGGGCCTATATGAAAAATGGAAGATGAAAAGGAAGATTTAATATAAGCACATAAAATAAGGAGCAGTACAGAGAAAGTAGGCTGGAACACCTATCTATCCTTTTTTTCTAGAGCATGAACAACAAACTTTCAACATGAAAGGAATACTTTTCCACATAAAACAAATCTAGATAGCACTACTCTTCACCACAAGATTACATTGCCATCATTAATGCAGAGAAAATAAATTTCAAAAATGGTCTCTATAGGAAAATAAACAATATAATAGGTACAAAGGGTAATATTATAGAAATCTAATAGTTACAAATGTTAAGTATTTAACAAGTAAACAAGAGCTTTTGAAAGCATAAATCTTCAGATTTTTCAGTTTGAAATGGGATCAAATTTTGTTCTCAAATTTATTTCATTTTCCTTGCTAGAGGTAGTTGCAAAGACAGACATGAACAGCATTTGTTCTGTATGACAAGTTTAACTTATTAGCCAGAGTCTGGAAATTTCTGTTATCTCAACATTAATTTTTACCCTGATCAAGGAGAAAATACACATTTAGTGTTTTTTCTGATGCCCAAATTATGAGGCCATATAGCACTGGGATCCAAGGACCTTCTTCTCTGATCCTCTTATCTGTTCATACAATGAGTGAAGTCTTTTGGATGGAGAGCAGGTTCCAATTTCCCTGGAAATTGAATCTTTCAAAAGCAATCAATCTGGTGGTAAAACTTCAATATATAGCTAAGTCTCTGAGGATCAATATATGAATTATGCATACATGAACACTCAAATGCAAACATATGCATGTTTATCATGGGCTTATCTATCCAGGCTTTACATTATGATGTTGGAAATACGGGAATCAAGTAAAAAGTGACAGCTGGCAAAATTTTAACTTTGCCTATATGTATGTGTAAAGCTTTTTTGCTTTAAGTGACCTCCCCTCTCCTCTTCTTTTGACAACCAGAAGCAATGTTGCCCTATCTTATGGAAAAAATCCATCCCCTCAAAACTGAATCTGAGATAATCAACAATAAAGCTGACTTATCTCCAGGAGGTGACAAATACCAGCTTCTCCATATGCTAATGTGGAGCATAAGCTTTCTGCAGTATGATCACAGAAGACAAATAGTGGAGGTCCTTCCAAACCAACCAGGCACCTCCTTCCTGGCAATCAGTGTGAGATGGGTGTCTAAATACCCTGATGACCTATGTCACTGAGTCAACACAGAGATCCAGTTTTTTGGGTGCTAGGAAAACAGAGATCTGGCTGAGAAAGGGTCATGACTGATTCATGCCATGCATATACACACACACATACATATATACATCCCTTTTCCATGTAGGATTGAAGAAAGGTAGAGGAGAGCACAGTACATCCAGAGCTGTCACTGCCACCATGCAGATACACATATTTCTGTGCTGTGAAAGTGCTCTAATGCAAATGCTATGGATTTGGCTGTGGAAGGGCTCTGTGAGGCAAGCTCTCATGGAAAAAAAAAAAAAGATTAAATAAGAGGAAGATAAGTATATAAAACATGAGTGCAAGCAGTTTTGAGTCCACAGTGCCTATGTTTTCAGTGTGCAAGCAGATATGGTTAATTCCTTTGCTTCTGACAGTTAGAATCAGCATCAGTGTCATGGCAATTCTTGGAAAAAATAATAAGTTGAGTTTTTTTCACAACACTTGTTTGTTACAGTGATCACTCAACTGCCTGGGGTGCAAGTAGCCTGGCTCAGCAGCCTCCAATGCAACAACACGGCAAGCCCAGCAGAACCTTGCTCTGTGCAGAGAGGCAGCAACCATCCAGGCTTTGCTGCCCCAGACCCAGTGCAGACAGCAGTGATGGCCTGACAGCCAACCTGTGGCTTGTTGGCCCTGAGGGTGGTGGCAGGGTGGCTTTGCTGTGTGGGGCTACAGAGTACAGCCTTCTTTGTATAGCTGTGTATATATATATATACATCTTCTATTCTATTCCAGATGTGACCTTGGTCATTGGTATTATTTTTACCATGTACATCTGCATGGGTTGGCAAAAGAGGGAAGAAGAGAATGGGAAACCCCAAAACATTAGAGTTTCGTTAGTCCTTCCCATACTATGCCCCGTAAACCTCCATCAGAAAATCCCATCTAACCTTGAAAGCAACAGATACACAAATGGATATTTTGACAGAGATTCAAAATGATTGTTCACATGGTTTGGGAGCAATCACTTATCACGTTTCATTCCTTGCAAGTACTGCATGCACTGAGAGTTTGAAAAGAAGTTTGCGGTCATATCATCATCTGCAAGGACAGAAAATATTTCTCCAAGTTCTCACGAATTTTCACTGTTGTCTGCTCCACCAGCAGTATAAGACTGAAAGCTTTATAGAAGCATTCCTTTTCCTGCACCCCTTTGGAGAAATCTCTATGAGATAGCTCAGTCCACCAGATATGGACACCAAATATGAAAAGACTCAGGCAGGTCTCTCAAGTGTTGCACACATGTTCCAACCAACAGCCTTTCAACTTGGAACCAGAAAGTGTCACTTAGGAGACTTAACTTGCCATGTGTTTTAAGCAGTCGAGTAAAAGGGTGGCAGTGTCCTAGGATGCAATAAGGATAAAAAGGTGAAAAATTCTGTTTGGCTGACCATAAAATGTTGAGCTGCTAGAAGCTCATGGACAATGCTTTTGAACATTTTTACAGGCTTTGGGTTTAGTTATGAGCTCACCAGTTCATGAACTCCTTGTTGGCCAGGACCCAGAGCTGACACCAGCTGGGCACTTTTCAGTCTTTATAAAGTAAATTATACTTCAGGAGGCTGTCACTTTTTGCACAAATAAGGAAAACCTGAGATCACGCCATACCACAAAATAACGTGCCAAAGCAGAGTCATTGAGGTAAACCCTGCTGTACTCATCTCCCAGCTTTGGAAGGCAGATGCCTGGGTGCTGCTCATGGACACAGGCAACACACACAGTGATGAAACAGTTTGAAAGTGCAGGGCTTGCTGGTGTAACTGGTGTTGCTGTGTCTGTTAGCAAGCAGTGCTTGGTCTGCAGGCTCCAATTTGAGGACAGCCTCTGGTCTACACTGTAAAGCAATTTGAGATTGAAGCTGCTGGCTATATAAGGGGTACAAAATGAGTATAACTCTTATTTCCAAGGAGCTGCAGGTGACAAATTCATCTGGACACTTGCGATCAGCTTTCAGCAGCTCTTGTCACAAAAGGATGAGTACTTTTATGGTGGGTGCAGAGGTCAGTACTTGGGAGATCTGATCTGACACTACAACTTATCCTCTGTGCTGTAATGCTACCACACAGCTCCATATAGGTTACTTTTGTTCTATTTATGTCTACATGAAAGAGCCTTATTGAATAGTCTTTCTTTTAGTATAAAACAGAGAATGATGTCTCTCGGACGGCCAGCACTAATGGCAACTCCATGAAACACAAGAGAGGTAGGAGTGGGCTAAGAAGGTAGGCAGGGCTTTGCAAAATTCCACAGAGTATGATGGAGCTGAGCTGGACATCTCGCACCTCTCAAGGCTTCACTCTTGCTCCTTTGGACTATACCCACCAAGAAGCTTTTCTCTGATATCTGAGCAGAGACAAGGTCCCATTACACAGCCTGTTATGCAGTAGAGCCCTGGGCTTAGCTGCAGTCCTAGCACTATAAAGGACTCTTGCTCAAAAACAGACTTTCCAATCCAGCTTGCATATTTTCACACAGATGTACTTTCTCCAGAAATAGGTCAACACCAGGATGGCAAAATTTGCAGATGAGCTAGTGACTTTATATCATTAACACCAATGAAGGCTATAGGGAAACTAAGAACAATCTGAGGCAAGCAGACGAATGGGAAAATCACTAATGACAAGTATAGGTAATGCTTACTACAAAGTACAATGGAAAATTACTCATACTTGCATTTGGTGTATGTATTACCTGTCATTGTTGCCCGTGGCCAGGGAGAACAGCTTAAATAGGTGAAAGAAAAATCTCCATACCTGATACAGGGAGTCAAATAAGTAAATAGAGTATTAACAAGTATGAAGGATGTGACAGAAAACCAGAATGAACATATTCTAGTAATGGAGTTTTTTTTAATGTGAAAGGAACTAATAGCTGCTTTTGACTGAGTCACTGGTCTACAGCAAATATCAGCTCTGCAAAAAGCTAATGGGTGTTATGTATCTCCTTTTTGTGTGTGAAAGGAGAAAGTCACTTATAAGGTAGCTGAAAACAGTGGGAGACACTGTCCATGCCAAGATCCAATCCGGAGGCAAATGTTTGGGCAGAGGTGACTGCAATTGAATGGGTGTGAACACTGCTTGGCAGTGTGTGTGTGTGTGTTGTGGCAGAGCAAGGAGAAAACCCAAGAGATGACAGGCTGAAGAGCCACAGAGCTCCCTGCGGCTTAGAAATGATTGGCAGAACAGACACAGAGATTGCAAACAACAGGACTTTGCACTGTATGCTCCTGTTGTGTTCATGGCTAGAAGAGTCATGAGCATTCTTTGCAAATAAACAGGTTATGTCAATGCACGTATCTGGCTTATGTCATCCATTTCTCCTCCTAAAAGAAAAAATCCTACAGGGCCTTAACCAATGATTTAGCTCTCAGACCAAAGGGAAAGTGTTTACTGTGCTTGGTAGCACGCTATTAAATGTGATTGAAGAAGAAGAGAAGAGGGTATGTGGTTCAGGAAGGAGAAAAGGAACGATAAGCAGTTGGTAAGTTTTTGTAGAGAGTCTGGAAGTGTAGGGGTGTTTCCTTTGCAAGTAAGGCAAATAAACAGAGATGGGACAGGAACAATCCCTCTAAACAGTGGAAGAGGATGGGGAACACCCCATATGTACTTTGTATTCCTTAACACAAAGACAAAAGAACATTCAGTGAAACAAACAAACAAAAAAACAAAAAGAAAATTAATAATCTGCACCTACACATATAACTAATCTGGAAGAAAAGCATGGTGACTAAATGCTGAGAGACCACTGAAATGGGATTAAACTGCTATAAGAATAAGGATATGGAGATGACCAGTTTATTTCTATGGGGCTAGAAGGGTAGAAAACCACCCATAATTATGTACAAGTTGGATATTTTTTGGTACTATCCTGAAAACATCTAGAACTGCTCAGTACTCAATAGATTAAAGAAGATACTGGTCAGAAGTACTGGATGAGAATATATATTGGGGCATGCAAGCTAGCCTATGGCTTTCATTAGAATACCAGAACATCTATAAACACAGGCAACTTAATGTTCAGGGATAGAACTAAGTTATAGGGAGAGCTATCTGAGCAAGTACCTCTAGTCCTATTGCACAACCTACTCTGCTGTTTCGTAACACGGTTACAGTTAGGAACCGATCCTAGAGGTTTCCTGACTTTCTGTGGTGCACTCACCAGGTCCCAGTACAAGAGATGTCTCTTGGAGAACAATACTTAGCATAAGCAAAAGTGGCAGAACCGGATTCAAAGAACAAAGGGTAAAAAAGAAGCAAGAGGTTTCTACTTCATGTACATTCAACTGCTTGGTACATCTCTTAAAGATCTGCTTGACTTTGGTTTATTCTTCCAGACTCATAAACCAGGGCTCTGGAAACAAGAAAGCTGCAAATGGCAGCTGAGAAATAGCAGCTGATGTAAAAGTAGCAGCTAAGCTTAACATGCCTTGATTCTGTATGCGAGGAAAACCTCCACAGGAAATCTACTGGGCTATGGGGTGAAGTCTAACTGGCTATGAAGGTCTACATTCTACTGGCTATTCTGGCTAGGAAATCCTTTGGGTACTCTCCTCTGTTCAGATAGCACGAGAGCACAGAGAACTTGACAGCAACATGTAGAATGAGCTGCAGAAGAATCACAGAATCACCAAGATTGGAAAAGACCTACAAGATCATCCAGTCCAACCATTCACCTATCACCAATTGTTCTCACTAAACCATGTCCCTCAACACAACGTACAAATGTTTCTTGAACGCCTCCATGGTCAGTGACTCCACCACCTCCTTGGGCAGCCCATTCCAGCGCCTGACCACTCTTTCTGAGAAGCAGTATTTCCTGACAACCAGCCTGAACCTCCCTTGGCACAACTTAAGGCCATTCCCCCTGGTCTTATCACTAATGACACGAGAGAAGAGGCCGACCCCCAGCTCACTACAACCTCCCTTCAGGTAGTTATAAAGAGCAATAACGTCTTCCCTGAGCCACCTCTACTCCAGACTGAACCATCTCAGCTCCCTCAGCTGCTCCCCACCAGACTTGTGCTCCACACCCATCACAGCTTCACTGCCCTTCTCTGAACAAGCTCCAGGGCCTCAATGTCTTTCCTGCGGTGAAGGGCCCAAAACGGAACACAGTTCTCGAGGTGCAGCCTCACCAGAGCTGAGTGCAGAGGTACAATTACTTCTCCAGTCCTTCTAGCAACACTATTTCTGATACAAGCCAGGATTCCATTGGCCTTCTTGGTCATCGCAAGAAAGCATCTTTCCTTGTCCAAAGTAGAGCCTACGACAAGGAGTTCTTTATGGGAAGGGTGAATTGCCTTCAGGTGATGAACCACCTTGGGCAAAATGCTCTCACCCCTCACTGCAGCTTTGATTCAGACAGTGTCAATCACTCCCCACAACCCCAAAAATACACATGAAGAAAAGCCCTTGTCCTGTGCTTGGAGAGCAGCATAGTTCCTGGTGAGACAGACTGGAAGTGGGTTTGTCCCTGTCAGGAGTGGCTCCCCAGTAAGACTTGCTCTGAAAGTAGGGCTGACCTGCAGAGCAAACTGCCAGCTAAGTCTCATCCAGCAGAGAACTAATTTGGTCTCTTGTACAGTTGATGAATGAAGAATTTCCTCTTGGGACTAAATTACAGGCCTTGTCAGGGTTGCTCTTTCATGATCTGTTATTTAGATGTAATTTTCCAACGGGGCTGGAACACATAGCCATGAGCGAGAATAGTATTTGCAGTGAACAGCTGCCACACACCGTCCTTCGAATCCCACACCCTTTCCACCCTCCTCGGTATCCCCCTGTCTTCCCTCCCTCTCCTCCATTCACATATGCAAGAACCACTAGGCACAACTCACACTGCGTTTGTTAGATCCACACTGAGGTCCTTAATTAGACCACAAGAATGGCATTTGCCCACCTTCCCTGCACCCCTGTTGTACAAAGAGTCATGTCTTGTTTGAACATGCTTAAAAACAGATGAGAAGGCTTTTTTCAGACACCGATGATTACAACCCTGTGTCAATCTTTTTCCCCTTTGGCTTGAAGATAGACTTGTGATCCTGCTTTGGCTTTTTGAACTGTTGGAAGCTGTGTAAACACACAGCATGTTAGTAAAGCTCTGTTGACCTAATGGCTTCAGAGCGCAAAGTGATTACGTTAAAACTCCCATATTTCACAAAGCTGCAGTCTCACCTGTTTTGAGGTCATTAACAGTGAGGTCTGAAACTGAAGGGAGGAACATTCTAGCTAGTCATTACCTAACGAAGAAATGGCTGGGTAGGACTATTCAAAGGAGTTTTATAACAGTCCAATAATTGTTTCAGGCTTTAATCCCAGGATGCTATCTCCAATTAAGAGGGTGACTATTTTAATGCAGAGCAGTAAATCTGAATGCTGAGGGAACACATTACATTGCAGTCCATAGACGCATTTGGCAATCACTCTGCTAGACATGCATCATAAATCCACAGGGCATGGAAGTAATCCAAGACGCAGGGCTCTATTCTATCCACTTGCACACAGTCACGCCTTTCCTCTACACAAACTGGGACTTGTGCTTAGAAGAAAGCTGTATAGCCTGCCTAATTGAAAGTTCTGTGGGTGAAGAGCTGGGATCTACGTTGTATAAGTGACAATGACCAAATAACCATAAGTAATTTTCAAATGCAGTGGTAGTGTGAAACCTATACAAATCAAGGAGCTGCTGACAGAAGATTACATATTTTTAGAATAGCATAAAGCAGCTCAGAGAAGAAACTGCTGAAGGATGATTTCTGAGCCCATCTGCACACATGAGTAGAGAAAGGGCCTTATTTTATAGTTTTGCTGAGATTTAGTGCTTTGACGCTATCTGAATGTAAGCCCTGTGATGGCTTTGACACCAGTAGGATGGGTGTGTGCAGGGCCTAGAGCCTGGCTCAGTACACATCCTTGTCATGACACGTCAAGGACAGGGCCCTAAGTGCAAGTGCAAGGCAGATGATGACCCCCTGCGGGACTTCCAGGCTTCCTGCTGTCCAGCGGCCTTTTCTCTGCTGAAATCATAGCAGCCCTGCACAGTGTGGCTGGATGAGCACAGAGCAGGGTTGGCACCTTTCTCTTGCCAGCACGAAGCCTTCATTCCCCTGCTTTAGCCCCAAGGCCATGCTGTGCACCAGATGGAAACCATGGAGTTCTCATTTGACTGTAACAGAGGCAAGATCAGACTGCAGAATAAGAGTGAGGATGACAGATCAGGCATATATACGGATGCTCTCCCAAGAGAGGCGTGTAACTACACGGCCCCATGGGCACTGCTCTCTGGGAAAGGGGATTTCTATTTGTACTTGGCCTCTAGGCTTCCTGACTCCAGCTGCCCTCACCACAGGTGCTTGAAATGCTGCTTCCTAAAGAAGTACCATTTCCGCCCTCCTAATACTCAGCTTTATAGGGAGCTCTAGAAAAGCAAAGTGGCCATCTTTTTGGACTGGCAATAGAAATAGTGCCATCTACTGACAAGTAGGAATATGTAGCTGTAGAGAGTCAATGAGGTTATTGTGACTGTGACATGTAAAATGCCATCACAACCCACATTTCATATTCTGGGATGAGAGGGTGGGAGCATAAATGTTACGGTGCATTTACACCCACTCCTGACTCTGAACAGCATGTATTAGTGTGGCAAAATCCCTGAAAGAGAGCACGAGGATCCCACCTGCAAACCTATTCCTGTTCTTTCTCCATGCATAAAACTTCCACCACTGTCATTTTCTTAGATGTGTTTGTGATTTGAAAATACCTTCACAGTCCACATGCATTGGCTCACTGGAACATATACCAACCCCCAGCAGAAACTGGTGTCCCACTTTCCTAAACAGCTGTATGAGCAATACAATAAAAAAGACAGATCCGGATCCTGAAGTCCACCAGTATGTGCAGACTTTTTAACAGTGTGCAGGCAATTATAACTCAGTCTTACAAAATTCATTTGAATGCTTTTCTTCCAGTTTCCACAACTCCCTGTGAGACAGCTCTACCTTTCCTATTTGCCAAAACATCTTCTGCCCACAAAGAACCAAGCAGGAAACCTTCTTTTCTATCTCTTGAGCTCTCATGGCTTTTTGTGTTGCCTGATACACTCTGACCTGTTTAGTAGGATACCAGCAGCAGCTCCTGCAGACATCCAAGAGAGGATCAAAATACAGGCTGGCAGCTTTGCACAGAGTACCAGCTTTCACAAAGCCTGGGTCATGCAGCCACTTACTCCTCAGTTAGGAACAAGGCTTGTCTTAGCACTGCCTCCTCCTGAATGTCTTTTCTCCCAGCCCCTAGGAGTGTACCTGCTCACCAGCAGAAATGTCTGTTGGCTCTCCTTGAAAATAAATGCTCCACGTGATGAACAGTCTTCATCTACCACTGATTTCCAAGTGTTGGTTACAGTTGGGCTTTTTGTACACAGGTACCAAAACTGTTGGTGAATGGCTGCTCGCACCCAGATAGGAGAAGGAATACCTACAAATACTGACAGTTATGCCCTGAATGCAAATGAAAAGAGGACCAAACCCATTTTTCATGTAGTTTCATTACCAGCAACACCCCCTCCATCTTACATTCCTGCATCTCCAAATTTGGGGAAAATGAGGCTCCCCCAGGGCATGATACGAAAGAATGGTGGAGAGGTGAGGGAAAAGCATTTTGCAAGTGCTGCTGGGGCCTCACTGCTTCTCTGCTTCATACACACAGTGCAGGTAGACAGATCCTTGCACCTTGGACAAAGCTGTCTTAGAACTCCTCAGCAAAGTTTCCAACCGCAGTTGGTGGCCACAGCCACAAGGATTCCTACACTCACAAGCTGATAGAAGGCACAATGCTCGTCATGATGGCAAAAGCAATGTCAGGATTGAAGCATCCTGCAGAGCAACCCCCTAAGTCAGCTGACATATCATGAGAGACCACTGCATCAGTAAGATGGGAAAAAAAACTTGGATTGTTTTATATCCTGCTGGCACACAGCTCAATCTCTTTCCCAAATAAGAGAGCTTTTGACCAAGATGAGAATGTTCTCTGCACCTCTGCCCTGCCTGCACCCTGCTTGTGCTGAACTGCTCTGTACTGCCTCCTTCGACACCATCAAAGGTGAGAGGAACAGCACACATCCCTGCCGTGCAGAGTCACTGAGCAGTGAGCAGACTAAGGAACTGCAAAAGCCTTTGCTTCTTTGAGTTGAAAGAAAGGTAGGCCATGTTTCTCAGTGGTGTCCCCAGCTCTCATGCTAGGTAATGTGAGGAATTTCACAGAGGGGTTGGTGTTTTCCTGAGAAACCAAATGATTACGTCCTTCAGAATGCTGCTGCTTTTTCTCATGCTCACTATTTTTCCACCTGAAGTCTTCAGGTGATTTGAAGGTAGTTCAACATAAACTCGGTAAAAAACACCCTCAGATATATGGGTTTTTTTTGTTTAATCCCACCACTTTTAAGGCAGTCTCAGAGCCAACCAACGCCTGTTATAGCATTGGCAATCTTGCTTGGAGCATTTCTAGAGCAGCTTTGATTCTTTCCATTAATGGCCTCTTAAGAGCTACACCCTACAGCTGCCACATTTTTTGCAGGCATAAACCCTGACATTTAGCATTTAGCACTGCTTGTTTAAGAGGGACTTGTTCTTGCTCTTCCCCATCAGCCTCAGTTAATAATTCTGTGGTGATTTTATCTCCTTTTTTTATCTGCTGCAAACCTCTGGGTGCTTGCTGCATTTCCCCAGCTAGCAGCAACGCTATCAATGCCAAATCTTTTAAGCTGTCAGGACATTACTGAACTAAAATTCCTTGAAGCCTAGGTAGTCTAAATGTGAAGGGTTTACCTGCACTGAATTGGGGTTAACAACCTTGATGGCCTCTGTGTAAGCCTATTGGTAATAGCCAGCTGCTGCTGGTGGCCGTGTGAGGACAGTGTTTGCATGGTCCTTCCTAGAGGAGCTCCACCTTCCAGCTCCTGACTGGGAACAGGAGCCGCTGGGACTTGCTGTCTTGGTCTAGATTTCTCTGGATTTTCCTGAAAGTGTGATATGTGTTGCATTTTTTCATGCTTCTCAGTTAGTCTCTAGTAGGAGAAGGGGTGGGGTCAGGTCTGTTCTGTTTTTAGCATATTTTTCCTTTGGTTTTAAAGTTTATTTAAACTGACTCACATTTAATTGTCTTAAGGTAAACAGATGAATCACCCAGGGGGGAATACACCTCCAAAGGTCAGGGTTCAGAGTAAGTTTTTTTTCTTTCTTTCTTTTCCTTGGGTTTAAATAAGGAAAACTGGGTTGGTTGGAAAATAAAACTATTTTATTTGGTACTTTAGCAGACAGTGACTCAGATTTTTTAGTTTCCTGAACTTTTTACTTTTATATAAGTAAGTCTCTTGATAAACAGGTATTGGGCCCACACCTGCCATGGAAAGAGCAGCGGGAGTTCAGTGCTGCGTGTTAACAGAAGCTCTCTTGTTCTGCCACTGAAATTAGCTGCTTGGCTACAGGGAGGTTCTTGATAACTCCTAATTCAAGCCCTTCCGACCAAGCACGCTGCTGGGCCCCTTTTTTCCCATTTTGGAAAGATCGTAATCAATCAATGAGAAAACACTATTAAAAAAATAAAGCCAGTAAAAAGACACAAGTTAATTTTGCTACTGGAAAGTTAGCTGTGATCCCCTGAAATCCCTTGATAATCTGCTGCTCTAATTTTTCTCTGCCATTAAAAGCCTTTTACAGTAACGGGTTGCTATTTCTAACCTTGCTTGTCTGTGCAGGACATGTCTCCACATCCCACATGTATTGATAGTGTCAGAAAGAGAGGTGCTAGTTGGTGTGGTGTGAGACTGCCAGAAAACAGGCTGTATATTTGTATTTCCCAGCATTTTAACTTTGATCTGGTGTAGGGGCTCAGAGCTTGCTGGAGTCTATCTCAGGTCATGCTAACAGCACGTGCATTCCTGCAAGAAGCACCTTGCTCATTTGGGTTTTGTTGCTGCTCCCTTTCCTCCTCTTAGTAACAGAAAAAGAAACCCAGTTCCAAAAACATATGGCTGTAGAAATCATGCTAAAGTAGGAGAGATAAAGAAAGATATTTGTAGCAATGGTTGCAGCCAGATTTCAGACCTTCGTATCTTTTCCCCACTAAGATAACTAGGGTTAGGACCATCACATAATCTATCAGATTTGTAAATGAAAGGATAAACTCATGTTTTTGGAGCCCTTGTCCCATCTAGCTCTAGGACAACTGACAAAACTCTTTGGATGTGCTGTCTGGACCACGGTCTGGGAATCTGGGACACATCTACTTCCCTCTTTTGCTTCATCAACAGAGAGGTCCCCAAAGTGCCTCTCCTTTCAGCAAATGAGCCATATCATTCTGCCAGCGTGACAGTCAGTTGGATATGGCAGGCTTCCCCCACAAATTCCTGATTTGCTTGGCTGTGAGTGCGTACTCATCTCTGTAAAATCAGGAGGAGTAAAAACACTTCCAACTGAGATCCCTCTGAGACACTCAACTACCATGGCCATGGTTTGGTGAGATACATTTCTCTCTGCAAAAATAAGGTGATAGTTATTTTCCCACTGCATTTCTCTTGATGATTTTGAGGGTTCAAGACATTGGATATAAGAGGAAAAGAGTCCATGTTTCTAAATCATTCAAAGTGTTCACAGAAATGAAATACTCTCACCATATATTTGCATAACCAAAAATGCATTTCATAAATTTATTTTGCTTTTTTAATTACCACATTCTTTTTCTCCAGATTGCTAGGAATATTTAAACGTGAACTAGTAGCTGAATTACTTGGTGAGAAATAAAGCATTTGTGACAGTAGTGACTCTGGGGGCAAATGCTGCTACATTTTGCTAATGCTTAGGGAATTAAAGATTAAGGATTTCACTGCACAATTACTTTGGGAGAACTCACTTCTGTTTCTAGTTATCATTTTGATTGTAGCATAAATCCATGTACAGTATTTCAGAGTTTACATGTGTGTAACTGAAAATTTTCCCCAACTTAACTTAGATTTGATGTAATTAGCTTTCAGTTGTTTAATTTTCAGTAAATTCTTGAGTAAATTAGCAGAAATGATCTGGAAGTACCTACAAAGAATGTATCTTTATTTTTCACACAGTCTTTGATCTGCTATGGGAGCCAGGTAGTATTGAGCTTGCCTTGACTGGGAGCTAAAATTCATTCCTTGTTATTTTCCTAGCAGGCAGTATTGTCCACTCCTGAAATTGTATGGGGCTCCATCTGGCCATGCAGTGTCACTGGGCTTTGCAAGTGCCTTAATACTCATGCCCATACTGTCACCGTGGAATTTTCAGTGTTCACAGCTTTTCAAATCTCAGCACACAGAGAAGGAGCCAAGGTTTAAATTTAGATTTCTCAATTTTGACAGTAAGTGGGAAGTTGGAGTACAGAAAAAATTCAGCTGGAGATAAAGCTCAGTGCTTTGGATCATTTACATATACGCCTAATCTATATTCAGCATAATCTCTATATATGCAGTGAACCTTGCAGACCAAACCTGGAATGCTGTTCTGAGCCTCCCATTAAGATGGATACGTTGATAAATCAGAATGATTTGATGTAGAGCCATCAGGGGCTTCAGCACTTAGCCTGACGGGGGAGGCTGTGGGAGCAGGGGTTGTTCAGGCTAAGGGAGGGGGAACTCAACAGCAGCCCCCAGAACCCACAGGGAGGTTAATGAGCAGACAGAGCCAAGCCAAAATAAGAATACATTGAGGATCTGATTGGACATAAAGACAGAATGTTCCGCAGTGAGGACACTGAAGCACTGGAGCAGAGTGCCCAGCAAAGGGACCTTCATTCTTGGAGATTTTCAAAACTAACCTGGTCAAACCCTATGATCTTCCCTTCACTCAGGGTGACCCTGTCTGGAACATGAGGCTGGACTGGAGACTTCCCGTGGGATGTGCCAGCCATGGCAACTCAGTCATGCTATGTACAAAGACGAAATAGAAGAACATCAACCTGTGAAGCAAGATTGACCTTGTGATTAGTGTACTGGGTTCTAACTCAGAAGGTCTGAGGCAAACTCTTGGACTTCTTGCTTGATCTTGGATGAGTATTTTACAGCCAGACTCATCTATTCCATATGTTCTTAGGGATTCAGCTCAGAGACATCCTAGTTGCTCTTGGCACCCTTTGAAGGTTCCCAGCTCCTTGGAGCATGCAGAATTGCATAAAAATCCAAGAAAAGGATCAGGAACATTATTTCAATGTGCACTTTTAGATGGGATGTATGGGACTGGTTTCAGTACTTGGGCCCAAACCATCACTGTACACCAAGGAAAATTCCTCATTTGTTTCCCTTGTTTCGCTTCTCTCTTCGACTACCAACTCTGCATGCAAGGCACAACAGATCTCAGGCTAAGTATTTTGAACTCAGCTGGCCAAAAATAGACATCACCAGCAATTGGCCTTACAAAAGTAAATCCATGGTGAAGATGTATGGAGATCCTTAGGGAGTTTCCAGCCGTTCAAATCACATCAGGATCTGGACAATTCCTCAGCTGGAATCAGTTAAAGGGCTTTAAGACTACCTAAACAATATATACTTGCCAGGTCTCTGAACATCCACAAATAGCCCCTTCTGGAAACAGAAGACAGGTCCTCTGCTATAACCCAGTATGACCATTTCCATGCTCACTTGTCCCTCTGTGCTCACACTAAATGCCTAAGTGACAGAGACACTTTCAACAATCAACCTAGAATGGAAGACTTTAAAATTAATTTTGTAAATGTAGAGGTTAGGAAGTTTAAGGGTAGCAAACTTGGAAACATAGTCCACAAATATTCAGGAATTTGTCCACCTACTGTCTTTGGCTTTGAGCAGCCCCAGGTGCCTACAGGTACTGAAAGAAGTGGAAAGTCACAGCCACAGTTGGTTTGGTATGTTCTGCAATGGTAAGCATTCTTTATTACTGAGTTCAAAGACCTCCTTCTGACTATACATGAAGCCCAGCTACTGTTTCCATGTGAAAAAAAACCTAATAACTTACCTATTTCATCCCCTAGCCCTGTTAGGTTCCTCAGAGCAATCCCAGAAACCACTGTATCTTGCACCTGAAAAGAATCATTTGATTCCAGACCTACTGAACATCCTTCACGTAATGTGTTTGTATTTGTTTTGCACATGTTTGCTGTTTCAAATCGTCTTAACCAAAACCTTGGGAGGACCCCGTGGTTTTCCCTTCCTTACGCAGAAAGCCTTGGTCTTTGCAGAAACACCTCAGTCCTCTTGTAGCGCCTTTTCTCCCGGAGAAAGCAAAAGCTAAAAGCCAAGATGTTTCAACATTTTGGAAATCTAAGGGAACACATAGCAACATGGGGTCTGTTTGTATTTATGCTGTAGTTACCAGAGCCTGTTTGGGCTTTTTCCCCATGCTCTCTTCTTCTTGTTCTTGCTCTTTTCTTTCAAACAGTGAATGTGTATTTGGTAAGACTGGAACTGTTCTGTATATTTCTTTAGTTCTGCCTCTATTAGTAACTTCCGTCCGCTCTTCCAGCCCCAAGACCTGGCAGTGAAGAGATCAAACAAACACAGCTGCTCCTGTGTCCCTCCAGCTGCCAGCCGGCTCGCCGCTTGCCCAATCCTTGAGCCCACGGCAGCCAGGGTGCAGGTGGAAGCGGATGGCTTTGAGGTTGAGGTGTAAATACCCATAATTAGACATGAATTATACTTAATGCCTATGACGGGGTCTGGTGGGAAACAGGTGGGGCAGAAAGCTGAAAGATGCACACTGGAAAAAATTCTCCTTACTCAACTTGATCTCAAGCCTGTGGAAGCACATGGAAAGAATCCCCCGGAGTTATGATGGGCTTCAGACCAGGGTTTTGTGCAAAAGCAAGGGGAATGCAGTAGGAAAAGCTGTATATACAATATGGATTGGCAATTTTAGCATCCTTCTCCTTGGCAGGGAGAGTTAAAGGAAAAGGGGTTGAGGGGAGGACATTAAAAACAAAAAGAAGAAAGAAAAAAAAAAGGACTGGAGGGCAGGGGGGATAGCAGAGGGATGGCAATGTACATCTTCATTTCAAAGCTGCTCATATGCTGTATGTTGAGACACCTTGCAGAAAGTAACAAAACAGCCTGGGTTGCCATAAATAAATAACTGTTACGGCTCTCATGTTCCGAGTTCATCTCATTTTTCCACAGAGCTATTTCAGACATTTCTTACAATTTGACCCTTGAGCTGCTTGGAAGATTTACTGAGTGCCTCAAATGCAGTCATTTCTGCAAAACTGATGTGTTAGCTATAAGAGAGTATTCCAGTGACGTGCAAATAGGCTAAGGAAAAAAAAAGTGAACCAATAAGGTAACCAAACAGGAATGTAAACTGAATGGAGCCTTTTATGCAAGGGTGAAAGGTTCAATTTTTTCCAGAATTATAAAATATTGAAAAGCTTGTGTCAGAGCTCCCATGTGCAAAACCTTTTGATAAGTAGAGATGTTTTTAAAGCTACCCAGGCTTTAGTGAGTTTGTCCTTACAGCTCTGAAAATGTTGCTCTTGGAAACTCACCTGTAAGTATAAATGCTTGGTTGGAAAACATAACTTTATTGTAGCGCAAAATCTAGGGTAAATCTTGAGTAATGATTGCGTGACATAGTTTCAGGATTGACAATGTTATCATCACTTCTACCTTGTCTTTTTTTTTCTTCCAGTAGAAAGCAAGTAATCTGCCTCATGCTATCCTATCCTTAATCCCCTGCACTTCCACCTAAGTTTATCCACACTCCTCCTTACAGTACCTGTGGAGGCAGATCCCCAGCTGATGTTAACTGACACAGTGGTTTTGATACTTACTTAAAATCTAACTTACTCTCTACCCGAGTAACATCCATGAGGACCCCATGCTCATAGGTTTGCTCAGCAATAATCAAGACTCAGTTTACAATTTTTCTTTCCAGGAAGACTCATCCTTGTGAATTTATTCCTCCTTTTTCATGACCAGAGTACCATTTTTTTCACTTGACCAGTCAGGCAAATCCTTCCTGAAAGTTTATGTTCATATTTTAAATCCCTTTGATTTCTTCCATGCTCACACTTGAAATTCTAGAAATTTAGTCAAGAAACACAGGTGACACTCAATGACCCAAACAACTGAAAACATACCACCAACACCGAAGTCAAAAGAAACAAAAAGGGATGGATACATGGAGTAAGTCACTATTTTTTTCCCTCATTTTAAACGATCTGATACTTTCAAATTAATGCCAAACTTTGAAAAGTGAAAGTCTATTCAGAAATATTTCTGAAATCATAATTGGCTTGATAAAGTATTTCCAAACAGTGAGTTCTCTGCTGTATTGTGTTTTGTTTCTTCTTATGGAAAAACACCAAAGGGAAAAGAAGGAAAAGACACATCATGCCCACCTACAATGCCCTCTTCTTTTCAATGGATACCTGTTTCTCCAGTCACAAGTAAAAACCCTTTTGTGCTCCACTAAGTGCCACTGAAAACACACAATTCCCATTAGGAAAAAGCCGGATTTTGTCATCAAATTTTACAAACTTAACTGTGCTTATGATACATTCATTTTTTTCCTACTGAACTTTTTTTTTTTTTTTAAAGGCAGTGCCAGAGATGCCAAAGTCTTTACAGGTCCTTTAAAATATTTCCACCCATTTATGGTGGACCCTGCGGTGCCTACATCTAACATGTAGTTTGCAAGGAGCCAACAGCTGCTTAAATAAATACATAGCTAACGTGAACCTGCCCTGTGAGACTCTACAGCATGGAGGCATTGCTAGAGGCTGACAGGCACTGTGTATCGACAGATGGTCTCTCTTGAGATGGCTGTAGGCTGATGCCTGCTGGAGAAGTAGCATTGGGTTTCTGCACCACAGAGATGCTTGTCTTAAGGGAAACTTGCCTGGTAACTGGTATAAGCAAAAGTAAAGAGTCACTGAAAGACTCTGTTGGCGTTT
The DNA here is from genome assembly GCF_023343835.1 of Lagopus muta. Classification (NCBI taxonomy): domain Eukaryota; kingdom Metazoa; phylum Chordata; class Aves; order Galliformes; family Phasianidae; genus Lagopus; species Lagopus muta. Next base: position 95,378,855 of record NC_064434.1, read on the forward strand.
CATTAACACCAAAGAGTCAAAAATTTTCATGACTAGCCTTCTCGTGGCTTTTAGTCATACTTTAAACCAGAGAATAGAAATGCATGTGATAATTAAAGAAAAAAGATTTTTTGAACATTAAAAGATTTGAGTTTGACTGAATTTGAATTTTAGACAAAAGTTCACATGGGTTTTTATTTCATCCAAGCCAGTTTATCCGCCCTTCCTTTTCAGACAGGCTTAGATTTTAATTCTCAATACCCATGAAGTTATTTATGCTAGCCTGTTTGTTTGTTTGTTTCCAACTAACTTTTAATTCATTTTGGGGTCTGAGCAGGATATTTATTTCTTTAAATGTTGGGTGTAGTCATTTATACAAACAAATCTGCCTGGTTTATTTTTTCCATTGCCTTTTGATGTTGAATCTGTTGATTTCCATTACGTTTAGCACCATGTGTGATGAAGGACTCTTCTACATGATATCCCCTTGATGTCCCCACTCTTCAATACCCATCAATCACCTGATCTATTCAAAAAACTATTAATTGATCAGAGCGCATGAAAACAGAAGTGATTAATGATAGCCAGGACATTTAGCGTTAGAAGCAGCTAGAAGTTGAACCATGTTTAGATTAAAAACATCTTTTTAAGCAGTTGAATACATCTGCAGAACGTGACTGGTTTCATCAATCTGTCTGTTTAATTTAAATCTGAAAACAATATTCACAATTTCAGCTCAAATGGACAATTCAATCTAGCTTTCTAGATTAGGGTATGAGAGTATTTTTTATTTCACTATGACTCTCAATCAGCCTTTATTGTAGCAAATTTAGGACTATGGCCCCCCATAAGGCCCCCAGAAAAAGCGGTGCTTGTAACACCCCTGTCTACAAGGATAAAGAGCAGGAAAATGCACTTGGTCCTACGTAACCTCAAATATCTCTATTTGCTACCTCCATCCCTCCAGGAATCCTTTGCCTAAATGACACAATTGAGATTCATTTATTTAGAGGACAAAATTGTATACAAGTGGTACAAATTGATTTGAGATTTATGCACACATGGAAGCCAGTGGAGATGAATTATCCCTTGGGTCTGCAATGCTCTTTACAAATGCAAGGCACTACATGCACTAATTATCATTATTTCTCTCTGTTTGCCTACTAGCAGGCTTTTACATACCAGCTGATAGCCAAACTACTGTAAAGAAACTAATAAAATTTATACACTGGGAATACAGACATATTTTCAGCTGTCCAGGGACCTCTTTTCTATCACAATCTGGAGCAGTGCTGAATTGTTAATTCAGGTTCAGCTTTTTCTTTAGCTGAAGGATGATGCATTCCATCTGCCAGCAAATATTTGGTATCTAAAGGCAAAAGGTAGCCATCAGCCACTACAGCTGATTTGTCCAGTGCCGCTATGATACAGATGAAGGAGCTCAGACACCAGGAAATGAAGCTTCAAGGTAGCCTAGCCAGAAGTGACACTGAGTCACTGAAAACTTTCTGCCCCTGAACGCTAGAGTGATATATGCATATCATTCCTGAAAGGACACTGACACAGGGAAGGAAGAAGGGTCCATGTAGATGTCACAATGAAATAGCTCACTTTAAGTTTTTTTTTTTAGTTTTTTAAACACTCAAAACCAGGCTTAGTCCATCTATGAAAAAAAATAGTAGTAAGGCTGAGTAGAGCATGTACAAAACTCTCAGTTCCCCTTGAGAATTGCTGAGATCCTTCATGTTCGTGAACAAAAGTAACTTTTTTGTGATACTTCATGGCTCCTTGCAGATACAGGTCTCAGCTGTGTCCTTGCTGAATGGGTTTGAAAGGACACTGTGCCACAGGCATGAAGGGATTGGCTTATTTGCTAAGACAGGATGTGTATTAATACCTAATGCCTTGATTACACACACTAATTCCTTTTCCTTTTCTTCTGGCAGTCAAAAGGGGACAACAAATTTATACCGATGCAATTTACGACTACTCCGCAGCTCTGGGAAAGAGAATGAGATCCATAGATTTGAAAGTCCTCAAATCCTTAAGCTTGAAAATGTGAATAGTTCTGGCTTGTAGTACTTAAGGTTTTCAAGAGTTGTGGTGAAGAAGGTAGGTACGTAATAGGTCTGTTTGTTTGTTCTTTGGCTACTTGAATGGTTCTGCCATTTTCCCAAGAGTTGAAAGGCCGATACTATCATAAAGATGACTATGAAGGCATACAAATTTCATATGTGCTGGTGAATAAAAAATTCACTTCGAAATATTGGGTGTGTTCCTAAACACTCCACACCTCCCAGATGCGGTCAGGAAACCTCATAAGAGCTGACTACACTGTAAATGGTCTGAATCCAGTTGGGCCACAAACATCATGAGAAGAAAGTTTCTCATGCCACGATAAACAATTTTTCCCATGTAGACAAGGCCTTAATTAATCTTTAAAGTGTTCTACTTTTAATTTTAGGTCACAGTTGGGGCTGGTTCTTACTGTGGCTCTCATCCAGCAAAACTCTTAAGCACATGCCTAATTCTAGGCATTTAAAGTAGTCTTGTTGACTCTTACAGGATTGCTCACATGCTCAAAACTATGCAGATGTTTAAACTTCTGCTGGGTAAGGGACTGCCTCTGAACTTGACTGTCATCCTCCAGTCACAACAACAAGGCAATGGAAGAGAAACTGCTCCTAAGCCAACCTTCAAAGTTTTGTCTGAAGGCGTACTGGAAGGGCCAGACAGCTGGAAGGCTTTGCATTAGTTTTTTTCACCACAGTATAAATTACCTCCGATTTGCTTAATGACTGTTTGGAATCAGGATGTCTCAGCCCCAGTAATACAGTGCCCCACAGGCAATAATCCTCTTTTTAGAAGAGTCATAGTCAAAGTACATTTTCAGCAGAATAAATCACTTCACACAACTCCAGGCGAGCTATGTGCTGTGTAAGTATCCTGGCCCCGGTGAAGAGTGCAACAGCAAATTGGTGTGTGCTCGCTTTATGTGCTTGTTTTTAAGGAGTGTGGTTTATATCTTGCTAAAAATAACATTTCTTAATGAGGATATATTGGCCAAAACATTGATTAAATGTGGATTTTAACAGGTTACTCAAGAAGGTATGAATTTAATAAGCCCTCATCAAAGTAAAAAGAATTAGTGTGAAGCTGTTTTATAACTCAGTTCTCCTGGCTGGGGGACAAAATGAAAGGAATCATTTTTTAAAGAGAATGATTGGAAAGGTGATTAAGTGATTCTGTCATGTTTGCTTATGTTCCAAATAAAAAATTTGTTTTCTAAAAGCAGAAATATAGAAAAAGCAGTTGTTGAAATGCTGAAGGCCTCCATTTGTCATGTTGTGGATGCTGTAAGCCTGATTCTCCCACTAGCACTACATTAAAAGGCATCACGAAGCAACACAACCAGTTAATGTGAATGCAAAGTTCAAACGGAAGGTATCCTTTTTGTTTAGAGGTCTGCCAAATGATGTTCAAGAGATGCAAACTAGCTGACTTCAAAAAAACACCGTTTCTCACCTAGACAAACCATTCTTTCATATTGCTATAGCACATCCAACAAAATAACCCGTATTCCATGCTGTGAAACATTAACACTAGTAAAAATCAAATCAAAACCTGAAATCTAAATGAGACTTTTTTTTTTCATTAGTATTGCTCCTTAAAAAAGTCTTGGAATTTTTAATCATTTTCGCATCATACTTCTAAAAGTATTGAAGGTGCTGAATGTCCTAATGGAAGCTGACAGAAATTACCCTCCTATTGACAGAAATTGTCCCTCCTACCTTACTGAACAATCCCTACTAATTGCTTTCATTACCAGCTGAGGCTCTATACTGAGGTAGGAGATGACCCACCTCCTATCTGGGCCTCTCTGAATGCCCCTTCAGAAGAATCTTCTGCCAAAAGTGAAGCCAGGTGATGCTCCCTGCATGCTGTTAGGACTGCATGGCACCAGCAGACCTTTCTCTATGACTTGCAACTTGCCCAGTGTACGTAAAGAGATCCAAGTGCATGTACCCTGGAACTTCAAAATCTAACCTGTGATGTTTTTGCTGTTGGGACCAACTTGGTTCTTCTTATGTCAGCCTCTTTAGCCTTGGATCAATGTCGCTAATTTAAAAAATAAATAAATCAAAATGACAGAAAAGCTGCTGAGGAAGGGCTATAAACAAAAAGAACCTACTTAAAGCAGGCTTCAGAAAGCCTATAGCAACAAGCAGGAAGGAAAAAACAAGAGGAGTAGAGACACCCTAAAATACTGAAGTTAAAAAGGGTAAGGATCTGGAGTCTAAGGTTGCACAGAGAAGAGGGAATACTTGAAGTTTTTCTGGCAAAAAGGCTGCCAGAAACAAAGTGCTTCCACTGTCAGGGGCCCCCAGGGCTGATAGAACATGCTAACACTGAGCTGAGCAAAACCTGGAGATTTTTAGGACAACTGTGGCTTTTTTGGTCGATGTATAAGATAGGCTGAACTCTGCAAAAGTAATTGAAAGCAGTAGCATACCGAGAGGCAGATCCCATTTTCAAATGATTTATTGTTATTATTCAAGATGTACACCTAATTGAGAAAGGTATGTGATCTTAGATGAAGGAAAGCTTCTAGCCCTGGAGATCTTACCACGGCAAAAAATCCACCACTGTGATTTATTTAATCCTTCTTATCCACAATGAAGTATAAATATGGTGACTTCCAAGAACACAGGCAATCCAGCTTGGAAGAACAATAAATGTAAACAGTCTGATGGTTTATCAGGATTCACCAGATGGCTCTGATGTGGAATTGGCCCCTTCCAACTTCTCCAGCCCCAGGCACAGGACAGGAAAGCTGTAACTGAAAACTGCATGCTCTCCTCCCAGAAACACAAAGAAATGCAAAAAGGCCTTGGTGAGCAAACGCCCAGCTGCTCATGTAGAGTCCACACTGTGAAATGGGAGGCTGTGCACCATCAGTGGGAAAACAGAGGCAATGAAAGTACACAGTGTAGGTCTAACAAAAATCTGCACCATTGTACCAGTGCTAATTATTCCTAATTAGGGTAGGCATCAAGTCTTTTGGAAGGAAGGTAATAGTCCTGTGCATGTCCACATGCTGCCAAGTAAATCTTACTTCTACAGCCATTTATAGCAAAAACCTCAACATATACAAACCCTATAAAAAGAGTCAGCCAACCTCCTCTTGCTGGTTTCAGGTGCAAGTAAGTTAGAGGAACTCTTTTATAGGTGGTTACGTCTTTGATTAGTTGTATAATGGCACACTGCTTTACTGATTACTAAATGATCAACACGAAAGAAAGGAGGATGCACATCAAAAACCCATATCGACATCCATGAACTAAAAACCCACAGGTCTGCCACTAGTCTGAGGACTTTTAGAGTCTATAAAGTCACCAGAAACCCTAGGAATTACAGCCCTATAATTCAACACTTACCTAGTTTTACTCTGTGAATGTAATCAATATTTTTATATTAAATATAGATCAACATTTTGGGACTATGCCTTGCGCTCCCTGCAGCTGCTTCAAGCTATGACTACACCAACTATTGCCTTCACAGCGGCTGCTACCTCACCCTGTTTTTCTGGGAGCAATGGAAATGTGTCCCCTGCATCACACCTACTCCCTGCTCCAGTCTCTTTGCAGCCTGCTCATGTGCTGTTTCTCACTCTTGTTCCCCTGCTGGATACAGTACTCCTGTTTACCTCAGACCAAGGGGTGTCAGAGCAGTGAACTGCTGTCCTGGATACATTTGCACAGTTTATCTCTTTTCAAATGCAAATACTCATGAGGTAATTCCTAACCTCATGGAATCTGCTGATAAATATCCCTTCAGAAAGGGTGGTCAGGCACTGGAATGGACTGCCCAGGGAGGTGGTGGAATCACCGAGCCTGGGGGTGTTCAAGGAAAGACTGGATGTTGTGTTGAGGGACATGGTTTAGTAGGAGCTATTGGGAATAGGTGGACGGTTGGACTGGGTGATCTTTTAGGTCTTTTCCAACCTTAGTGATTCTATGATTCTATGATTCTATGATTCGCCTCACTGCAAGAAGTGAACAGATGGTGTTCTCTCTGCAGTCTCTCAGCCCAAGTATTTGAAGGCTAATCTGCCCCCATAGGGGGCATGAACACAAGGCAACACCCACAGCCAAGTAAGAAACATTCCATAAGATCTGCAGCATTGGTTGTCATTGGAATGGATAGCTGAAGAAATGATTTATAACATGAAATACCACACTTACCAGTTGCTTTTATGTATATGTATATATATTTACATATATATGTTTACAGATATATATATTTAGATACATAGACTTATATACGGCAAAGAAAATCATGTTAGTTAGCTGAATCCACTTGTCTCTTTATTGCAATATTAAAGTGTCAACAATAATGTATTAAAACTTGTAGCCAGTTGAGCAATTCCCATCACTATTTTTTTACAGGATACCTCAGGTTTTCTCCTTCCAAAATTATCATCCATTGCCTCAAAGACTCTGATCTTTGTGTGTTATCATGTGTGTTTTTGACAGATGAAAATTGGTCTGCTGTAGCTGAATTTTAAATTTTAATCTAGATTCCCAGTAGTAAAAAGACACGGTTTGGATTTTGTAACAGAAAAATTTCTAGAATCATAAGGCTGAAAAGCTTTTGTTTTCTTAATAAATAAGCCATATTCTTCTCCTAAAAATAGAAATTTCACATGAATAAATAATGTGACTGATGTCTTTTAGCTGATGTATTATAACAATAAGGTTAATTTCTAGGGGAAAATGTTCCACACTCCAAATGAATAAGACATGGTTCAAACACTGGCCCTTCAAACCAAAAAGGAGTTCCAAAAGTACAAGCCTTGTTAACCATGTCAGCACAGCGCTTTGGTAAATATGCTTTGTACTGTGTGTATCTTTTCTGACCATGCATGTCCAGCAACCCATGTTCCTCAGATCTGCTGCTCACCCAAGGACAAATACCACATTATCCAAGCAATCTACTACTGGTGATTGGTCTGGACACAGGATGTGGGCAGTACAGGTGAACTGTGTAACAAGCTTGCTTTCCCAAATATACTATGATCTTGACTTGCTGACAATGAGGAATTGCATTGTTCAGTGACTAAGTAGCCACAGAGAATAAGCTGGAGGTCACTGATGCTGGGAATGGTCTACAGGCAAAAACAGAGAAAAAAGTCCTGCAGTGACATAAGAAGGACGATGAGAGGATTTACAAGAATGAGAGATGCAGAGAGGGAAGAGGGGATTTGTAATCTAATAAAGATGCAGTTTTGTACCAATGAACAGAAAGCAAACAACACTGATAGAAGTCAACAGCGCTGGTCATTACTAAGCAGATGCACAATCACAGCCCTGGTGCTCCTCCGTGCGTGGTCACAAGGACCCCACACAAAGGATGACATTACATGGACAACTTTTCTATGCAGGAGCAAAAAAAGGAACTTGAGGGGAATGTGGGCAGGAGCATCAGCCAGCCATGAACCACTTGGTGAGAATTTTATGACTTCAAACTCTGTACAGTGGAAATCTGATAAATCTCAAGCATCAGCATTATGAACTGACACATTTTACAACCAATTCCTGTTTACCAACACTCAGAACCTTTCCTTGCTTACTTTATTTCAACTGGGGACTTTATAATGCACTAATAATTTAATTCTAAAAATATAATTGCTGTTAAATGGTATGTTAAAAAAAAAAAAAGCAACAGGTGACTGAGTGTAAGCCATCAGGTTCCTGATCCAGGAGTGTTGTCCACTCAGGTACAGGAGCAGTTTCTTGCAGCAGGCATAATACCATTTACTTGTTTTTCTCTGCTTGAATTTACAAAGCAGCAATCAGCAAACTGATTAAATGAATGAGAAATCTGTGTTTAAGCTCACTATTTGTCTTTGAAAAACAACCCTTAATGAATCTCAATAATAAAGTTATTATATGCACTTACAAATGAATTTTCTGGGCAGCAAATCAACACAAAAAATAAATGCTATGCTATCTGCTGTCACTAGCTATCTATCTAGCTACTACTGCTATCTAGCTCAGTACCTATCTCAAACTGTTCTAATATCTGGCTTATATTAATGGAATATCCACACACCATTGCTTGTTTATGCATACACGTTCCTCAGTTCACACAAACCTCTGGTATAGACTTTCATATTCATACCTTCTATTATACTAAGTATCTATAAAAATGAATTAAAAGACTCATTTTTCTCCCCTTAGGAAGATTCCTTCTTCCTATCATTTTGCCATCAAGGTTATAATTAAAGACACTGGCTGCTGTGGCCTGTACACATAATTGCAGTTATACGATCAAGGATCACGAGCACTAGGATAAATGCATTATCACACTAATTATTGTGTTATCTGACCAACGGGAGGCTGTTTTATCTCTACCTAGAGATGAAGGACATATCTGACAGACACCAGGACTTTGCTTTGATGTCAGATTTGTGTACAAAAGAATCAAAGACTCAAACCCTTTCCAAAATGGTTCCAATGCGGTTTAATCCTGCCAGATGATTCCCTGCCTCCCTGCCGGAGCCTGCTTTGAAATGGTGCTGCACAGCGTGTGCTGCTGGTGCGTATTCCCAAAAGCTGAAGCGCTGGTTGTAGCCGAGCAGAAGGCTGTGCCCTCCATCTCACACCGCTACTCCCTCATTTACATCATCACAGGGCAGAGAGGGGATGTGATGAGGACGGCAGGCAGGGATGGCTGAAGGGGCACTGGTTAAAGTGCCGTCCCTAGGATGCTCCTGGGGCATGTGGCCAGCCACTTCTTGCTTTTGGCCTTGCTTCCTACAGGAGCACAACCACCCTGGGCTCATCACGCCATCACTGTCAGCACACCAGTGAGAGCATGTTTGATATTGCCTCCACCACAGGGACCTCTGCTGCTTATCTCCCCAGTGACCTGCAGCCACTGCAGTACAGATTGTCAAGTAGCTCAAGCCCAGGCAATAGCACAAAGGTTAATTTTGTCATCCTGTGCACATTCATTGTGATACAATCCCTAGCTACATGATCCCTTTAAGTGGGTTTATCCTGGGTTGTCTTGATGCATTTTCAGCCCACGGCACTAAAAACAAATGTGCATCCCCACACATCAGCAAAGCCCCCAAGATTCCTATGTCAACAAATCATTTCAGAAATGGTTTTTATTATCAGATCAAATGCATAATTATGATGAGATAATGAACCAGATTTGTACAATGTTCATTTTTTTCTTGCAAAAAAGAAACCATGCCAGGAAGCTGGAAATAGTTCCTAACCATTTCTACAGTATAGGAATGAACAAATAGTTTTGTTGTCAGGGGTTTTGTTTCTTAATTCTGTGAGTTTCATCCTCCTTAGCACATTCTTTACACACCCTTTGGCCACATATCAATCTGTAGAGGTGGATGAATCCTGTGGAGTCCAGAAACATCTTAAGTCTGAAGCACCTAACTTGGCAATGAAATATTTTTCCCACATGAGTTTTTTGTATGTTTAATCTTTCAGGATTTCAAGTGCAAAATGAACTAACTTGACCCATCCCAAAAATCTCACAATTTCTCTGTGAATGTTCAATTTCCTATCATCCTTGGTAAAATCCAGACCAAAAAAAAAAAAAAAAAAAAAAAAAAAGCCAACAACAACAAAAAACAAACATTTCCAGGAGCAGGAAGGAGCAGTTTGAGCACTGGGGCATCTCTCCAGGCACAGGAGATGACTTCTAGCCCATCACCTTCCTGCCTTTCCTGGGGGGTAGATATGAACATTTCTTTTTGCGGGTTTTAGTTGTTAGGTTTTTTTGTCCCTCAGTACAATATCCAAACATTTATTGAACACGTCCAAGGACAGTGACTCCACCACCTCCCTGGGCAGCCCGTTCCAGTACCCGACCACATTCTCAGAGAAGTAGTATCTCCTAATGTCCAAGCTGGTGCAACTTGAGGCCATTCCCACTATTCCTATCACTAGTTACCTGGGAGAAGAGGCCGACTCCCATCTCACCACAAGCTCCCTTCAGGAAGTTATAGAGAGAGATAAAGTTACCCTTGAGCTCCTCTTCTCCAGACTGAACAATTCCAGCTCCTTCAGCTGCTCCTGATATTTCTGTCTTCAGGGATATGTGTGAAGGGCTCCCCTGTTTTTTATGCTGCTGTGGTTTATTTGTGGTCTCTGCTTTCAATCCTTAACTGAGACCCAGAGGTGTTCCAGGTGTGTAACTTTGACCACTGGGAGCAAAGCATCCCAGTACCTTTAGGGATTAGAGCCAGTGTGTGTGATACACCAACGGAAAAAAAAGAAAAAGACGTGGAAGAAGTGAAGCCACAGCAAAAACAAACAAAGGAAAGACCTCTGGATCTTCCTAGTTAAAAACTATTTCTCCCCAAGTCTCTGTGCATTAGATACAGCCACAAGGCTTCTTTCCTTGCAGGTGCAGGTGTAGGAAGCTCATATCACCCTGACTTTCTCTCCAGCAACAACAAAAAACTCTTACCATTTCTCAATGTGCCCTAGGAAAGACAACAGCTCCCACTAGCTTCTACCACTCAGTGAGTGTTACCATGCAACCTACAAATAAGCCTTCTACTGCCAAGTGCCAAAAATCCTTTTCAGCCATAAGCAACATCCTGCCAGTACCACAAGTTCCTGTAAACACCTCTGGGAATATATATGCCTGCTTGTATGCATAAAAATCAAAGCAGAAAGAAAGAGCAAATCAAACTTTGTGTCTTACAATCATTACAGGTAACCTCAAACTCTCTGTGGAGCCACTGACACCAATAGAGAAGAGGTTGGCTCCATCTATCAAATCTGCTTTCTCCTACAGCGCAGGGAGGACATCTCCCCCAGCAAGAATATTTTAATCACATTATTCACAATTACAAACCTGAGAGATTCAGCTGTTCTTCTCCAGAAGTACTGCTAAAAGAATCTGGGAATATTTACGTATGCATACAAACATTTTAAGACTAACTCTTTTGAAATAGTTCGAAGACCTTCACAGATGGTCTCAGCCCCATGTATTTATTTAATTAATTATTTTTCTCTCTATTACTGGTTAAAAACCATCTAACTTCAAAATTTTTATGACATCAAAGTGCAGCTTCCCTTACTTATAAGTTGCACTTGTAGAACCCGTTGGTCATAAGAAACTGAGGTATGGCTGCATTTTGTTGTCCCCTGCATTTCTAGTAATAGAAGTCTTGAATTCTCCAAGCAAAGACCTTGTCTTTCAAAGCAAAGTGGAAGTAAAAGGGGCAACAATCAATAAATTTTGTTTATTTATATATGTAAATATAAATGTATACATACCCACTAGCATACATGAAGAGATTAATTATGTTATAAATTTGCATTGTCTTTATTGTTATTTGATCTGCCAATGTGTTTGCTTTACACGGCCAGACATTCATTACCACCTACTTATTTTTAAAAACTTTGTTTGTTAAACGATAGGAATCTTCTTTTCTTCCCTTGAACACATAGAACAGATCTGTTTGAATGAATATTTTGATTTCTGAAAAAAGCAAGCAAAAGTGTTCAGGTTTCAAGGAAAAAAAAAATGAAAATTTGAAATTTGAAAAGTTGAAATCTAAGACATTACTTCTTGGAGAGGATACACTTTTACTCAGTTCTGAAACACCCATTTACTCATTTTAATTGAGGGACAGAAAATGTATTAGGTCAAATGTTTCTACCTATTGCTAAACAAGTACAAACAAGACAGTGTTATCTAAATAAATCAACTATCACTTCATGCTAAGCATTCCCAATGTGTTCAATCAGCATAAAAACTACAGAAATCTTTATATATCTTGACTGAGGTTAATTTTTACTCTATTTTAATCAATACTTTAAATTCATTTTCTGTGCGAGCTACAAAGGCTGTGCACTGCTGAAGAAGTGCCTTCTCTGCCCTTTACTCTTTATCTGATTAGCAGTGCAGAAAAGGAGTTACAAATATTTAGGTAAGCAAGTAGGGTGACCACAGGATTTCTTTGTCAGAGGTATCCTAAGTATTTAAATGCCTTAAATAAGACAAGGGTTCATGAGTGACATCTAGAGGTAATTCCTTAAGATTACTGGGGCAACTGCCCACTGAGATTCAGGATTATGCCCTAAGAGCTGATGTCTTGCCAGCACAGGTAATGCTGGTACATACTAGGAGAGCTGAATTGAATACAGCAACACGGACTTTAACGAGAAGTTCAGGACAGAAAATTTTCTGATGAATTGTTATCTGTAGAACCTCCCACCCAGTGTTGCAAAAGAAAAATGAAGTAGCTTACATGAAATCTTTCCACTTGAGTCAAGTATGAGATCACTCTTCCCTGCAGAGCAATTGAAGTTCAGGTGTCTCCTTCCTCGCTCCCTTCTGCAGGTCTGATATGTCTGGCCAGACCTCATCTCCTGAGCTATCAAGTCTGCCTCTCTTTCCCACAGAATACAGAAGAAAAGCCAGATAAATAAAGAGTATGAAGGAAGAGTGAAACATCTGGGCTACAACTCACAAAGGTCATGAGAAGTCTTAAAGGAATGATATAAAAGGACCTAAATCTAAACACAAATGCCATCTTTTATTTTTCTGCTAGAGAAAAATGCTGCTAAAACATGCTATCCTACTTTCAGTTTGAAATTGTCAGGACCTTCTCACTCCTGTGGCTTTTAAGATCCCAGCAGTGCAGGCAGGGTTTCAAGGCAGCTCCCCTGCCCATGCTGCCCACCCATGGGGGAAACTGAACCTTCTGCTATGAGAGTGAGGGCTGTCCAGGTGCCATTGCTGGGTTATCCCAAAGTGACACTCAGACCACACCATTCAAAAACGGAACATCTGCCTCTACTGGCTTACCTATCCTGCTTGCAAATTCCCCCCTGTTGAGTTCACCATCCCTCAGTTGTCTTCATCTCTATAAGCACAGTGTTTGGAGGTCTTATCACAGCACAGATTTTAGTATCAACAGAAAGGCCACCCTGACTTCTTGTCACTGATGTTGAGAAAAAACATTGATATATCTGAACTTCTTGCAGGATAGATATTTTCAGTCCTCTATCGTGAAAGGCAAGCTACAATTATACACTGAGCCAAAGACAACTAGATAAACTTACATCAGAAAAAATAACAGGACAAATAATTGTGCTTGAGCTTTGGCTATTTTGCACATTGCCAACAAGAAGAAGGGGTGAAAAGGCTTGATACAAAAGAAATGAATGCAAAAGTGAGGAATATCAATGAAAAGTGAACATCTTGTGCAATGTCATACATGTAAGCATCTCTGCACAGGAAAGAAGGGCCAAACAGATAATGGAGTCTCTGCCTGAAGTCTCATGGATACGCTGCTGAGCGTTAGTATCAGCCTGGGTGTGCCTGATAGCTGAAATGCTCTGGAGAGCAGGTGGCTCTTCAGCAGTTAATCTTTCTTTTTCATCATCTGCATTTGCTTGGCATGTTTGGACACATGCATCTCATTTTTGTGCCATCAGGGAGCTCAACTGTGGTTCACCTATATCACATACCAGGAAAATGGTGGGTCTCTTTTCATTTGCTCAGTATGGAAATATTTGAGGTACCTACAGAAAGCCTTTAATCTGTCAGTTAAAATCTCATTGTGATTTAATTCTTAAGGAATAATGTTATTTTCATAGCGTGCCAAGAGCACTATTGGCAGCAGTGAGGCAATTATTTATGTGGGTTATCAGTTCACAGAACTGATTAAGTAACCTGAAATGTGATGATAATGGCTTCCAGTAATGGCTCCATATCAAAAGGATAATAAATATTATTTGCTGCTCTTTCTTATGAGAAATGGGATATATTTCAGTCCTGTTGAAATAAAAGCAAAACTCCTATTGTTCCTTGGAAAAGTCTCCCAATAGCTCTAATTTTACATGATGTCTACTTCAGTATGCTTATTTTTCTGTGTAAAATTATGAATGATATATTGAATATTACAGATACATCTGGGTAACTGATGTTAATTCCCAGCCCACTTTCAGAGAACCAGAACGACCTTTCCATGGTGGTGACTCAGTTTTTATTCCATTGTAAGGTACAGAGAACCAGCTGTATCCCTTTTGCTCAGCCTTATCCACATAGCATCACACCCTGACTCTTAGATAGATTTTTGAAATACTCAAAAATTATTTCCTGCTGTGTTTTACCAGAGGAAACTAGATCTACATTTTCTTACAATGGGGCTTGGTAAACTGGAGTTATTTAAATAAAACAGCCTTGCCACAACATTTCTTACGATGATTTGTGGTTCTCTCCATTGTGAAGTTGCTCTGACCTATCTTAAACCCACAGAGTGTCCAGTTATGAAAGCCTTGCGAGGGACATTCATCAGCAGAGGTTTTTCCTCACTCATTTAATTATGGAATGAATAATGCATAGCCTATTCACAATTGCCTCTGATGCACAGATTTGGATCACTTGCAAATGGCTTTGTTGCAGTATTAGATCATAACAAGGAAGAAATACAAATGTGGATTAATGTGGAGCTACAGGTATAAGACATATTTATTTTAGAACTTATTTTAGAATGGTTTACAAAGTTTGGAGAACTTTCTCAAAAATATCAAGGAAAATGAACACATAGGAAAGTACTTTGGAGGGAGGGATGTTGCAATCACTGGAGAGCTCTTCTGTTCTGAGGGTTACTAAATGGGTGTTAGGTGGTTTGAATGAGTGCCCGCAGGCTTTTATTAACATTTCAGCTTATATATATATATACATATATAACATACTTATGTAATACCTTCAGGTTAAAATAAAGTTAAAAAAAAAAAAAGGCTACTCTAAATGCTGTAGAAAACATTTGATTTTCAGTAATACAAAAGAGCAGGATTTCCATGAAGTCACAGTACTGGAAACTAGGTTATTTGGTTACAACAAAAATATCCTTTGCAGAGACAAAAGAGTACCATATTGCCAGGAACTGTAGGCAACAGTATTTTTTTACTTAACCTAAAGACCTGTTCTGTAAATTTTAATTAAAAAGAATACTTTTTAATAAATACTGATTTTTAATGGTAAAATCCTCATTACTAATTTTTCACACATCTCCCAGCAGCTTGGATGCCAGTCCTTGTGTCTTAGTGCTTTACTTGGGAGAGCTTGTCCTGAATGAGGGGCCAGTGTCTGATGATGTTTAATGGAGAACACGGACTGGGATATCATATGGATACAAAGAACACAAAGATAAAGACAATGACAGTTGAAAACATCAGACAAACTTTTATCTCATATTAGAGAGCAAAAACAGGATAAGGAAAATGAGAATGTCTGACAGTGTTTTATCTACAAGGCGTGCTACTTCCAAGGTCAAATGTAAGGTTGATAAAATTACTCCAGTATTTTCTCTGTAATGCCTTTTTTGACTGAAACTGAAAATTCATTTTTAAAGAAAGCTTGTGATTTTTATTGAGCTTTTGAAAAGTGTTAAGTGCTTAATGTTAAGGTTGTAGGGGCATATTTTGGAACCCAATTCAACATTCAAATCAATGGGAAGTTGATTCAGAATTTAAGCCTAAATGTGGTGTTGAATATAGACAGTGTTAGCCTTTAATTACCTAAAATAGTAAATATTCTTGTTACATATGGATTTTCCATTTCAGTATGTAGAAATGTGAAACTAAGAAATGATATCAGATATGATGGACAAGTTTACGAGTGCTACCAAAAGCAAGAAGCAATCACTATGCAGTTCACCTACAGAAGATATTCAGTAGGTGTAAGAAAGCACATCACAATGTTTCTAAATTATTTACACTTTATAGATTATGCATCTATTCATTACAGATACCGACCTGTGTGAAAGAACACTCTGCTCTGATTGAACCAAATCTTACCAACCACATGAGGGGAAGAGGAATGCCCATAAAACTGCATGCCAGATTGTAGGAAGGATGCCTCTGCCCTTCCTGGGTACGTCAAATGTGACTGATTGTGTAAAAAATTCCCAGCTCTTGGCTCTGGGTTTGTACTCTATCAGTGGAAACATGTAAGATATTACCTACTCATGGTAGGAAGGCTTATCAGCACAGGGTTGGACAAAATGAAGTTGTTAGCCATTTTTCTGAGACAGCCTGAACCGAGGTAATCACTCCATATTTTATACTTCTGTTCAGTGCCTGTGTTGCTGCCGGTAGCTGCACTGAAAGCAAACAATTCCCACACATCCCCATGAACAGGGAATACAGACACTTGAACTAAAGCCTGAACTAAGCAAATGTGAGCAGAGATGAGCTTGGAGGCATAATTGCAGGCACCCGACTAGATCCATGCTCAGTTCTAGCCTTCTTTCTTCTAATCCACAGCCTGTGGTAGTATTAGCTGTTTTATCACAGAAAGGATTGTTGTCAGAGTGTCAGCGTGGCTGGATTAATGAAGCGTGTCACAACCAGCTATTTGATAATACAGTACAACTGCAAAATAGGTTTAAAACATCCTATCCTGTGAATCCTATGCTGTGAAGCTACAATACAGGTTGCATTTCATTGAAAATCTCTGTGTGATCTGCCAGGAAAGCCAAGACTAGATGAAGTTTGTGGAGGAAAAATGTAGGGTATCTTTTCTATGTCATTTAGCTACGCTTAAGAATAAGCTCTGACAAACCTTTGTGAATACTACCAATATTTATGGTGACAGTTGAATTTCATTCAGGTGGTTTAAACTATGAACATCAGAAGCCACAGGTGACTGACAAAGGAGGCTTCACTTTAGAGACCAGGCAACTAGGAATGGAATAGATGGGTGGCCTTTTCCAACCTCCAAGCGCTTCTTATCAATGAAACTCCACTGATAACCATCTGCTAAGCTACTCTCAATTGATGCTTGCCCAAACAATTTCTTAATTGGGGTCCTGATCTTTATCCTCCAGTTACCAGCATTTGCATTTAGCTTAAAACAAAAACACCAAGGCATGTTCTCTGGGTTCACTGATCACCTCAACTTCTCCCATCTCTTGTCTTCATTAGCATGTATCCACACTGCTCCCATATGACTTCCATGCCTGTAATTCAGTGATTCATCTGTCGCCTCTGGGAAGGGCACCTGACTTCATTGCTTAACTGCTGTTACAAGTTGCTGCACAAATCACCTGGCAATGCAGGATCAGGCTGCCAACAACTTTCTAATATAGCTACAGAGAGTCAGTTTGCAGTGCCAACATTCTTAAGAAAATCTCCTTTCATTTTATTAAGGGGTTATTCCAAGAGTGTTGTCCAAAATGCCACCTTTGATACTGCTGCACCACCAGCAACTTTCCACTTCTGAGTACACACAAATGAATCTGGGTAGCTAGCAGAAAGCACAGGAAATTTATTTCCTCTGCCATCTTACAGAAGAAAATAGCTTTCTATCCATATTATTTTTCAGCTTAATTTCCAGTTATTTAAAACTATGTTTTAATTAGGAATCTCTTTTTTAAAATACTAAGTCAATGCCAGTGCAGCAGTCCTTTAGAATAAGTCCACATAGCTGGCAGATGGCAAATCAAGCCAGTTTTATGAAAAGCATCCCCACAAAGATTCATCTCATGCAGTCCTTGGTTTCTTTGCTAAAACTGTTAGCTGGTGATTTTTGAGCCCAAAACATTCATATTATCTCCCATGTCAGCTTTTACTCACTGCCATCACTGTACAATTTCTGCTGCCTTCTTCCCTCCCATGTCACTCGATATTTTACTTTCAGAGAAGGGATAGAGAGGTCAAGTGGCCAATTCGTATGACATATTAATTTCCTTTTCTCCTCTCCTCATTCTGACATCACAGCAAAGAAGCAAAAGTCTGCCCTGTGCTGGATGCTACCAGAGAGTGATTGCCGAGGGGAAGGTGGGAAAAGAAGGTCCAGCTCTCCCATAGCCCATTCTACCTCAAATTAAACATACTGGACCTGAA